>NW_020525944.1:0-352500 GCF_003368295.1 Carassius auratus | reverse complement strand
GGAGGTGGAATATCAGGAGAAAAACAGCTACAGCTGTGTGATCAACAATCCCATCAGAAACCAGACCACACATCTGGACATCACTCAACTCTGTCAACCATGTTCAGGTACGGCAGAGCTGATATATGTGTTTATTCATTGATCTGATCTCTGTCTTCTGTTGCAATCACTTACATTCATGACTGTCTCTCTTTTACTCTCCAGCATTTCCTCCAGCCTCAATATCTCCGATAGTGTTGATTTCTGCTGCTTCTGGATCTCTGTTGTTTGTAGCAGTTAGGATCTTCTGGATCTGCAGGAAACAAAGAAAAACAGATGAACAAGGCAAGTGTTAGCTACTGCTTTCAAACTATTAATAAAGCTCATATTTTTTGGAATGGATGCCCTTTAATATGGGAAAGAACTAAAATGTAATCATTGACTTAGTTTTGGGGTCTTCAAATCTAGCCCTGGAGGGATGGTGTCCTTCAGAGTTTAGCTCCAACTTGCCTAAACAAAATTGCCTGGAAGTTTCTATTATTTCTAATAAGACCTTGATTTCCTGGTTGAGTTGTATTTAATTGGGGGTTGGACAGTAGCCCTCCCGGAGCAGGTTTATGCAATTTATGTAGATTACACTCGTACCAGAAAACTGCAATTATACTTTAGCTGACTGCACTAGTTATGCAAAGATCTAGTTAAGACTGAGGTTTTTTATTTTTTTTGTAGTTTAATACGTATGATAATTTTGTTGAAACAGATGAGAATGGTGATGAAGAGATCATTTATGCTGAACCTACTTTCCACAAACAAGATGCACCAAAATTGGTAAGATTATTTATTTATTCCCGTGTTTCTCTGTAGTTAAATTCTGACAAAGAGACATGACATACAGTACAGACCAAAAGTTTGGACACACCTTCTCATTCAAAGAGTTTTCTTTATTTTCATGACTATGAAAATTGTAGAGTCACACTGAAGGCATCAAGGGCTATATGACCAAGAAGGAGAGTGATGGGGTGCTGCGCCAGATGACCTGGCCTCCACAGTCACCGGACCTGAACCCAATCCAGATGGTTTAGGGGTGAGCTGGACCGCAGACAGAAGGCAAAAGGGCCAACAAGTGCTAAGCATCTCTCGGGGAACTCCTTCAAGACTGTTGGAAAACCATTTCAGGTGACTACCTCTTGAAGCTCATCAAGAGAATGCCAAGAGTGTGCAAAGCAGTAATCAAAGCAAAAGGTGGCTACTTTGAAGAACCTACAATATGACATATTTTCAGTTGTTTCACACTTTTTTGTTATGTATATAATTCCATATATAATTCTGCATGTGTTAATTCATAGTTTTGATGCCTTCAGTGTGAATCTACAATTTTCATAGTCATGAAAATAAAGAAAACTCTTTGAATGAGAAGGTGTGTCCAAACTTTTGGTCTGTATTGTACACCCAAGTATGGTGACCCATACTAAGAATTAATGCTCTGCATTTAACCCATCCAAAGTGCACACACACCGTGAACACACACCCAAAGCAGCGGACAGCCATTTATGCTTCGGCGCCCAGGGAGCAGTCATTCAGAGCAGTCGGGGGTTTGGTGCCTTGCTCAAGGGCACCTAAGTCGTTGTTTTTCCAGCCCGTGACTCAAACCCACAACCCTAGGGTTAGGAGCCAATATATCTAACCACTAGGCCATGACTTCTTCTTGTGAATCAGTCAGGAAGTCACATGACACAAAAATAGGTCACGGATCTGTTCTAAGAGGGTTATGGACCCACATAATCATGCCAAACTTAGCTAATACTAGTGTAATATTCTTCACATTTCAGGAGTCGTATCACTCTGTAGACTAAGACCGGTTATTCACTGAAGGTAAGCAGGAGCAGGGTTAAATCTGGTCAGTATCTGGATGGGAGACCTGAAAAAAAAAAAAAAGTTACCGCTGGAAGAAGTGATAGAGAGGCCACTTAAAGAGGAGACACTCATTCTGTGTTTTTTGTGGGTCACTGTCCTTCGGATGAGATCTTAAACCAAGGTCCTGACTAATCGCACTTGTTGTTAAGAGTAGGGGTGTGACCCTGGTGTACTATTGGCCACAATTTCATATTTGAATCTAAATTCATTTTTGTGAATATTCCATCTTGTGTGATGTTGTTGTTTTTTTTGTAGAAACATAACGATGAGGAGCATGTGGAGGAGGATCACGTGGCATATGCCCCTATCAGCATTAGAAGATCATCTTTAACCTTTTCTAATAATGAGATCCAGCAGTAGGATTGTCTTTGCTACCAGAGACAGTTAGGTTGTCTTGGGGGACTTTCAAGATGGCTCCTTGAACGCACGCGTTTCGATGAGCTCGCAATCCTAATCACTTAAACGGACCTTCATAACGTTACTGCAAAGAAAAATTTGAAAGTTAACTCAAGCTGATATTATAGTGATTCACCAAAGACCACAATGGGGGGCTCAGAGAAAAGGAAGAGTTCTGGAAAGAAGGCTGGAAAGTCCGATCCGACTGCACATGCTAACATGGCTAGTAAAAATAGCAGCAGTTTGCAGGCGACCGAAAGTACGATTAAAGTCTCCTCTAGCGACTTGATTGAAGACAACTTGCACGACTATTTTAAACAAGGTAATGACCCAGAAGAATTTATGCTGGTGGAGGAGGAATTTCCGTGTCTCCCCGAAACTCCCTGTAAATCGCCAGCCCCCAAACAACGCAAAATTGTGGATAAAGATATTTCAGTCATCCTCTCGCAGATCTCGGACCTTTCTCGGCTGGTGAAGGATAGGTCTGACACTCTAGAGAAGTTGGTGGAAAGAAATTCACAGGTAATAAATGAAATGAAAACAGAAGTCAGTGGCAACACAAAACAAATCACCGAGTTAAAGGAAACGATTGAGTTTATCTGCGCAGACGTCAGTGCCATGAAACCTCGACTGAAACAAGCTGAAAAGTGTGCCGAGGAGCATGAAAGACGTCTAACGTTGTTGGAGGGCTATTCCCGCAGATGGAATCTAAGAATTCAAGGGGTTCAAGAGACAAATGGAGAAGATGTTCGTCATGAGGTCATTAAAATATGCCAGTGTCTCGTGCCGCAGCATAAAGATAAACTGCCGGACGTCGTGGATGTTGCACATCGCCTCGGTCGTATCAAACCTGGAAGCAGCACTCCGAGAAGTATTATATTTCAGTTCACATCACGTTTTTTCAGGGATGCTGTCTGGCGTGCTGCCAAAGATGCAGACTTTCTGAAGAACAACCACCTGAGGATCTCTGAGGATTTGTCTCCTGCCGACAGAGAAAAGAGGATGAAATTATGGCCGGCTGTCGAAAAAGCACGTAAGGAAAACAAGAGAGCTTTCTTTGTCGGTGGCCGTGCTTTTGTTGACGGCGTTGAGATTCATCCACCCACTTAAACTACGAGGGATGCTGTGATTAGGCTAAGGTGAATGAAACTGGAAGAAAATACACGTTTATGGCCTCTTTCAGTGCAAAAGTACTCTCATTCTTTCTGTTTAAAGTCTCGAGTGAGACAGAGACTCCAGATCAAGTGCTTTATTTTGTAATTTTATTAATGCGGGAATAATACAAAATTATTATTTTTTCTTCTCTGCTTTAAATAGGGAGATACTCTTCTCCTTATACTGGTTAAAAACTTGATTGAGACTGAGACTCCAGTTAAAATATTTTGATTTGTACACAAAAAGAGGCAATTTAATAAGAAAAACAAAAAAGAGAGAAAATAAAAAACATTCTTTGTATTAAAAAGGGATTGCTGTTCTCATCCCCGGTACACTGAAAACCCTAATAAGTTGAATGAACTAAATTTATTGAGTAAACTTGTTGCCTCAATTTAATTGAGTAATGGAGTCTCCCAAAACTTACATATTTAAGTTCATTTAACTTGACGGTTTTGTAGACTACCTAAATCCCTCAGAGGTTTAAATGTTGATACATGATTCATTTGAAGTCACCATTGTGGTGGAAAGTGTTTGGTTTAGTTGGGATCTTGGTCCAGTTACTTCTTGTGTTAATTTGTCTCTTGCTGCTGTTTTTGTGGTGAAAAAAGACAAATTTAAATGAGCTCAGGTGTTATTTGATGTTATTTTTTTGATGAGAAAGTCATCACATAATACGTATTTGAGATCATAAAATAGGTTTTGTTTGATATTTTTAACAGGCACCAGGAGTAAAATACTTATTTTAAAGATGGACGAAATGAATGTGTTTGAAATAATTTGAGTAAAAGAATCAATCAAGTACTCACACACACAGACTTCTAGATGTAGCATATGCATCACAATAATGGTGACAAACAAAAGAGCTCCATAGCACAAACTTTCCAGCCTTTTTTTGTTCTGATTGTCACCATTGATGTGATGCATATCCAAAATCTTGATGTCTGTTTGTGACGACATGATCGGTTTTCTAAAAGTAAGTACATTGTTTTATCTACAAAGTTTATATCCATAAAAGTATATCCATAGTTGCAGCAATACATTTTATTTTACTATAATTAGTCACCATTACAAGCAAGATATGTGTATGTTAGATCTCAACTCTCTTTGCCTCAGTAACAGTGTTTTACAACACACAAGTTACAGCAGCAAGAGACAAGCTAACACCAACAAAGAGCTGATAACACCTGAGCTCTTATAAACTTAATCTTTCTTCGCCACAAAAACAGCATTTTAAAATATACTGTTATAGCAGCAAGAGACAAGCTAACATAAGTATCTGGACCAAGATCCCAACTAAACCAAACATTTTCCACCGCAATGGTGACTTCAAATGAATCAAGTATGCACATTTAAACCTCTGTTAATTCTCAATAAGAGCTTCTGATGTCTGACAGAAATAAAGTCACAGAACCTTGTAAGGAGGATATGTGAACATCTATATTGGATGTACAGAAGACATAAAAAACATTTAAAAAAGACGTCATAAAAACATTCTCTCCTCATTGGATGTCTTTTCAATGTCTGCAAAGACATAAAAATACTTTTCTTTTTTTTTACAGTGCAGTATAGGGTTTACTGTATTTTCATAAATATTGTGACAGTTTGTCAAAAGGTCAAAGTTTAAATATGTTGTTATTTGTTTTACTTCAGTGTGCTGTCAAAAATAAGAACATTATTTTCAGTTAAATTTACACGTTGAGTTAACTTAAATATATAAGTACACTTGAAATTAGTACCAAGTTAAGTGAACATAATTGTTTAAGTACATTAAATAAGCATCAAGTTTGGTGAACTGAGTGATTTAAGTACAATCTACAAAACCGTCAAGTTAAATAAACTTAAATATGTAAGTTTTGGGAGACTCCATTACTCAATTAAATTGAGGCAACGAGTTTACTCAATCAATTTAGTTCATTCAACTTATTAGGGTTTTCAGTGTACAGTCTACAAAACCGTCAAGTTAAATAAACTTAAATATGTAAGTTTTGAGGGACTCAATTACTCAATAAAATTGAGGCAATGCGTTTACTCAATCAATTTAGTTCATTCAACTTTTTAGGGTTTTCGATCTAACGAGTTAAGCAGTAACTTTAGCTGCCATGTTCTTTTGCTCAAAGGAAAACGATCGGGCCACTTCATCAAATACTTAAGTTGTCGTTTCAATAATCATCTCAAAATCACGTACCACAAGGATTTAAATTAACATATTTCACCAGTAGAAATCATGCAAAACAACTTTATATCTACATAATTTTAGTCACCGAACATAGTACACAAAGAAAAACTGGTAAAAACAGACCAAAAGGACGAATTTTGTAACCCACCAATCAGTGCTTTTGTTCTCTTGTTGCTAGGCAGAATTTCTCCCATGGCCAATCACATTAAAGGAAGAACAGAGTGACGTTGAGTTTTTCGAAAGTATTACTCATGATTTTGAGCTCACAACACTTGAAATCTTAAGTTTATGCATTTTTAAGGTAAATTAGTTAAATCAACTCATATTTCTAAGTGACAGGGCCAAAATGCAAAATTTTAAGTAATGTTTAGTCAACATTACTTGATTTTTTAAGTCAAGGCAACATTAGGGTTTACAGTGTATACACCTGTTGCAACCGTCTAAGATTTGCTATAATTGTTTTTTATAGGAATCTTCTGGGTTTATCTGTGTATTTTCTATAGAGTTTTGGTTTATGTCGTTATCTATTGTTTCTCTTAATTGTAGAGGGTTACGTAACATTGTTAAGAGGAAAGCCATTTTTTTGTATTTGAAGCGCTTTAATACAGATTTTTGTTTCTTGCAAGAGTGCCATTCGGATAATCAAGATGTACATTTTTGGAGGTCACAATGGGGACTAGATTTATGGTTAGCTCACGGAACTACTCACTCTGCTGGGGTTTGTATCTTGAAAAATCGCTTTAAAGGGAAAATAATAAGCTCTGAGTGTGATACGTCTGGACATTACATTTTACTTGTCCTTGAAATTTTAAATTCAACCTGTATTGTTCTTAATGTATATGGTTTCAACTTACAAAAAGAAAATAATGCCTTCTTTGACAGATTAGGTGATCGGGTGACTCGTATGTTAGCCAGATATCCTAATTCTTATCTGATCTTTGGAGGTGATTTCAATGTCGTCCTGGACAGCAGGTTAGATAGGTGGCCTCCTCAGGCTGGAAATACAAGTCCAGATTATGTAATTACATTTATGGAGAAATTTTCCTTAATTGATACATGGAGAAAATCTCACCCATCACAACAATGCTTTACTTGGAGTAATAATTCTTTATCTAGTCAGTCCAGGATTGATTATTGGCTTACATCTAAGGATATAGTTAATATTGTTACTGATATATTACCATCTCCATTCTCGGATCACAGGGCTATTTCAATAAGTATCCCCTTTAGTTCCTCTGTAAATTTAATTCAAAAGTCTGGATACTGGAAATTAAATAAAACAGTACTTCAACATAAAGAAGTAATCACTGCCATAGAAAAAAATATTTTGACTTATTGGAATAAAGCAAAAATTGAAAAAAAATATTGTAGCAATTGGGAACTTCTCAAATTTGAAGTAGGAATTTTTTTTAGGAGGTACTGCAGTGAGTTAGCAAAAAAGAGGAAAGCTGAAGAGGATGACATTTTATTTAAAATATCTACTTTATTATCCAAAAGAGTAGAAGAACTATCAGAATTTGATAAAGCAGAACTTATTGAACAGAAGCTCAAACTAGAGGAGATTTACAGACAAAAGGCTGAAGGAGCGTTTGTTAGGTCGCGCAGGAAGTGGCTTGAAGAGGGCGAAAAGAGTTCTGCTTATTTTTTTAGACTTGAGAGGCAACAAGCTAGAAATAATCATATTGAAAAATTGAGGATTAAAGATAATATTGTGGAGGACCCTAAGATAATTGCAAATTTTTGTTCTGAATTTTATAGTAACTTGTATGCTTCGAATTTCTGTCAACAATCTACATCTGAGTTTTTAGAGTCCTTACATAATATGAAGCAGATTAATAATGAAGAGTCCAATATATGTGAAGCCCCTCTTAATTTACAAGAAATTATTGATGCAATTAATTCTTTGAAAAATAATAAGTCTCCGGGAACAGATGGGTTGACGGCTGAGTTTTATAAAGCTTTTAGCAAACTTTTATCCCCTTTTTTGCTCGAAGTTTTCAAAGAGAGTATAGAAAGAGCTCTGCTTCCTCCGACTTTGTGTCAAGGACTTATAACTTTAATTTCAAAACCAAATAAAGACCCCTTGTTAATTGATAATTGGCGGCCAATTACGTTGTTAAATAACGATTATAAAATTATTGCTTTGGTTTTATCAAAAAGATTAAAATGTATTTTGAATAATTTAATTGATGAATGTCAATCTGGCTTTCTACAAAAAAGACACATCTTTAATAATATACGTCTGGTTTTAGACATTCTAGATTACTCTGAATTTCTCTCTAATGATACTCTTATTCTCTTCTTAGACTATTATAAAGCTTTTGATTCCCTGGAGCATGAATTTTTGTTCCAGACTCTTCGTAAGGTGGGATTTGGTGACTTCTTTTGTAGATCTATTAAAATGCTCTATACAAATTGCAATAGCTCTATCAAACTCAGCAGTGGAACCTCTCCTAGATTTACCCTGAATCGGGGAGTCAGGCAGGGATGCCCAATCTCCCCTTATCTGTTTCTGATAGCTACCGAACTTCTAAATTTGCATATCAGAGAAAGCCCTTTAAAAGGAGTAACTATTGATGACACTGAAGTGGTAATAAGTCAATTAGCTGATGATACCGTTTTGTTTCTGAAGGATGCCTCTCAGGTTGCGGTAGCATTAGAGACTCTTGAGCCCTTTTCCAAAGCCTCTGGCCTTCGCCTTAACATTAACAAATGTGAGTTACTCCCAGTTGGTCATTGTTTGGAATCTTTAATTTGTAATATTCCTGTGAGAGAGAGTGTTACTTATTTGGGAGTTAAAATAATCAAAGATGATAAAATTAGATGCCCTTCCAATTTTCTTCCAATTATTGAAAAGACACGTAAGGTATTGAACCATTGGTTGCAAAGAGATTTATCACTCAAAGGCAGAGTTCTGCTTACTAAAGCAGAGGGCATTTCTCGTTTATCGTATGCCGCTCAATCAATCTCTGTTGACAAACACACATGTAAATTAATTGACAGTATGTTGACAAAATTCCTGTGGAAAAACAAAATACACTATATTAAAAAATCAGTAATGCTTAATACACATGATAAAGGTGGGTTGAATTTTATTGATTTTAGCTCTCTAAACAGTAACTTTAAAATAAATTGGATAAGACAATATCTTAAAAACTCTTCATCTATTTGGAATATAATTCCTCGGTTTATATTTTCTCATGTGGGTGGTTTAGAATTTCTTTTGATGTGTAATTATAAAATTGAAAAACTTCCAGTCAAACTTTCTAAATTTTATCAACAAGTACTTGCTACCTGGAGTCTTATCTATAAACACAATTTCTCCCCTCATAGTTTTTTTATTTGGAATAATGCTAATATTTTGAATAAAAAGAAATCTTTATTTTTTCATAATTGGTTTAGTAATGGATTGTTGTTAGTGAATCAGCTATTTAATAATGAAGGGAATTTATTTTCGTTTGCAGACTTTATTTCAAGATACAAATTACCTATTACATTAAAAGAATTCAAGGTGATTACTAAGGCCATACCTGCAGGTATACTTATGCTGTTCAAAAGCAGTGTATATACATCCACACTATCTGTCTGTCCTCCTAGACCTGAACATACCTCTGTCGGCACTATCTGTTTCTCTGGCTTAAAGCCTAACAATTATAAAATTAGATCCTTATTTTTGAGAGAGATTATCTCTACGCCTTATGTTATTTTCTACTGGAACAGTTTCTTTAATAATGTAAATTGGACTAAGGTTTGGTCATTACCTCAAAAATTCCTGCTTACAAATAAGGTTAAAGAAATCTCATATAAATTAATTCATAGAGTTTATCCCACAAAGGTATTCTTACAAAAATTTAAAATTAATATTGATTTAAAATGTTCTTTTTGTGAATGCTCCACTGAAACAATTTCACATTTGTTCTGGTATTGCCAATTTACCCAGTATTTTTGGAATAATGTGGAGGGTTTCATTGCTAATAATATTTTAAGAACATTTTCTTTATCTTATAAACATGTGATTATGGGTTTTTATATAAAGGATCGCTCTTTACAGGACGCTGGTTTTATTATAAATTTTATTTTATTTGTATGTAAATTTCACATCCATAAATGTAAGTTTACAAAAGGCAAACCTCTTTTTATGGTGCTTGAAAAGGAGATTAAAATGTATATAGATGCAATGTCTAAATCTAAAAATAGTAAAGCAATTAAAACGATTAATATATGCTCCTCCTTTAACATTTTCACTTAATATAAAAAATAAAATGTAATGAATGGAACTGACCTGAAAAGTATATTCTGTACTTAAATTACATTGTAATATCTTATGGAACTGTTATATATATAATGTAGATCTGTTTGTAAAATGATGCGTATGTACCCTCTCATCTTTATTTTTATTTATTTATTTTTTTATTTTATTTTTTTTTTAATCTTTATTTTGTGTAGATTGTGTTCTAGTTTGTCCTTTTTTTGTTGAGGCATGGAAAATATTTTTGTTATACAAGATATGGCACTGTACATGCTACCTGTTGTTGTCAATAAAGCATTATAAAAAAAAAAAAAAAAAAGTTAGGTTGTCTTGAATTTTGAGGCTTGAGAGAAGAATCACCACACACCACACACACACACAAAATTCCCAATAAACAGCGGCGTCATTCTTAGGGGCTTCAAATGTGATATACAGAAACAAATGGTCTCTTTAAAAAACAGGCCGCATTGTGGTGCAAAGTCTTTTATCAACGATCCATGCTAACCAATTTAGCATTGACATTTGACTATTAAACCCTCAAAACTAATTCATATGCTATGTGTTTATCTAATAAATGTTTATATTATCTTACTATGGTTTTGCCTGTTCCGCATTACTTCTTCACAAGCGTGCAATGTTACTGGAAGTTTGTGGTTTGTGTCAGGTCGTGTGTATGTGTATGCTTGAGGTGTGAAAGAAGTGTGCTTGAGGGTCATTTTTTCCATTCCTGTCATAATCTGGCTTCTTCTAAATGCAAAAGGTTTAAAAAAAAAATAAAAAAATTCAAGCCAAAGAGAAAACAGTGTAATTACACAGTTTGTAACCCAAATTTTTACTTCCTACCGCTACATAGAGACTACTTCTCTGGAACACAGCTGACAATAGGCTGAGTTATGAACACATCTCACAGTAGATCAGCCAAATAGTAATGCCAATTCATGTGAACATGCATTTTTGAGTCTTTTCTCTCCAGTCGAGCTGATTCAAAAAGATTTAAAGGAACTGAAGTTTAGTTCCATGTTGATGACAAGACAAACAGCTGACTGAGCCGGTTCGACAAGTCCTCTAAAGAGTCTGATGAAAGAGTTGACAATACAATGCAAGTCTGAGGCATGAAATAGGCCTACACTTACTATGACACTTACTTTAAAAAAAAAATCTGTGTTTGTGCATCAATGAAATGTTATTTAATATTGACCAGTCATATGTTCCATAAAGCATGAGTGATTGAAACTGACACTCAAACAACGTTAACCTAAAGAGCCACACAGATGGGAAATCAAAAATTACCTGTATTACAGTGTATGATGTAGCTGTCCATCAGTGTAAACAATGTGCAAAGTAATTAAACCAAAAAGTACACGATTTATAAAGTTATTGGCTTCTAAAGTAAGGAGTCGACTCTGAATCGCAGAAACGAGTCGTTATAGATTTCAAATCTTTTGCCCATCTCTATGTACGTCACTAGGAGCACTTTGCATAATAATCTCCGCTTACCGTCTTGAGAGAAACGGAACTCTGACCTCCCCCACACACACACAGACGCTCTGGTTGGTGTGGTAGCATCATGTCGAGGAGACAGTGTGTTTTTAATTGTAAAGGCAAGTTTGCTTTATTTTCACAGCCAAAGAATGAAGATCAGAAGAACCAATGGCTAAAATTCATTTTCACCACAATACCAGAGCAGTACAACAAATCCCTTTTGTTGTGTTCACAACATTTCACTGATGACTGCTTTTCTAATCTCGGTGAGTACAGCAGGATTTTCAAAGCGTTTGGCCATAAAAGAGGGTTCATTACCAACTTTATTTAGACCAACGAGCATCTCCGAATCACAACGCGAAGTATGATTATGAAGTTATGTGTTTGTTTTCTCCCGAGCGTCTTATCAGTATGTGTGCTGTCTGCAGCCTGTCTGCGCTGATCGTCATGTACAAACACGTCATTAAAATGAAGTGTAACAAGTGCTGCTAACAGATATTCTGTGATAAAGTAATCCATTTGAAAACAACGCGATGTCTGTTTTTCATGTCTCCCTTCGTTATATTTAATGTGACCACGCCCCCGCGCTGAACGCGCTATTCAGATTCAAACTGAAGCGCGCGGCTTGAATACACCCACACAGAAGAAAAAGCAGCGAGACTGTTCAAGTTTTTTATTCTACTGTTTGCTTCGCGATGAGATGAATAAGACATAATTCACCCCAAACAGATGCTAACGCATTGTTTACCGTGAAGGTGTGTGCGGAACAACCAATCAAACCTGACTATGTCAGTTGACCAATCAGAACACAGTATGCTACCGAAAGGTGGGGTTTAAGGAAACTGAATTTTTTTAACAGCTTTGCGCGAACCGTTTGGGGATCTCTGAGAATTGAGGTAATTTTAAAATGATATTTTGACAAAATGACAATGTTTTTTAACCTTTTTTAACCTTGGCTTAGAATTTTCATCTTACTGGCTCTTTAATGAATAAAAGTCAATATATGTTTACACAAATTGCTTTATTCGAATGCTCCCTTAACATAATATCACATTGTGTTATATGTAGTGACATCATTGCATGACAATATTAGAACCAATAAATCGTTTTTTGAAATTAACTTTCTGAAAGAACCAGTTTGCGGAAATTAATTGGACTCTGCATCACTTCAGCTAAATAATAAGCATGTTAATCAATGACATTTTAGAGCTGTCTAGATCAAAAACGGTTTCAAATATAGCTAAATTTAGAAGAGCTGCCCCTGCTATTTAAAATGCCTCCCGAGAAAGATACATTTTAGATAGAGGTAATATTATGCAAATCTTATATCATTATTTTGAAATGTAAAAATTACTTTATTTGAAAAAAAAAAAAAAACAAACAAAAAAAAAGATTATTTTATTTTTTGTGTGTGTGTTTTTAATACACCTTAGGCCTACTAGTAAAAAGTATGACATGATTTGAAGAATCATTCAAGTAAAAAAAAAAAAAAACAGGACTAAACAGTTTTATTTACGTGTTCTTCTGCATTCAGTTCTCAGCCTACAATTTGCGGAACTCATTGCACAAGTTCCACATTCCAGAGATACTTGGCACAGTCATCTTAACATGGTGACAAGAAAGGAGATGTACTAAGAGAAAAATACAATAAGTTTCACTTTCAATTAAATAATGTTATAAAGAGTCAACATTCTTATTATAACAAATGTAAACGTGCGGTGGCACAATAGCATGCAGCGGTGTCCTCTATCAGACTGATGTCTGTATTTACATCTAACAGACATCTTGCCGAGATTTCTGTTACAGAGCACTTCATCTGGAAAGCATCTGCTGTGTACAGCCATTCAAGTACTTACATTTTAACTCATGACCATCTTAAATACTGTACGTGTTCTAGATGTCTATTTAACATCTGATATGAAACGTCTGCAAACAATCTAAAAAAGATGTCTGCAGATGTAAATGCTGACTTCAAGTAGATGTCTCCATGAGTTAAGTGTGCTATCAAGGATGATATTCCACATTTAATTTATGTGTGTTTCAATCAAATGCATATATCGATAGTCCCAAATCTTCATAGAGTAGAGCTCCCATTGCTTTCAACTTCTATGTGTGCTGGAACTCAGAAAGCAGATTTAAACACACTCAGTAATGAATACAACTTTGAGCCCTGGAGTAATGAGCTATAAATGTGCTGTTTCCTGCCAAGTATCCAGACTATTGTTCAAAATAGGGTGATTAATAATGTTCACTAGTTGAAAACAACAACAACACAACACAACAGATGCATTTCTAAATCTAATAACCAAGATAATTACATTTCTCCACAAATTATTTACTACAGTTCTTATTACTAAAATAAAATCATAATGTGAAATCTTCTCCAAAGAGTATAAGATAAACTTGAAAGTTAACTTGAAACTTGAAACTTAAAAGTTCTCAGTGTGCAGACTTCACTTCTTTATTTGATTAAAAGTGTAGTAACCATGTTTTTTGGTTTATAGAATACCATTTCTAATCAGAGTTTTCTTTTACAATAAAAATCAGTAAAGGTGCTGTAGGGAACTTTTGTAAAAAAAAAACATTTTTTTTTACATTTTTATTAAACCTGTCATTATGTCCTGACAGTAGAATATGAGACAGATAATCTGTGAAAAAAATCAAGCTCCTCTGGCTCCTCCCAGTGGTCCTATTGCCGTTTGCAGAAAGTCATGCGCTCCCGGTAAGAAACAACCAATCAGAGCTGCGGTCCGTAACTTTGTTTGTGTTCAAAATGTAGAAAAATGAACATAATAAGCGAGTACACCATGAATCCATTTTCCAAACCGTGTTTTTGGCTTGTCCTGAATCACTAGGGTGCACCTATAATAAGTGTTTATATTTGGACTATTTTAGATTGCTTCGGGGTACCGCGGCAGAGTAACCCAGTACCTTTGTGATTCTTCATAGACATAAACAGAGAGAAGTAGCTCCGGCTACGATGTTCTTCCACAAGACGCAAGCAGTTCTGTTTATTAACCGCTAGAGCGTCAAAAGTTACCGACCGCAGCTTTAAGCCTATATGCAGTATTCCCACAAACCAGATGTTTAGTAATAGTTTAAATGAATGACCTGTGTAAAATGTATCCCCATGAGCATAATAGCTTTTTAAATTACAATAAATTTGGTTTCTGAAAATATATGTAAAAAGATTTCTGTGATGGTTAGGTTTAGGGGATGATAAGAGTATAAAAATAATTAATATAATGTAAATATAAATATAAAAGTTTCTAAATTTTAAACAAGTTTTTTTTTTTTTACAGATCACTGGGAGTCCACAGAGACACATCTGAACTTGACACAAATACTGATGCAAAAATCGAATAATTTACATGCATGATACAGCATAAAAGCTAAACAACACAGGATCAGCTCTGTTTGAGAGTCAGACTGAAACCTGCTGAGGTATTGTTATCTTTAATACATACAGACATGTGATTAGACTAACAGCACATCATAACAGTGCCTAGAATTTAACATTAGACTCTAACATGGATGGTATAACATCAGCACATTGTTTCGATTTTATTATACCTTCCACGTTAGAGTTAAGGCTGGTTCACACGGCAGGATAATTAGGCCGATTTTAGCCCCGATTCACCCCTTCCGACAATTTTAGGATGCTCCGATTATCGTAAAATAATCTGATCAAATATTCCTGCCGTGTGTGGTGTGTTAAGACCGCTCTCCTCTGCTCGGAAGAACGTCGGGACCGCTCCGATCTCAAATCGGGGATATCCAACATGTTGGATTTATTTGGCCCGATTTCTTCTCGTGTGTGGTGTCCCCCGAGGACAAACAATCACGCAGCCGGTGGACTGTGGCGTGTAGCCAATCAGAAAGCGAGGTGACGAGGCAGTGATAGTACCGGGAAACAAAATCAAAACAGCCGGCGTATATAATATAACAAATACAAATAAAGTCGATGGGCATAACTACATCCACAACTGCAGTCCACCAGAGTACATGGAAACGAATACGGTATATGAACGTTTATTTAAACGGTTATTAATCTGTGTAGTACGTAACAACATTTCTATGAGATAAAACAACAACTTATCTCCATATTATGATATAGCAAGTATACACCATGCTCGCGTTGTCTCCACCTCTTTGACCATCGCCTTTTCTTGTTTTTCTTATGTTTTTTTCCGTTAAAAACAAAGCACAAACTATGGCCAATGCATCGATCCTCTTCGTCCGCCATGATTGTTTACTCTAAAGTCACGTTTGATCTCGAGGGATTTTGCGAGATTTCCCGTCTGACCTGGGAATGCTCGGGAGTCAAATCGGTTCGTGTGTGATGTGTTGATATTGCCGTGTGGCTGCACACCACACACGAAACAACCAAAACTGTTAGACCCGTGATTTTTTATCGCTGTGTGTGGGGTCTCTCATATTTGGAAAATCGGCCGACAATTTTAAAATCGTCCCGTGTGAACCAGACCTTATCAATTTTATTTTTATAAAATGTAAATGAATAACAGTCATAATACGTATATTTTCAGTAGCTACATACAGGCTTACACAGTATTGTCAACTCACTCATAAGAATCTTCGGTAATCCTCTGCAAACTTCGCAACGGCTCATTCAGATCTTTGTTCATCTTTACCTACGTTACAACTGCCATCCTTCAAAACTGTATTGGTGAGATACCCGTTTACTTTTTTCAGACCATACCGACTAGTCCTGACTTCAAATTTCTTATTAATAGAGGCATGTTTTTTTTTTTTTTTTACTGCTGCACAAGTTAATGTATGATGATGAAAGCACAGAACTCACAGAGATTGCATCGCAGTCCCTGCAGTTCAAAATGAATAAAAATAAAGAAATAAATAACAATCTTTGTATGAAAGTCTATGAGGACACTTGGCCAGAGTGACATAGCACATAAAAGGGGCAGTACTCCAAATAATGTGTCTTGATGCTGATTGGACTATATCCAGAGGCCGAACAAACTGTCTAGAACAGTGACTTATGGCTGAATGTGATAAAAAAAGATAAAATAAATAAATAATAAATAAATAAATAAATAAAAATCCTTCGCTTTCATATTTTGGTGGTGCGTCTCCTGAATGTCCTAATGAAGAACCAAACCCTGACAGGGGCACATGAGCGTGATCTGAAGCCATTCCAATCCACTGACCACCTGACGCGTCCAGATGAACACATCCAGCGGCCGGACTCTGCTCTCGAACATACTTTTACTCCCCGGAGTTTGGGATTTTCTGGAATGTGACAGACAGGTGGCGTTTGAAGCGATTAATCGGTGTGCAAGCTATAGGGGGCGCTCAAAATGTTCGGGTTTTGTGTGCGCAAACAATTACTGGATGTGTTCCCCATTACAGATGAGAAAGCTCCCAGTCCCAGTCCAAGGATTTATTAAGAAAATGTTTTATTTGAGGTTTACAATTAAACAGAGCAAATAAGTATGTTATTATGAAAAAAAATATATATATAATATGTATATATTACAAACAGTATGCTACATAGTACACGATATATGAAATTATAAATGCAAATTTAGCATACTTGTTTCAGTTGATTGCACTCAGACCCATTTTTAATGCACATTACAAGTCATAACACATATTGCACATGACGCTAAATGATTAACAGAATTGTATGCACTGTAAAAAAAAAAAAAAAAAAATTAAAAAATTAAAGAGCAAACTGTATATTTGGTAACACCTTAGTATAGGGTCCAATTCACACCGATAACTAGCTGCTTATTAGCATGTCTATTATTAACACATTAGCTGTTTATTAGTGCTTATAAAGTACATATAATGCATAACATCCATAATCCTACCTAATTCCCTAAACTTAACAACTACCTTATAAACTAAGTAAGCATCAAATAAGGAATTAATTGAGGCAAAAGTTATAGTTAATGGTTAGTTAATAGTGTGAATTGGACCCTAAAATAAAGTGTGACGGTATATTTTAACTTAGATTTTAAATAATAATAATAATAATAAAATGATCCCTCCAGAAGCTTAATTAACAAGGACATGCTGTTATTAACATCCATTTGATATTTTTAACAAATACTGACATCCACCATCCACCAGTTCATCACGGTTAGCTTTTCCACAACCTAAGGCAAATACATAAAGTGCACAGTGCTATACATACACAAACAGAAATCACCATCATGGGAACACACACGACACTATTATGCAGTAAAACATTAATTTAACAACATAAGATGTAACATAAAACATGTACATAGCTAATATGTAGGAATATGCTGGATATATAGTGAAGTGTCACAAGGAATATTGGAAATGTCACTTTATGGCTTTTCACTGTAGATTATAAGATGATTTATAAGCAGTTACAGGACAGCTGTTTGATTTGTCGATGGATAGAAGAAACTCTTTACACTGGCAAGCTTTCTGCGACACTGTCCTATAAAAAACATTCACAGAAGTTAGAGAACTGAACACGACTGATGTTTCAGTTACAAACAAAGACTTTTCAGTCTCATGAATCTGATGAACTCAATCAAATTGTCATGTTCTGTATTACAGTAATGCATCATGTTTAAATGTAGTGTCTGATGATTTATGAAAGCAATAAGGTACAAGGCATTACTGTATTGTGAAGCAGTCATGGCTGAAGGGCATTGTTAGGCACAATGCGCAGCGGTTACCATAAAATAATAATAACAATAATAATAATAATGATAATAATGATAATAAAATGTTAATGGCCAAAAATGCATGGATCGGTATGTTACTTTTTGTTGCTGTCCTAGCTTAAATAGTTCCTGACAGCATTTAGCAGACACTTTTATCCGAAGCGACTTACAGGGCCTTCAGGCTATACATTATTTTTTATTTATTTATTTGTTCCCTGAGAATTGAACCCACAATCTTTTCCGCCTCGCTCAAATAAAAACCAAGATTAGGGTCTCTTCTCATCTGCGGTATCATTTATTTTATTTTCTCACACAAATGCATCTGCTTATCTCTCAGTATGAGGAAATGTCTGTTCGCAGCACAGCGCGGGTTTGCAAGCGTCACTCTAAACAGATTACGGTGATGATATGGACATACAGAATCATACCTAAAACAGAAAACTAATAAATCTAGTAATTTTCCCTCCAAACTTCGGAAACTGTAGTGTTCCGCACAGACACACGCACATGTCAACATATCTCCCATTTGAAAAGAGTTTTTTTTTCATGGGAAAAGGGCTTGGTCTCATAATTATAGATGAATGATGCAACACAATAGCATTAACTAAATAATAATAATGTATATTGTATATACATATAATGTATAACATATTACTTATGTTGCTATGGGTGTTGCACAGTGATACACTGAACCATTGAGTAAAGCGGTCATAGTCATGCTTGATCGGAAACAAAACACAGCTGCTGTCCAATCAGAACCGAGGACTTGAACTAACCATTTTATAAAATTAAATCAATCACAAACCACTCAAGAAGAATCTGAATGTGATCCAGTCATCTCTAAACAACATTTAAAAGGACAGTACTGTTTTGAATCGACTATCATAGTACTGTTTTTGTTATGATGACATAATTAAAGCAAATCACATATACACAAACTGAAAACACATGAGCAGAAATTCTTACCTGTTACACCTGCAACCACCAGCAGAACACCAACACATGCTCCTGCCATAGCAAGAAAAAACACAATCCCATCTGCAATGAAAAAAACAGATGTATTTGATATTTCCACCTTAACACCTTCATCACTTATAAGATATTGACTGAATGGATAAATGGCGCCATAATGGCCTAGAAATGTCCTTAATATCTACATTGTTTGTTAACGTCTTTCAATCTCTGTACAATTTGTATTTTTGTGACTAATGTGTATCCCTTGACGTGCATGTCACTGTGATAGATATCAGTGACGTCACACGTTTTAGACAGGCTGCAATGAAAACAAAACACTGCTATTCAATGCCTGAAGATAAAATGGTACGAATGATTGAATTGCACGCACTAGAGCCAGTTCCACTTAAGCTCTTTTCACTGATAATGTCAATGCTGTACTGGCGGCGAATGCTGCTGCTGTTGGTGATGATCTCAAGATGATAATCTCCAGAGTCAGTGGTTCTGGTGTCTGTGATGGTCAGAGATCCAGTCTGATCGTCCAGTTTCAGTCTGTCTCTGAATCTCCCGTCAGCATCTTCACACTCATCGCCTGTACAGATCTTACTGGGATCTCTAGCGATTTCAGATATATGAGTGTCATTATAATACCACATAATCAAATCCTTTGGGTTTTTTATTACACCGGAATCTAAAGTGACAGAATCTCCCTCCTTCACTGACTTGGTCTTCATTTTATCCGTCTCGGCATCAGGAACATCTGAAACACAAACATCTGCTGTTAAAGAAAACAGATGGAACGGTAAAGGGTTAGTTCACCTCAAAATTAAAATGATGTCATTAATTAGTCATCCACATGTCATTCCAAACCCGTAAGACCTTCGTCATCTGCGGAAATGACATTATGATATTCTGATCAAATCTGAAAGCTCTCTGACCCTCCATAGACAGAAACGCAACTGAAATGTATCCAGATCCAGAAACTAGTAAGAACATTAATAAAACAGTTCATTTAACATCAGTGGTTCAACTTCAGCTTCGCTAAGCTATGAGAATACTTTTTGATGGCAAAGGAAAAAATAATTATTCAGCAATCCTTTCACCCCTTGAGTTACCATCTTCCGCCATTTTAAAAAGTATCGCAACGTATATAGATGCTTAAGTGCAAACAACGTAGATTATCCCTATTACACTGTGTGGTACCTTCCAAAGTGGCAGAAGACGTAACTTATTTTGGTTTTTTTACACTCAAAAAGTATTCAGATAGCATCGCAAAACTGAAGTTGAGTTATTAATGGACTGTTTTACCGATGTCCTTACTACGTTTCTGGGCCTGGGGACATTACGGTTGTGTTGCTGTCTATCAGAGAGCCGTCAGATTCAATCAAAAATATTTTGATCCATGTTCTGAAGATGAAGGGAGGTCTTACAGGTTTGGAATGACATAAGGGTGAATAAATATTGACACAATTCTCATTTTTGGCTGAACTATCCCTTTAAACTACTGAAATTGATTTGTAAGCAACTTTGCATGAAAATTTTAAGATTGTAATATTAATTTAAGGTAATAGAGAATATTACCTCAACCCAAATTCCATGTTGGGACATTGAAAACTAAAAGAACTTCAAAGTCACATTAGCCAATATTTTATATAGATAACATGTTAAAACTTGGAACTTTTACAATTGTTTGCACAAAATGAGCTCATTTCAAATTCGATGTTTGCTACAGGTCTCAAAATAGTTGAGGCATGTTCACCAAAGTGTATCATCTCTTTTTCTTTTCAAAACAGTTGGAAGTCTGGGCATCGAGGTTGAGTTTCTGATGGAATCTGTTCCCATTCTTGTCTGATACAGGTTTTCAGCTGCTGATTCCCCAAATGTTGCCTACAGGTGAAAGATCTGGACTGCAGGCAGGTCAGTTCAGAAGCCGGACTCTTCTACTACGAAGCCATGCTGCTGTAATAGCTGCGGTGTGTGTGGTAGTATTCCTGGGCCCATTTATTAATATCAATGACAGAATCATGCCGATGAGCGATGCAGTGTCGTCTAAGGGCCCAAAGACCATGGGCATCCAACAAAGGTCTTCGGCTTTGTCCCTTACTCCCAGAGATTTCTCCAGTTTCTCTGAATCTTTTGTTGATGTGATGTACTGTAGATGATGAGCCGTGCAATGACAGATTGGAGAGCCTCTGCCCATCCTTACTTCTGAGAGACTCTGCCTCTCTAAGACATCACTTTTGAATCATGGTGTACACCTGATGTCAATTAAATTAATCAGTTGCTAGATCTTCTCCCAACTGAATCTTTTCGAAATTGTTTGCTTTTTCAGCCCGATGTTGACCCGTGCCAACTTTTTTGAGACCTGTAGCAGGCATCAACTTTGAAATGAGCTCATTTAGTGGATAAAAGTCTACAATTTCTCCGTTTAAACATTTGTTATGTCCTCTGCTTTCTGTTGTGAAAAAAATATCGGCTCATGGGATTTTTAAGTCTTTAATTTTTTTTTTTTTTTTTTTTTTTATTTAACAAATTTAACAAATGTTCAGGTTGTAAAATTATTCAATATATTTTTAGGGAAACTAATGGAAATATTGATAATTCAGTTCTGAAGCCACCTGTCCGCATCATCTCTGACATTAGCTTAATTTTCGCCCCTATAGTGGCAGTTGCACAGGTTTTTATTTTATTTGCTATGAACCAACCAAGATGCAAGATAATTTTTTTAAATGAATATGAAATATAAATCTACGCAAAACAAAGTAGACCTCACAAAGGAGAACATAGCAGTTTTTACAACAAAGTAATACTGGACACTGAACTGAAAGGAACTTGTGACATTTAGAAAACAACCAAATAGAACACACAAAGACAAAGAAAATGAGTAGAAACAACTAGAAACTAAAACAAAATAAAACAGGAATTAAATTGATGAAATCAAGGAAATACAAGCTAAATGCCCCTGAGACTGATAATAAACACACTGTAATTGAGTATGTATAAATTATTAGATGACTCACCACGGACAGTGAAACTAAATATCTTTTCACTCATGCTGCTACTGCTGATGATCTGCAGTTTATATTCTCCAGAGTCAGTGTTTGTGATGTCTCTGATGGTCAGAGATCCAGTCTGATGATCCAGCTTCAGTCTGTCTCTGAATCTCTCAGTCCCTTCATTACACCCAACATCTGTACAGATCTTACTGAGATCTCCACTGATTTGAGCGATCCGAGTGTCATCAAAAAACCATTTAATCTTTTCATGCTGGTTTGTTTTAACATCAGTGTGTAGAGTGACTAAATCTCCCTCATTCACAAACAATGACACCTTGTCTGCATCGATGCATGATGCACCTGGAGAAGAAATCAACATTAGCCCTATAACTTCTCAGAAAGCATATAACACAAAAATGTTGTCAATGCATTTAAGGCATGTTGTTGTGAGCATTTTGGGCGTTTGTGTGCAGTATACATCACTGCAGGGGCTGAAGAGAATCATGGAAGCAAGTTGCAATGCCTCTACAGCAGTCATCAGTTCACAAAGATAAGGTGTATGCTGTTTTGCGGAAACTAACCAAGGAATGCTAGTCTATCTGTATGTGCAAAATTAGCTGGGACTGTATCTGAATCGCCTAAAGAAAAACTATATTTATTTGCACTGTGTTTACGTGAATGCCCGTTCCGGCGTCGCCCTCTAAACCAAAAGTATACAGTTCTGACATAAAGTCCGCGAGAACTCTTTCGCTTTAGCTTATAATATGCTTTAAATGACTCCTCTTACTATCAACCACGTTAGCCTACATGATTTGACAGATGTTGACGTTAAATTGCGGTTTTCAATGAAGGAGGGAAAACAGAGAACCACTATAGCTTCAAGCTGTGGGCTACATCCTTTTTCGTGAAAAATCGAAATCGAAACTAAAGTAGGGTCCATTGCAAGCGCTAAGCGTCTCAAAACAACATTCGACATATACATTACTTACCAAGCAGTATTACCCACACTGGGAAGAAAACGACAAATGCCATCACTTCTTCGCTTTAAAAATATTGCAGATGCTGTTGAATCAAAAGTATGTCTGTTTCTGTTTTGACAGACGGATGTAAACAAGATGACGTATTTGTGGGAGGAGGCTGCTGCGTGTAGAAGAATGAGAGTTTTCTCGATGTTAAATACATCGTTTATGACTTCTCCCACATCGTTTGCCCGACAAACATCCAAAAGTGATCAGTCATACATAAAAACCATGAATAACCCGTTTAATACCTTTTTTTTTTCCAGACATGAAAATATCCAAATTTTGCAAGACGTAGCTGCATCCTGGAGCAATGGGCGTGCAGAAAGGTTTCTCATTGGTGAAGTTTCACGTTGTCGGCCAATCAGCGGTTCATATATTATTTAAGTATTTCCTTAGACAAGAGAAGGTGGCGGCGATAAGACGTGAAGTACTTATTCATCATACGTTTATCTATACTTGATATACCACAAATATGTATATTTAGATAAGTTTGTTGCAATACGATCGTAATTTTTCCTTTGCGTTATATCATGCAGCTTTAGTAATTGGTTTATTGTTCTTGGAAGACATGTGTACAGTGAGAGTTTATCGTTTATATCTGCGTCCTTTTTGTGCAATACAGTAATTTAGACCCTAATTTAGAGTTTGTTTCTACCTTTCTGCTAGGTATCCAACTAATGCAGAGTATATTCCAGTTGCCAACACACTGGTTGTAAAGAACCCTTTCCACAATATATATTGTAATCTTTATTTGCTGGAAAATGACGGTCAAATTGGTGTATCAAGCACAACTGACGCATCCCTAAACATGAAATTAAAAGCAGAACATGCTTTAACATGCAGAACATTGCAGGTTATTGTAGCATATGTAAGCACACTGCCATATGCATAATTTATTTTTGCACTGTTAATCAATTTGACATTTTCAGTTAGTGCAGGTTAATGTCAGGAAGATACTCTACTGCAGATATTTAAATATTTTTTGCATGTACTCCACTTTTTCACTGCCTGACCATCATCCTAATGTTTATGCAGTCCAATAAATTGTTATATCTAAAGCACCTTGTTCAGTAATATTTAGATGTTAGGCATTTCCGACACGGTCTAAGCATGATCTGTTTCTGTTGTTCTGATGAAGGAAGCTTGTGTTGGGGAGGATTCAATGTCTGTTGAGGCACATCTGAATGTGCTACAAAGTGAGTATCAGAAAACACATCCAGACACATGGACTGTCAAAGACCACACGGTAGGAACATGCTCCTTGAGACCCTGAGAAAGCACGGAATGAATGTCTGTGGAGGATGTACTCAAAATACACATCCTTAAAGGACACCTGCTGGAGTGAGTACAGTAAAAAAAAAAGGCAATCATAGGAGGAGGGCTCAGTGTGGTGACAGAAGATGGAACAGATGTGTGCCCGTGCACCAGCCTTGATGAAGCGTTCTCTCTCCACCTTCAATACCACGACTTAGGTGCCCTTGAGCAAGGCATCGAACCCCCAACTGCTCCCCGGGCGCCGCAGCATAAATGGCTGCCCACTGCTCCTGGTGTGTGCTCACAGTGTGTGTGTGTGTGTTCACTGCTCTGTGTGTGTGCATTTCGGATGGGTTAAATGCAGAGCACAAATTCTGAGTATGGGTCACCATACTTGGCTGAATGTCACTTCACTATTCACTATTCACTATACTATTCACTATTCACTATTAACAGCCTTCTGGATCTATTCTGCTTTCAACATTGTATATCCACCACACATGAGAAAGACACTGACTTTCTTTCAGAGGCACATTTTCAACATTAGAAGATGGAGACAAGCACTGTCCGTAACATTACTCTGAATGATTTGCCTCTTGTATTAGATTCTCATGCCTCAACTGTACCATTGCCCAAAGTGCACTCGAAGGACATTCACTCTTGTGAAGTTAATCAAACATGTTGGAGTTGTAGAGTACATGCACATTAACCAAATTTTAGTATAACCTGTGGTATAGATAAGTGCCAGTCAACTTTTTTGTGATTCCGTTCTTTTAGAAACCCTGCACAGGAAGCATATGCACTTTTGGTACTCAGTGAAGAGTCAGTATTACAGTTGTATTATAATATAACGGAGAAGGCTCTGGCTACAGACTTGCACTCTCAGACACTTGCGCTTCCACTAATGACAGCCCTTTTTAATTTAAATTATTGGTTACTTTGTGTTTGAATCTCTCAACATTAGTTTTTTCACAAAAAAAAAAAAAAAAAAAATACATTAACAATTCCACTAGCCAGCCACCAATCACCCAATACATTAAACAAACAACCACACATAAGGCTGGTTAGGAAATTATTTACCACAAATAAGTCAGGGAGCAGTCACTTTCACAACTATCACATGAAACTAAACAAACAAAAAACAAAACAGAAAAAAAAAAAATACGAACCATACCTTTAAGGCGCACAGCCAAACAGATACATAATGGTCCTGAATTTATTCCATCGGGCAAACCGTTCTAAATTGTAATACAATAACCATATAACCATATATTTTGAGAGAAAGAGCTACACCACAGGAGACCCAGCCCCACATGGCTACTAGCCAAACGGCTAACTGGTGCTACAAGGACCCCGGCTGCCTTTCTTCTTCTTCTTCTTTTAGTTGTTTGGCCGTTCACTCCATAGGAGCATTACCGCCACCTACTGAATATTTTATCCACCTGGGTGATGAGTCTGTTTTTTTTTTTCAAAAAATTGAAGGGAGGTGGATACCCCACCCACCCCAAAGGATCAGAGCCCAGGGTTCATCTGACGCTGCGTGTTCAGCTCCTCCAACTTCCACACTGGGCTCCTTGCTTTTTCACACGAACATTCTCATATATTCTGCTTAATTCCTGTCTTCTATTCAAACATTTGTCACTTAAATTTTCAATACTATGGACTTTAGAAAAAGTTTTAGCTAGAACTTCTGTCTTCTCTTTATTTGTTATGGCCACTTTCCCTTCCTCTTCAATTACAGGAATCTTCTTACAACTGTTAACACCATACATTTTCCAAACCATTCTCCAAACCACATTCATTCCAGTTTCTCTCCCAATTGTATTACAGAATTCCTGCCAAGCCTTTCTCTTTGCGCTTTTAATTACCTTCCTTGCAGTAGCCCTTTTTTTCTGATATTCTATTACGGTCTCTTGAGTTATTACTCTTTTTAAAATCCGGAATGCCTTATTCCTCTCTTTCACTGCCACTGAGCATTCTTCAGACCACCATGGCACATTTTTCTTTTGCTTTCCAATACCTGTTATTAATGGTATAGTCTGATTCGCTGCAGAAATTATTCCTCCTACTACCTTATTATATTTCTCTTCAATATTTCCTTCCATCTTCATATTTCTGAAATTTTCTTCACACAACATATAAAACTCCTCCCAATTTGCCTGCCTAAATTCCCATCTTGCAAATTGACCCATATTTTCCTTTTGAACTGTACTCTGGATCTCACATCCATCTTGTTGGTTTCCCATCATTCAAGCACACAAGTGAGTTTTTTTCCATAAATTCTTCTATGATTACCCCATTGTTATCTGTATTTTTACTCCCCCAAAGACCATTATGTGCATTAAAATCCCCATATATGATAAATTTGCCCTGAATATTACCCATCATTTCTTTTAATATAGCATTACGTATTTCTTTACATGGATTGTAGAAATTTGTAATTCTGATTCCTTCATGTTTTCCCAATACTTCTATGGTTACACATTCTAAATTTACTTGTGAATACTCTTTTATATGCTATGTTCTCTTTAATAAATGTTGCACATCCTCCACCTCCCGGCTGCCTTTCCCTGTTGCTTGTTCTTTAAATTTGAAAAAAAAAAAAAATCACCCCGACACCCAAACCCCATGCTTTTGTGGCCATAACTTAACTTCCGGTAGACTTCCAAATAGAATCAATAACAACAGCTAAGTAGATTATTTTTGATAACAAGCAAAATATGTTTACTGCGTAAATCAGACTTACTGAAAATGTTAATTCATTTTCTGCCAGCAGAAGGTGCTTTAAAGCGGGAGAAACAGAGGTTTCCCCAGTAATTGCTGTACACAACATAAACACTGCTTTATCAGGCATATAACGTGCAAGATGAAATGAAAATGACATTGAGAATTTAATATACAAAATAAAGATAGTCTTTCTTCAGAAATACAGTGGCATGAAAACACCATGCCTCGTTTTTATTTTTAAACGTGCATACATGCTCATGTTTTTCCAACGAAGCCTTTTACAACGTTTCCAATGTCAACTTTGTTATTGTGAGTGCTACATATAAACAAATGTATGGGAAACACATCCCACAGCACAACCACCCGAGCCCAATTTTAGTCTAATTTTAACCTTAGATTAAACTGCGTTTGTGTAAGGCGCCATAGCCAGCCTGATTAACAAACACAGAATTTAACTTCAGGCCAGACAAGTGCGCCCAATGAAAACGTCTATAGCTTTATGCGTCCAGGGGAATTTATGTCTGAATCAAAGCATTTTGAATCTTCACAAGATTTGTCACTTTCAAATATTATTTTTTTTACATAACTTCTTCACTATTTTTCTTACACAATCAAAAATTACTTTAAAAAAATGTATATAAAAAATTATTACCAGTTCTGCCTCTATTCCACCATGATTAGATATCTACAAACTTGTCTCCGCACTTCTATTCACTATTCCTTATTTATTTTACCTAACGGTGCACCAATAACTAAGGCCTGGTTCGGCTCTCATTTAGCGACTGTTTTATATCATTGTCACTATCTGGCCTGTCGTGGCTCCTGTCACTATCTGGCCTATCATGTCCATGAATATGAATGAATAAATGAATGAATATCATAACTCGGTTTTCACAGCAAGGTGTTTACTAATGTTATTGATTTGAAAATACAAAAACAAATAAAGTCAGTAATGTTTTTCTTGTTGAGCTTGCTGTTTTAACCACTTTACTTGAAGCTGCAGTAAGTGATTTCTGAGAAACACCCACGATATTTGTAAATCAAAACCAAAACAAACACTTGGTTTCAATTCTGCTTGGTCTGTTGGCAGCTACATTATGACCAGCAGTCATGCTAATGCTAGTACTGCCAATGAGCAATAGCCATGGTAATGCTAACACTGACAACAATCTCTTCTTATTTGTTCATCCCTTATGTTAAATATTATAAAATTAAATAATTTTCCTATGTGCTATTGCTAGCTAGAAGCTTTTTCATCCAAGAATCTTAATATATTAAGTTTGTTTAACAAAACTATTTGTGTCAGTGGTTCTAGTCTTGGTGTATAAACTTGTTGAATTTTCTTTTTAAGTGAATGATACAATGAGTATTGTGAATATTACAGGATATGTAATATGTGATTTAGTTTTTACATTGAATGACTCTTAATGTATGTGCTAGTGCTGTCAAAGCATTGAGCATTAATGCGTGTTTATGATATATTGATTCCAAACATTGTGATTAAATTATAATTATGTCTTTTAAGAAACACTTGCCTTCTTGATCTGTCTTTGTTTGTTCATAACTTATGTCTATGTTAATCATGTGTAAAAAGAAATACACAAAATAACACTTAATTTCTACATTTATTTTCCTTGTTTTCTGATGCAAAGCACACTGGGAACTACAAAATGCAATACTTTTAAGTTCACCTTAATGCAGCAACATTTTGAGTTTACAGAACGTATTTCAACTGTGAACTATCATTATTATTCACTCATTATATATAAACTCATTTCATTTAATAAATTTCAATGTTTGGTTTTAGAGTCTGGTGATTTGTAGTCGCCCCTGTCATTTCACAGAATTGTACAAAGGCAAGCAAGTGTAGAAAGTAAAAATAAAATAAAAAAAAAGAGTCGCGACCGTTTGGGGAGGATTTTGCAAGCTTGTCAGCAGGTTTGTGGTTTACACTAAAGGATATAGGCAAGGCTTCAACTGCACAAACCACATCCATTATACGAGAGAATGCCGCAGCTGCACGGTGATTCCACTGCGTGCGGCTTCCCGTACGACAAAAGTATCCAAGCGTTCGCACAAAAAAAAAAAAAAAATGCCTGCAAATGTGCAAGCGTGAAGTTGAATTTCCTTTTGTGGCATACTGCACTCATAATATTTGCAACTGCACCACGAACATCACACTCTATTACTCAATCTATCACTCCAATGTTTTCCCGCTGAAAGCTGCTTTGATATATTTGCTTACCCCGATTGGCTTTTTTATGTAAACGATTTAGAATTTTTTTTATCAGTTTCCACTTGATTGAACTGTTCACAATTTATATCATTGTCACAATTGTCACATCCGCCCAGCCCTAATATGGAGTAATGCTTTAAACACATTTGACAAGTTAACTGATAAAAAACTGATCAACGATCAAAACTGACCGACCATGCACTTTCTGTTTGAGTTACAAATGTTTCTGTTAAAATGATAGGTTTTGTACTCTTCAAAAGATAAATTAAACAGATAAATTAATAAATAAAACAAATAATACAAGCCTAAGTGGAGAGAAAAAAGAAGAAATCAGTAAAAACTGAACAAAAAAACAAACTTAATAAATACTTAAAACTTAATCAATAAAGTGTGTTTACAATTTTCAGAGGTAAGTCAACAGATTTATAAAAGAAATGTGATACTGTCAAATTTTATAAGTCTGTAAGTACAATACTTAATACAGCAGAAAAAACTAAGCACCAGTATTAAAATACAAACAAATAGAAAAGCAAAACAATCTTCTAATCTGCAATAATTCTCAACAAAATTCTAAGCACAGAAATGGTGAATTTGAATGGTAAAATATTTTTACTTAGTCTCTTAAAAACATACTCAAGTGTTTCTACAATGCAGTAGAAGTGAAGATTATTTAAGTGTGTCTCACATGAAATAAATAAAAATGTTAAACTCTTGTATACCTAAGAGGTTAAAATAAGCACCTACAGATCAGTGTGAGCACAATAATTGATATCAAAATCCACATAAAAATACTTTTTGAGGGTCATTTGGTTAGAAATATATACAGTGGTTTCATACTGAAGCTGCTGGAAACCTCTTCTGTTTGCAGTTGAACCTACAGTAAAATAAAATAAAAAGATAGAAAACATACTAAATTAATTCCTAAGAGTAAAGGGAGCAGTGGCTGTATAGTAAAGACCAATCACCGATAAATAATAATGCAGGAAGGAGATAAATATAATGCAATTAATATACAATCTGTTTGCTCTTTCTATCTTGTGTGGTGGCCAGAAAGAGGTACAGGATGTTGCTCCACAAAGCAGTACCATGGAGAGCACCAGCAAACTTATACAGTAATTTACTTTATTTTACCTGTGAATTATTTTTATTTTAATGACTTCTACTTTATATTTTTGTCAATATATAGTATGTTGTTTTGCACTATTCGTTTTATTTGTGTTCAGCAACACTGCAACTGCTCACATGATATGAATGTAAAACTGAAACTGAAACTGAACATTACAAATGAAAATCTGAAATGATTAACTAAAACTTGTTCTCCTTTGAGATAAATTGACTGTGGGAGTCTATAGTCACAGAAGTGAACAAAAACTCAAACCCTTCCTTTTCAATGCGAAATGATACTTACACCTTTCACATTTTCCATTTATGCTTCTTGAAGACACAGCAAATCACAGCAAAACCAAAAATCACAGCCAGCACCAACAAGACTGCACTCACACATACTGCTTTCATATTGTAAAAAACTAGATCCTCTGCTGGAGTTTCTAAATGTGAATCTGTATTGAATAGAGGAAGAAAATGCATTGTCACTATAAAACTTTCAAATCTTAAGATCTCAACTTTCTAGATCAGATCAGTTCTGCACTGTAACTGCATCTCGCATCCCTTGATCAGATGCATGTGCTTTTGAATTTAATCTAACTATAAAATTAAAAGACCAATATAAATTTAATGAATAACTCATACTCACCAGTGACAGTAACTTTGAAGCTCCTGATAATACTGCTGCTGCTGCTGTTGATCTGTAATTTATAAAGTCCAGAGTCTGTGGTTGTGATGTTCATGATGGTGAGAGATCCAGTCTGATGATCCAGCTTCAGTCTGTCTCTGAATCTCATGTCACCATCTTCACACTCATCATCTGTACAAATCTTATTATGATGTCCATTAACTTCAGCGATGAGATTGTCATTAAAATGCCAGGTCATGAAATCATCTGGATGATCATATAAACCAGTATTTAAAGTGACTGTTTCTCTCTCCTTCACTGGCACTGTCTTCTTTTGATCTGTAGCAAAAAAACACCAGAAACACAAATCGGGAGTTGACTGAAGGATCCTTTTGAGGGAAAACTCATCAACAACAAACAAATGTAACCGCAAAATAAATCATGGAAGTCGCTTTTTCTGAGCTCCTCTCTGTTACAACAATTTTTTAATACAACACACTTCAGAAAATGTACAGTAATACTGATATATACACTGATGCCAGGGCTATTATTTTCTGGCTGTGATAAGGAAACCCTTACATCACCCTTACATAGGATCCCTTACATCTGTTCAAGTACAGAATATTTAAAAAAGTCACAGTTTAAGAACATTGTTGTGTTCAACTCTATCAGGAAATCTGGATCAATAGGAATCAAATGTTCAATAATACAATTATTTTATACAATACAATTTAAGTTATTGAATATTGCTCTTTTTACAGCTTTACCAGAGGGGATTATAAACTACTGCATTATGCATCATATAGCACTGACATATTTGTTGTGATAAAAAAATAAAAAAGTTGTAATAAAGAAATGTGGGGATTTAAACATATATATATAGCCTTTCATTGAATGCCTCACCATGAACAGTAACATTGAAGATCTTTTCACTGCTGGGGTTGCCTAAAATCTTCAGTTTATAAAGTCCAGCATCAGAGGTTATCATGCTTGTGATGGTCAGAGATCCAGTCTGATTGTCCAGCTTCAGTCTGTCTCTGAATCTCTCTTTACACTGAACGTCTTTACAGGTCTTAATGAGATCTCCAGTGATCTGAGCGATGCGAATGTCTTTATAATACCATCTAATTCGGTCTCGATGATTTGTCTTAACATCAGTGTGTAGAGTGACAACATCTTCTTCTCTCACAGACATTGTAATTTCTTCAACACCAAACACACCTGAAGAAGAAACAAACAGTAAATTATGAATCACTTCATAACAATCATAAAGATCACAAGAATTACAATTGGAATCATGCACAGGCTATTATCACTCACGCTTATTCTTCATAAACAACTCACATTGGATTTTGTTCAGTGACACAGTAACATCATCATAGAGAACAGAACATCTTAATACCATCTGACCTGACCTGAGAATTTTAAATATATTTTGCCTCATTATTATTTCTTTTCTTTTTTTCAGTTTCTGTCCCAAAATGTCCATAAACATGTCTAATACTGCAACAATGTGTCTTCATTTACCACACTGAACTTCAATTCATTGACATAAAACAGCAATGACTATTTTGCATCATATATAAACTGATTAGAATGTGAAATGAAACTGAAAGTTTGTAGATTATAACACAATGTCTTACCATGGCACAGTAAAACACCCGCTGTGAACAAAATAAAGAGAAGCTTCATTTGTACCACCTTCCTTCAGGAAAACGGTGTGCTTCAAAAAACTGTGCTTCTGTGAAATAAAAGTTGCATGTTCTTTCACTTTGATGATGTCTGCATGATGTAAGAGTTGGTCGTTTCTCTGAATCAGAACTGTCTCATGACATGTCTCAGCATTGTTAAAAAAATAATAATTCTGCCAAGACTTGTGTTCCTAAAACACAACACACAATTAAATATGCAAGAAAGTCATTTGATGTTTTATGGTGCTAGGTACCTTCTACCTTGTTTTATTTATTCTCAGATTAGGTAAAGTAAGTCAAATCTGCATCTGACTTCATACTTACGCAACAGGACACAGAAGACTTCTCCGTGGTCTGTTCTTAGCTATAAATCAATGTCAGGGGACGCAGACTTGTGTTATATAAATACAAGCCAGTTTATTATCACAATTAATAAGTAAACAGTACAGATATTCTACAACTACTGTATGTAAGTATTACATGAAATATAAATATATATATAATAGGTTCTTTGCTCAAGGTAATATCATCAAAGGTTCTGCCGGAGAGGCTCCTCAAGTCGTCTCAGAGTAGCATCTGATTTCATCCTCGCACTTCAGTCATTTATAGACAGCAGGTGGAGGCAGGGGTATTTTGGTCCATACCTCAGTCTTTTATTTCAGTACGCACAACAATCTGTATGTTATATCTAATCTTATTGTGTTTTTTTACGCTGTACGAATTAGATTGTGGGCTTCAAGCAGGCAAATATATAACAGTGTTGATTCCTGAAGCGAATAATGTAAGTGATATTAAATTCTCCCACACTGAAAAAAGTTATAAGTAAATTTACTTAATTTTTATTTTGCAAGTTTTTGCACAAGCATTTTTCAAGTAAATTTAACACATTTGGAAATTAAGTAAATCTACTTAACTAAGTTAAGTAAAAAAAATAATAATAATAAGTACATTTTATTTAGTAAAATTTAATTAAATAATATTAAATTAATGAATTTAGCAGACACTTTTATCCAAAGCAACTTACAGTGCATTCAGGCTAACAATTTTCACCTATCATGTGTTCCCAGGGAATCGAACCTCCAACCTTACACTTGCTAATGCAATGTTCTACCACTGAGCTACAGGAACACTTCAAGATCTTGTGAAAAATAAGTGCAAATTTCACTTACTTACTTTTCTACTTTGGAAAAGTTTTTACACTAACAAAAAACCCGAAACAGATATTCTAGAAATTTCTAAATGTAAAATATTTTTTTTCAAAACAGTTTTATCAAATGAGGGTAAATAAGTCCCTCACTTCTGTCCCTTTAAACCAGTTTACAGCAAAGACAGCACGAAGGACTGGATGCACATGATAAATATTCTGCAATTAAGAAAACAGACAAAAGAAATAGCACTGTAAAACCCGATAAGTAAACTTTACTCAAATCGTTTGAGTAAATAGATTGCCTTGATTTAAACCATGTGAGTTTTAAAACTTTACATTCAAGTAATTAAGTGATTAACTAAGTGCTGATTGATAATTAGTGATGAACAGCTGCTGCTAACAAACAGAATCACTGAAGAAAAGAGAAACACAAGAACTACTACAACTGACTTCAGACACAGACTTAGATGAAATCAACTGAAATAAAATACATGAAATCTCTCAAGATCTGATTAAACAACCTCACAAACAGCATCACCAGCTCCACTTATTAATAACCAGACTGACTTTATTTCTGTCAGACGTCTACAGAAGATCTTATTGAGAATGAACTAAGGTTTAGATGTTGATTTATTGTTTCATTTGAAGTAACCATGTTAGAGATCAGTGTTTGCTTTAGTTGGGCTCTTGACCCTTGATTTCTGTCTTAGTCTTTTCTCTGGCTGTTACAACCATGTGTTTCTAAAACACTTTTGTTGTAACTCAAAAACCCAGAAGAAATGCCATCAGGTGTTAACCTGTACCTAGGTGTAGATTGTAAATATTCGCGTTCTGAATTAATTGTAAAGGTTTGATAGAATTGGTTGTAAGACCTGCCAAGAGGGCATTGCAATAGTCCAGCCTGGACAGAACAAGAGCTTGAACAAGGAGTTGTGCAGCATGTTCCCAAAGAAAGAGCTTGATCTTCTTGATGTTGAATAAAGCAAATCTGCAGGACCGGACAGTTTTAGCAATGGGGTCTGGGAAAGTCAGCTGATCATCAATCATAACTCCAAGGCTTCTGGCGGTTTTTGAAGGAGTTATGATTAATCCTAGCCAATACCTGAACTTAACGACTACTAACTATTAATAAGAAGCAAATTAGGCGTTTATTGGGGCAAAAGCCATAATTAATGGTTTGTAAAATAATGAGAACTGGACCTTAAAATAAAGTGTGACCCTTAATTTAATTTGTGTCAAATGTAAAGTGTGGCACATATTCCATTGGTATGTGAATTTTGCAATTGCTTTTTATCACAAAATTAGAAAGACCACAGTTAAATTGACATACAAAGAGAATACTGAACAGACATTTTAGTTTAAAATGTAAAGTATTGCATGTACACAATATGTAAATAAAGCTCTGTACAAAAATTACTCACATTTTTAAAGCAATGTGTTGTAAGTGTGCTACACTGGTTGTTCTGAAGACAATTGTGGTTATCACGCCCTCTTGAACAATCCAGCCAAATACCCAATGTGTCATGTAAGTTGACAAGTTGTCATGTGTGGGTACTGGGGGGGTTTCAGCAGTCAACAACAAGTTTTAAATGACGATTTAAAAAAAAAAACTAACATTTACTTAATTCCCATCACATGTCCTGGGCAATTCCAGGCAAAAACATTCTGGGCTAGACTAAAATCACTCAAAAGACACCAAGTGAAACGCTGTAAACAATATGACTTTATAACATGTTTCACTTTCATTTTTAGTCAGGTAGCTCTCTGGGCCATCATTCATGTTTGCAGAGGATGTGTATGTGTGTGTGCTGTAAATGTGTGCATGTAGTAGCATGATTTGCAGGTTTGCACTACACAACCAAACAAAGATCAGACCCTTCATTATAGAGCATGCAACACATTTCTAGGCTGAAGTATTTCAATGCTCTTCTGGCTAGACTATCATCATGTGCAATGTGACCTCGGTAAATGTTGCAGAATGCAGCAGCACATCTTGTTTTTAATGAGCTAAAGAGACACACCCTTCTCATCTCTCGTCTCATTTCTCTCTCTTTTTTAATGTATAGTAGAACAGGAAGCAGAATTTCACTTCAACGACAATATATATATATATATATATATATATATATATATATATATATATATATATATATATATATATATATATATATATATATATTTACCATTTATATTTGTATGTAACAAAAGATTGTAAAAAGCATTTCCCTTGACACTATGTTTGTATAATGGGACAAATAACTTCTATAATGGAGCACCATCTAGTGTCCTAAGAATATACCTTTCCAATATTATTGATTTTTTTTTCAGCTGATAGTTTTCTTACAACAACTGAAGAAAATGTTTCACATGCTTGTTTTTTTTTTTTCTGTTTGTGCTTTTAAAGATTTATTTGAATGATTATTACTGGACATGCACATAAAAATAACCCCTTAAAATAATTAAAAACAATTCTGCAGGAACCATAAACAGCAACACCAAAAGTAAAATCAATTCAAAAATCAATAAATGTATCATTTCAAACTACAGCTGATTTCAGGATTTGTAATCCAACAGACGTCTTAATTTGCTCTTTGTGTGTGTTTTGGTGTTTCGACAAATTAAATACAGTCTAATCACTGAAGTTAATAAAATACATTAAGATGAAGACATACTTTGTAAATATGGATGCATAGCTCATTGTTCATAGAGCTCATAGCTCATAATCCAACATTGAGAAACAAATCTTCTTCACATCTGATGTTGCTGAGATTCAGAACTTTCTGTGAGAATCACAAAGAGATCGATATGCTGTTGTTGTAATGTTAGCGACAGTAACAGGTCACTTTCAGTTTCCACTGTTTGTCTGGATCTGGCGTGATGTGTGGTGACCAACAACCAACATTCATGCCTTTTGGGGGCGGAGCAATGTGGGCGATGTGTTTGTTTTGGTTTCGATTTCAAATATCATAGGCATTTCTCAGAAATCATGTACTGCACACCTCACTTGATCTCCTAATAAAACACTTTATTTATTTGGGAGTTATTTGTGTTGTTATTGTTGTGGCATGGCCTCACCTTCTGCTTATTCTGCTTATGTGGTGATCATAATAATAGACAATTATTTGTTGCCACCTTACCCAAAAGCATGATCATAATGTCCCATATTAATAAATAATTATACATTTAGCGAGCTCTGTATCAGGAGTCGATACTGGGTTTAACTAGGGGTTAGAAGCCCATCCTGGGCTTAACTCGGAAACAGGAGCCAATCCTGGTCTCAACTCTGGAACAGGAGCCAATCCTGGGCTTAATTCGGGAACGAGAGCCAATCCTGGGCTTAATTCGGGAACAGGAGCCAATCCTGGGCTTAATTCGGGAACAGGAGCCAATCCTGGGCTTAATTCGGGAACAGGAGCCAATCTTGGGCTTAATTCGGGAACATGAGCCAATCCTGGGCTTAATTCGGGAACATGAGCCAATCCTGGGCTTAATTCGGGAACATGAGCCAATCCTGGGCTTAATTCGGGAACAGGAGCCAATCCTGGGCTTAATTCGGGAACAGGAGCCAATCCTGGGCTTAATTCGGGAACAGGAGCCAATCCTGGTCTCAACTCTGGAACAGGAGCCAATCCTGGGCTCAATTCGGGAACAGGAGCCAATCCTGGGCTTAACTCGGAAACAGGAGACAATCCTGGGCTTAACTAGAACTGGAGAATTGGAGGAAACCAAGGACAAAGGAGGGCTGGACAGGACCAGCAGAGACGTCAGAGAGAGGAGAGGGGGCATATTTACAATGAGCTGAGGAAAGAAAATCTTACCTAAAATAAGGAACATTAAAATAATTAAACATTCAAGTGATAACAACTTTTATCACATGATAATATTCATAACATAAACAGATAATGTCATTAAAAGATCACACTAAACAGGCCTCAGGAACAGAACTGAGAGAAGAAAAAAAAAAACATCTGTAATGGGTGTTCACCTTTAAAACCCCACAGGTCGCCATCTTCACTTTCCTCCTCACAAGAAACAAATCCACTGTGATTCACATAAGAGTGCTGTTTTAAATGTAACATTTCGACTGACAGCACTGAATTATATTGTCTTTATCGATATTGGCAACAATACAGTAACCACACAACATGGGACAAAATACCTGATCTATCAAACAGATTATCATTAAAAAATATTGTGGTGTAAATGACATGAAACAGAGAAATGTCTCACTGTTTATGTTTAGATCACTGACTATAGCAGCTTAAATGAAGTTACACAAACTGAAAAACATCAAGCATGTCCTGTGCCCCCAAACCTAATTTGATTTTAAATTGAACTTCAAACATATTGGCCTACATACATTATACCAATTTCAGTTTAGGATTAACTTCCTATTTTCTTCCAGTTACCCCTGGAATAAATTGCTGTCCAAATTTAATATAATATTAGGTTACAGCATCTTGATCAAATTTTGACTAATATTTGATGTCAAATTGATATTAAGATGCCTGCTGGGAAGACAACAGTAACGGTAAGGAATAATATTCATCAGAATGTCACGACTGACCAATCAGAATCAAGTATTCCAGGGAGCCGTGTAATAAAACAGTTTAATGCATGTACATTAGAGCTGTAGTCAAGTCCAGCTTTGTCGAGTCCAAGTCAAGTCCAAGTCCAGGACTAGTCGAGACCGAGTCAAGACCGAGTCCAAAGAGGTTCGAGTCCAAGTCAAGTCCAAGTCCAAAATTTTCGAGTCCAAGTCAAGACCGAGTCCAAATTAAAGAAAAAAGGGTCTTCTTCAAGACCACACACTTAACTACTGATAATGTATGTGATGCGAGAGACAGCATATCTCTTATTCTAAGAAAATAATTTGGCATTATTATTTGTAATGATCAAAAAGCATGTGCAAAGTAAAAACTCTGCATGACAGGGGTCTCCAAACTACATCCTGGAAGGCCAATGTCCTGAAAAGTTTAGCTCCAACTGGCCTTAACACACCTGGAAGATTAGTGTGTCTATTAAGAGCTTGATTAGATGGTTCAAGTGTGTATAATTAGGGTAAAAGCTAACAGGGGCATTACACAAGATCCCGGGCCCTATGCATAGGCAGTCCTGATGGGCCCCCATGCCCCCCACCCATGAAAATATCCAGGTAAAATAAAATATATTTCCGATTCATACTTTTCAAGGGCCCTCTCTTCCTTTGGGGCCCTGGTAATGAACACTGGTTTTACCCCCAGTCCGACCCTGGGAGCTAAACTATAAAGGACACTGGCCCTCTAGAACAGTTTGGGGCTGTAAGGTCAAATTATTTTTATGTACTTTATTTTCATTTTATTTACTTTATAATGCTGCTTTTGCTGACATGTCTGTGGTCTAAAATGTATATGACTGATGCCTTGGCACAGTGCACAGACACACGCAAAGCTCGGGATATGACAAATGTGCACAGCAAAGCTAGAAGGCTTTCGTTTGGCTATACTGGGCATGCGCACATAAATACAGCGACGTTTTTGTCATACTATACTAGTGTTTGCATAGACTAGTCGAGCTCTGTCGGAAACAATCGACTACTCCAGCATGCATTAACCATAATGCATACAAAGTGTTGGCAAGTACGATGTGAATTTTAGAATTACAATATTGCGTGGAGCTGTTACTATATGACCTTATCTATGTTACATGTAAAAAATAAAATATGTAATAATTAGGGTTGTGCCTGAAGCCGAATGCCTTATTCGGAATGGCAAGGTTAATGGCTTAAAAAAACGAAAAACGGACAAGGAATAATTCTGCCTGAATACTCGGCTGATGCTGACACAGTCTGGTGTTTGCTAAATAACAGGTGAGCCAGGGGATCTGTGCCAGAAGTGAATGAATGTAAACTTTATGAGTGAAAAGAGCGCAAATCAAACACCGCATTGTTGTCTCCTCTCTGTGCATCTCTCAGAAATCAGAGCGTTGCAAGAGTAATTTTACCTATCACAATACATCATACACGTATATTATTTGTATATATTTAAAAGGCAATGATTTAAAGCTTAGGCTACGATGTGAAACGAATGAATAAGCACAGCGCGCTCACCAATCAAACAGCAGCGCTGCACGTCTCAGTCTCTCAAAAACCATTCAGTTCAAGAGTAGGCTAATAATCAGCTTAGATACGGATACATTGTCTACTTGTCCTACATGTTTGCATCTTTACCTTTTGCTGGTTTGCGCGGCACACACATCTGTTAAGTGAAGTTCATTAACATAAAGACTCGCTCAAGTGTTCTGCGTAATGAAAATGTGCGCATTGAATGGATTCATTCGTGTTCAAATGATCACTTAACGTTTGTCATGGCATCTCTCTGCTTGCATGATAAATATTATTTTAAAAATGAATAATTATTTTAGTTTAACACGACATACTTGTTCAGTGATAACTACGAAAAAAAATATAGAAAGTCATAAGGGTCTTATCAAATAACTGTATGATGTTGTAGCCTATCCGAATACAGATACGAAAAGTGTTGTGATTGTAACAGATACAAATACTGGCTGTTACATGAAAATTAAATATGTAATGTCATAATTATAAAGTTTTTAAAATTTACATATGTAATTGTTGCATAAGGCTATACATGAATATGTGTTGATTGATAAAAAAAAAACTATTTAATGTGTTTTCATTTACAATAGCATGAACCACGAGTAGTCCAGTAACTCAAGCATTTTTTTCTTAAAAAAATCTACTAGCAGAAATCAGTAGTCTTGCAACCCCTATACTGTACAACAATAATTAGTATTTCATTATTGTAAAGGGTACGTTTAAGGCTATCTGGGTGTAGACGTAAATAAAACACAATCTAACAGGTAGAAAATTAAATTAGAAACATCTAAACTTTTCAGGTCGCAGCACGTGCACCGCTGGTCATGCACATCATTTCCCGGAACAATACTGAAAGAGAAGCCAAGATGGAGAAACAGATGATCATAGCTTTACAAGGATAGCCATTTTGTAAATGAATATATTAGCAGAGTTACTACAAGGGATGTTTAGTGCTGGAAATCCATGTATTCTTTGCTGAAACTTCTGCATCATCAAGAAGAGCGAGTCATGGTTGCCCAGCAACAGCAGACGCCACTGGAGCGCAAGCGCAGGCTACAGAGTGCTTTGGAAATAAGGAGAGCGGCGCGACAAGCGGTTTCCACACGTTTTCAGTCGCGACATCATGCAAATGTGTTTTTGTTTTGAAGGAGAATTTTTTTTTTTTGCTGGACTCGGTCGAGACCAACTAGAAGACTTGGCAAGTCCAATGGCCAAGTCCGAGACAAGTCCGAGTGCAAATGCAAAGAGTCCGAGACAAGTCCGAGACGACAGAAAAATGTCTCGAGTCCGGACTCGAGTCCAAGACCGGACTCGAGTACTACAGCCCTAATGTACATTGCTTTTTCATATCTTATACAGTTATACAAATACAGTAACGTGGAATAATCTCACTGAAGTGTTTCTGCTTCTGATGATCTGTAGTGTATAAAGTCCGGAGTCTGTGGTTCTGGTGTTCATGATGGTCAGAGATCCAGTCTGATGATCCAGCTTCAGTCTGTCTCTGAATCTCTCATCAGGACCATTGTCATGTGTAAGGATCTCTCTAGTCTCTCTTTTGATTTGAGCAATGAGAGTGTTTTCATCTCCAAACAGCCAGCACACCTGATCTGTTTTCTGTAGTTCAGCAACATCACTGTTTAGAGTAACCGGATCTCCCTCCATCACTGGCAGTGTTTTCACTTTATCGTCACAGCATGCAGCACATATGGAACATATAGAAACGAGAAAACTAATTAAAGCAGAGATAACAAAATCATCCCTTATCATAATGATCCTTTTTCTGTTCTTTCCTTCAATCTCATTCAAAGATGAATTTGCTTCTGAAGTTTGTGACCTATCGAGACAACATTATGCTTTGACAGGAATAAATTGGGTTATCTTCATGGGTCAAAAGATAATGCTTATAACTTTTAAGTAGTCAGGACACTATATTTTCATCCACCAAAAAAAAAAAGTGTTAGAAAATAGGAACCAATTGTTTAGCAATAAACAAACAGTCAATATTTAATGAGGTATTAAACGGTGGCAGAAAACGTGTTAATTAGGATTAATAATACACCATTTTAATATGATTATATGGAGAGAAAAAAAATCATCTTTCTCTTGCTGTATCAGCTGTTATACTTACACTTCTGTCTTTTTTTGGTTCCTGCAGAAACAGTAAATCACACCAACAACAGCGGCCACGGCCAGCGACAGCAGGATTGCACCAACAAATACAGCTATAATGTCAGCTAAAAGAAGACCCTGAGTTTCTACATGTGAACCTGTAGTGAATAGAAGAAAAGAGTCATTCTTGAGTTCTATCTCAAACACTACAAAACATCAGCAAACCTGAGATAGTACATATGAATGATTTAATTTGAGGTTGAACATCATGCTTTATAAATGTTTGCTATGAAGTAAAAAGTCATTCTTTATCATAGCATGTGTTTGTTCTGAGATATAAAGTCAACATGTTATGAGTATCACTATCATTTACATTTTTTCATGATTTTTCCAGTCATTTTTGGTGAAAGGACTGTTAGAATCATTTAATAGAAAACGATCACATATGAATAACTTGCTGTAAATTGATTGAACAAAGAAAAATAGTACATATTCACTGTAGAAATTTTACAGTTTTAAATTTGTAGATCAGATCAGTCATCTGAATATGTGCTTTTGAACCTCATCTACTTATAAAAAGCTCTCTTCTGTGAAGTTTTGAACACAGTTAGAGCAAATTCGACCAGTTTAAACGTCAGCAGGGTAACGTAACCCACATGAGGTTTTGTCTAAACTGTGAGAATGACGTGAAAACAATATGATTTGCACATTCAGTCATTTGTGATAATACAGAGTTCAGAGTTTCAGGTTTTAAACAACACCCAACATCAAAATATATTGCTAAAAATAAATAGCCAGTGAAAATACTGGAGAAGCAAGTAGAAATCTGAGGCACTGGCCTGAAAAGACCAGTAGAAATAACTTTACCACTGAGCCATTTAATGACTAACTCATACTCACCAGTGACAGTAACACTGAATCTCTTCATGATGCTGAATCTGCTGCTGATGATCTGTAGTGTATATTCTCCGGAGTCTGTGGTTCTGATGTCTGTGATGGTCAGAGATCCAGTCTGATGGTCCAGCTTCAGTCTGTCTCTGAATCTCTCAGTACTATCTTTACACTGAAGATCTGTACAGATCTTATCAGGAAGTACACTGATTTCAGCGATGAGAGTGTCATTTAAATACCACGTCATGAAATCATCTGGGTTGTGTACTACAACAGGGCATAATGTGACTGTTTCTCTCTCCTCCGCGGTCACTGTGTTCTTTTCAAAATCTGCATCAACAACACCAGAAGCACAAATCAACAGCTGATTTGAGTTTAGATTCGAATTTTTGGCTTGTGCAGTAATGGGCCAACGAAGAAAAGAAGAAGAAGAAGAAGAAGACGAAGAAGAAGAAGTTTAAATACGATTTCAGTAAGTTGACTTAATGAATGACTTTGAGTTTTGGATCTCATGCATGTGCGCGTGAACAAGTCTGAACGTTCTGCTATGTTGTTTATTCTGATCACTCATAATGGGCATTTTTTTGCATTTCAGTTGGCAAAAAGTTGTTAACAAAAAGTATTTGTGTTTGTGATGCAGTTCCAGGTGAGATCACAAACTACTTGCACTGTGCATTTTATAGCACATTTTGACTACTCTGATATATTTTGCTCTGTGCATGATGCATTATAATACAGAAAGGTTGTAATTTAAACACATTAACATTATTGAAATGCCTCACCATGAACAGTAACACTGAAGATCTTTTCACTGCTGGGGTTGCCTAAAATCTTCAGTTTATAAAGTCCAGCATCAGAGGTTATCATGCTTGTGATGGTCAGAGATCCAGTCTGATTGTCCAGCTCCAGTCTGTTTCTGAATCTCTCTTCACACTGAACGTCTTTACAGGTCTTAATGAGATCTCCAGTGATCTGAGCGATGCGAATGTCTTTATAATACCATCTAATTCGGTCTCGATGATTTGTTTTAACACCAGTGTGTAGAGTGACAACATCTTCTTCTCTCACAGACATTATAATTTCTTCAACACCAAACACACCTGAAGAAGAAACAAACTGTTAATTATAAATAATTTCAATAATGTTGGTGGTCTTTCGATATTTGACCAAATTCCAACATACAGCTGTTACAACTGAGTTATAAAAAAGATTTCTGTAAAGAAAATCTCATAGGTAATAAAATAACACTTGATTAATTCAGATTCAAAACGCAATACATCCAGTTAGAAGAACATCAGTGGGTAACGCAATAAATCATTTGTTTGTAGATTGTAAAAAAATATCTCACCACAGTGTAGCAATACACACGCTGAGAGAAAAACAAAGATAAGAGTCATTTCTTCAGATAAATGAGTTGTGATTTAGGGAAATAAAAGTTGCTTGTTCCTTTCCTTTGATGCCGTGATTTTCTGAAAGTGAAACTGTTTACAAAGCTAGCCTAGACCGGAGCGGACCTGACACGCATAGTGTGTGTGTGTGTATGTATGATATATACACACACATACACACACACACACACACACACACACACACACGTAGCGGTTTTCAAGCAGTACTTGCTCCTAAAGCTGAGAGTTGCCAGTAATACCAATTATTCACACCTTTTAGTGAATGGAATTTCTTTAGTATGTTGCGTTCATACATAACCTTTCACCTCAACCACATATGTGTCAATTCCTAACAGTCCTAAAAGTCATTTAAAGGAAACCAACCTCATCAAGTTTCAGTTTGACCCTTAAGCAGCTGCTGACTGGACCTGATATGGTCAGCAGTCTTTTTTTTTTTTTTTTCAACTGAATGATAATAAAACATTTTTAAAGAGCAATTAGTAATTTATTTTATCATGAAATTTAGGATATATTCACACAACATTCAATTTTTTAAATATTAACATCCACTTTTAAACATTTGAAGCCAATATTTTTGTTCCAAAAATACTCCTTCCGGTTTGTCACAAGTTTCGGAAAGTTTTTTTTTTCGAGTATGGCTCTGTGTGACGTTAGATGGAGCGGAATTTCCTTATATGGGTCCTAAGGGCACGTCTGCCGGAAGAGTGCGCGCTCCCGTAGAGCCAGTGGCGCAAAAAGTGGGTATGTGCCATATGCGGCACATAGGGGCGCAGCACCATGGGGGGCGCCAAAGCGATGGCTAATTTTTTTTTTTTTTTTTTTTTATAATAAAAAATGGAAATGTATATTAAAAGTTATATTATATATATATATATATATAAATATATATTGAAACTCGAAAAAGATTAATAAAACAAAAAAGCTCTCGGGGGCTAAAAATAGAAAAAGAAAGAGGGAAAAAATGAGATGGCATGTCAAGGGATGCGACAGCAGCTAAATAAGTGATTGGTGAAAGGCGACAGGTAGGATTTAAAATGTGACGTCTATGCTCGAAGACTATGTAAAACTGGAATCTGAGCTGTCATTTATTCCGTCTTTATACTAATCGAACAGAAACAACAAAGAAATCACTCACTGCTCTTGATTAAAAAGCTTTTGTAACAGATTGTTCAGTTTCTCCTAATGTTGGCTCGAAAGGCTATAATGGTCAAATGGGTTGGCAGTGATGCCCCCTCTACTCAGATGTGGAAATCTATGATATCTGCAGTTGTAACTATAGAAAGATTGAGGTATTGTCTCAATGGTAAATCGCACCGGTTTAGAAAATGGGAGAATATTTTTAAGTGTCTAAAGATTAAACGATCATAAACAAAAACTGGATAAAATTTAGGTACAATCATATGATGAAATGCTGTATGTAAATTGTCCACATGTCCATGAATATGTTAAATATTTCTTGTGCTGTGTTTTTGTTTTTATTGTCATGATTCTGCCTTCATGTCCTGACTTTTCTCTAGTCTTGAGGCAGGATCATGACAGACCCGTGTTTTGTGTACAAGCACATGGCCTTGTCTTTGGGCCATGTGCTTGTGTTGTCTCGTTCCCTTGCCCCGCCCCCCTTGTTATCCTAGTCTTGTCGTGATTGCCGTATCTGTGCCACCTGTTGTGTCTTAATTAGTTCTCCTATTTAGATCCCCTAGTGTGCTCTGTCTTTTGTCGGTTCATTGTTCCACATATGTGTTCCTACCTGTCAGCCTCGTGGGATATCGTGTCCTTGTAACCCCTCCAAGAAGTAGTTGTATAACAGTGAGTGTTTATTTGTAGTTAGTATTCTCTTGTTTTGAGTCCTTGTTTATCTTGTCTTGTAAAGTTATTTAGTGTCTACCCTAGTCGTTGTTTTCCCCCTCGTGGGTTTTGTTTTCCCTTTTTTGTAATAAATCCTGTGTTCAGTACATCCTGTCTGCACTTGAGTTCCTCCCTACCCCTCCACTCAACATTTATATGTTTTTGTTTGTAATAATTAAAATGTTTAATAAAAAGAATATCTTATATATATATATATATATATATATATATATATAGAGAGAGAGAGAGAGACATTCACTGATCAGAGCAGAGACATTCACTGATCAGAGCGAGAGACCGAATTGTCATATAAGTGTGTTTTTGGTTGCCAGGGCAAGACAACCCTGCACAGATTACCCCCCCCCCCCCAGTGGATGGAGTTTATTTTTACAGAGCAGTTGAGTTGGAACCACAGGCGGTGAGTAAAACTGCTTCAAATATCTCTGTGTTGTTAACTTAGCTATCGGCACGTAAGCACATCAAGTAAACAACATGCGATGTTGTCATCAAATTGCACTTTCCACATGTACAGCTTAAAAAAAACAAAAAAAAACAAAGACGACATAAAGTGGAACTTAGTCATTTTCCAAAACCGCTAAGCAAATATATACAGTTTCAATACATACCACATAGAGACGTCGTTGCTGATGCTGCTCTTGTTAAATTTCAGCCTCTGGATCTGATTCTGGATCATAAATATATGCTGAACCTGACTGCCATGGTTTGTTTTGGATGTTTTTTTTCTTCACGGTAATGTCACAGCTTCCAGACGCTCTCAACGCAAAAGCCTACTCGCGCTCGTGATTCTTTAGCTCCACCCACACGTCGCGCCTCCAGGCGCTCGTGTTTTTCCGGGAAAAATTGGTACAGACTATCTTTCTCTTATAAATATAATAAAACTAAAGACTTTTTGGAGTAAAAAAGGATGCAGTACTACTCTATAGGTACTCAAGATTAACAGGATATTGAGTGAAAACGAGCAATTCACCCCCCCCTTAATAGGATACAGCCATTTTAAAAAGTAATAATAATAATTGGATGGACTAAATATAATTGATTTTACCAGTTAAAATTACAATTATTTGTTTAAATTGTACAATAAATCCACTGTTCTGCTGTGGAATTACAGGACAGATGTTTGAATATTTTAAGATGAATAGAGGATGTCCTTTGAATAGACTAGGTATTTACACCACTATCCTATAAGAAAACGCTCAGAAATGTCAGACAGGCTAAACGAGACTTTGCAATATGGCTGTGTGTGAGTGCCGCCTATATGTGTGTGTAAATGAGGTGCAGGTGTGGTAAGGAGATTAGCTGATGAATGAGGTGCAGGTGTGGCAAGGTGATAGTGATGCAGAGGCTCATGGGAGATGTAGTTTGGGTGTGGTGCAACAGATGAGAGGTGCTAGTGTCCAAGTGATGATATTTTGACATCTGGTGGTTGATGGGTGGAATGTTCCTGAGTGGAGTGCCCTCTAATGAAGTTCACAGCTAATGATCGTGACAAAAACATTCAAGAAATAAATGAGAAACAAGAGAAATTAACATGACTCACGTTTCAGTTACACTCATACTTTAGAAGTTTATAATTTTGCAGTTAAAAATCCAGTCATCTTGCCTAAACCACTTGATGACTGAATGAAACTACACCACACATGCACATACATAACCAGTAATCCTCACCTGTTACACCTACTCATGCCATAATAAGAAACGCAATCCCATCTGTCATAAATAAATAAATAAAATCATTATTACATTGCTGCTTTGAACGTTTAAAACATGAAAAATAAATGGTCGAAATGTTAAATTATTACATAATTAATTTATTTTATTTCAGCAACCAGAAATGAGAATGGGAAGGAGAAGCTATTGTTCTCAGAACATTCTGGGAACTAAAAATCATTCGCTGGGCTAAACGAAAGAGAAATCCAAAATGTGCAGGTTTTGAGAAGCACTGATTTAAACCATTTTTTTTCTCTAATACCTTTTTATTAGAAATAAAATGTTTGTGAAAAAAAAAAGAAACAAACTGCAACCAGATGTGAAGCCTTTCATCTTTTTTAGCCACAGACAGCCTACACCTACAAACAGCCAAATCTGCAACAAAAGTTGATGCATGAGATGTTTGTCCATCAACTGATCACACACTCATTGTGAAGAAATCTGACCGCAGCAGGTTTCTGTTTGACTTCATGTTTCATGTTGAGCTGCTCGTATCACACCTCAGTTACACATACAATACGGGATGGGAAATACACTTACCTGATTTTTTTCATTCAACCTTACACTTTTCTTTTGCTGTTACACTCTTCTTTAACATATTTAATACAGTTAGAAAGCTACCTTAAAAACAATGGAGCAGATGGTCTTTTCAGATCCGACACAGAACCAGTAAAGGAAAAAAAAAATGTTATACATGCTTATTTTGTTCTGTTTGCGCGGGAGGAATCAGATTGGTGAGTTACTGCTTTATTTATTTTTTTGTGTTTCATAACATATACTGTTGCTTGGCATTTGCCTTCCTTCCCAGATTAAATCTGAGGTTTGCATTGCTCATCTGTCTGTTCATTATGGGAACTTGTATCTTTTGTGTCTCGATGCTGTTGATCGATTCTCAATTAGCTAATGCAAATTGATTTCAGTCTTTCTAAATCAACAATTAACTGGGCTCAATATCTTGTCATGCTCTTTAGGTGTGTCTGGTTCTGAGACAAATGAAACACAGTCAGTGTCAGTGATGGAGGGAGACTCTGTCGCTCTAAACTTTTTACTTTTTACTGCTATACGTGACGATGAAGACATACTGTGGAAATTTGGAGCCGAAAAAACTCTCATAGCTAAAATCAGTACAGATGCTAAAATATTTTCCACATTTGATGTTCCTGATGAGAGATTCAGAGACAGACTGAAGGTGGACAATCAAACTGGATCTCTGACCATCATGAACGTCACAACTGAACACACTGGAGTCTATGAACTACAGATAAGTGGATCGAAACTGACATCAGAATTATTCTGTATTTCTGTATATGGTGAGTAAAACAAATAAATAAATAAATAAATAAAAAAAACCTTTGTCCTTCAAATGCTATTACTTTATTTTACTGGAACCATTTGTATTATAAAATTAAGTAAGATATCAGATGTGTACACACACAAAGTCCCATTATACTAAACATTTAGTCAGGGCATTAAATTAAGCATTTTATTCTATTTCATTTTTTATTCTGACATGTTTTCAGCTTGTCTGCCTGTTCCTGTTATAAAAAGAAACTGTTCTTCATCATCGTCATCTTCATCATCACAGCAGAATTGTTCATTGTTGTGTTCAGTGGTGAATGTGGGTCATGTGACTCTCTCCTGGTACAAAGGAAACAGTTTATTGTCCAGCATCAGTGTGTCTGATCTCAGCATCAGTCTCTCTCTACCTCTGGAGGTGGAATATCAGGAGAAAAACAGCTACAGCTGTGTGATCAACAATCCCATCACAAACCAGACCACACATCTGGACATCAGCAAACTCTGTCACACATGTTCAGGTACAGCAGCACTGATATGTGTTTACTTACACTGACCTGATCTCTGTCATTTGTTGTAGACCAAACTGATACATTCACTTCTTTGTGATTACAGAACTGGATGGACACATTAGTTCACAAGCCGTGTCTCTGACAGTGTTGATCTCCGCTACTTTAGTTGGATCTCTGTTGATTGTAGTGGCAGTCAGGATCTTCTGCATCTACAGGAGAAACAGAAAAACTGATCAAGAAGGCAAGTGACTGTATTTAAGAAAGAACTGTAAGTAGTATTTGTAGTTTTCGGGTTTTACATTTCTGTGAATTACATTAAAATCACTAAATACAATATTTATGTATAGCTGTATGACAATAGATGATGCCATTAAGTTAAGCAGTATATATATGTTAATGCAGATTTTTAGTATATATTATGCATATGTTTTTATTATAGTTGCTGTTGTGACTGATAATGAAGCAGTTCAGAATTGTGATGAAGAGATCATTTATGCCAATCCAACATTCAACAAACAAAATAAACAGAAATGGGTAAGTGCATTTTTATGTATCCTATTGTGCTTAATAATGATCTGACACACACATAATACAAGTATTAAAAAACAACAACAACAACAACAAAATGTTATTCTATTGATCTGATTGGTTCAGTTGATCAGTAGTAGAATTGTTGGGTTGTGACATGTGACTACAAAAATGCGTAGTAAAAGCCTTGTAAATCACACTTCTGCTGTTATCCATGCATTTTGTTTCTGAATCTGAATTTTGGTGCAATTACATTTTCAATGATTTAAATCCCTTCTAATAAGAAATGTTGTTAATTTTCGTATCTTGTGTGATGCTTTGTTTACAGACAGCTGCAGATGAGAATCATGTGGAATATGCACCTATCTGCATAAGAGAATGAAACTTTCATTTGGCAATTGGATTTAGTATGAGATCTCTGATCTTTAGAAGTAAAGGACAACCGAGGGAATCCAAGGATTATGATGGTTGAGAGTCCACACAGACTCTCTGAACTTTACACAAATTCTGACACAAAAAATGTATTAATTTACATAAATTGATATGGCTCACTGCATTCCCACTGGGAGTACCAGCTAAGTTTGAGAGTGTTTTGAGTTTGTTCCCTCAAATATTTAATGTTTCTTAACAGCATGTGTGTGTGAAAGAGTGTCTATTATCAGATATTGGCTGATGTGCATGTTAGAGAGGAGAATATCATGTGGTTGAAAGCCTTTTTCCACAGCTGTTAATGCAAAACCTACTGATGATAATGTTTGACAAATAATATATATTCTCTCAAATCAAACAATGACATTTCAGTGAAACATAAGGCTGGGAATGTGAAATATCATGTATTTTTATAAGTGAAACATTAAGAGGAATATTGTAAGTACATACACTTTCTGGCTTCGCTATTGTTTCCAAGGCATCAACACAGACTAACAAGAGTCTGTCTGCCACGCTACTCATGACTTCTTTAAAGGATTATTGGGTCAAAACTAGCCCAATAGTGGAGTATATAAGTAGGCCTAGTCCAGGTGGCTTTCGAAGAGAATAATCTGTGTGTAAGTGCTAAGGGTTTGCTCAAAGGGTTCGGGCTGAGTACCAGAAAAATGGATGGGTGAGTATTGCTAGCATATCAGGTCTACAATTAAGCAGAAATAACAACAACTGTGTACAACAATTATTAAGAACAAGTATTTTAATATGAATAATAAAATATATATATATTTTCTTTTACAAGTAATGCCACAGTACAGAAGTAGAAAAAACATCAGTAGGAAATTAGACGTGATGCTACTCGCATCTTTTTGTTAAAAGAGCTTTATAATTAGCTTATAAAAAGATACAGTATTAGCTACAGAAGGTGTGGACAGTGTAAAACACAAACCAGTTTCCATATATACACACAAAATTCGTTTCTGAACACAATTAACTATTGCATCTTTAATTCATTTGAGTTGGGAGTGCATAAACTATTTTAAATCCACATAAGTGGGTTTCCCCTTCCCATGATGCTTTGCACAGGGCTGGATAAGGAGAATAAATGTTGAAATAAAATGTTATTTGAGGAATTTTTTATTAAGATGATAAAATTGAGTGATATGTTAATGCGTAATGCTCTTTTATGTTTGTATTTAAAACAGTTTCTTGTATGTTAGTGTTTTTGTGGGTTACCATTGAGTAAAGCATGCTATAGATGTATTACAATCATCTTATGGCTATGTCTACCAAGTTGGTTAATGCCTAAAGTTCAGGAAATCCAGTGTATCAGTTTAGGAGTTGGGGCTACACATCATTATTGGATGAACATCCTGCCCTTAATTAAATTGAGTTAATCCAATTATTATTATTATTATTATTATTATTTCAGAGTAGTAAGAGATCTTAACAGGTTTACAGCAGTAAAAAAAAAAAGAAAAAAAAAACATACAGTTAAAATTACAATAATTTGTTTACATTGTACCATAAATGATGCTGTTCCGCTGTGTAATTACAGGATAGATGTTTGAATATGTTAAGATGAATAGAGGACGTCTTTTGAACAGACTAGTTCTCTACATCACTATCCTATAAGAAAACATTCACAGAAGTTAAGAGAAATAAACATGACTGACGTTCCAGTTACACACTCACACACACACTTTAATTTTGCAGTTAAAAATCCATCTTCTCTAAACAATTTACACATTCCAAGGGGCAGTACTGTCCTATATATTTAGTTATTCATATTTTTGCAATGATGACTGAATGAAACCACACCACACATGCGCATACACAAACCAGTAATTCTCACCTGTTACATCCGCAACGACAAGCTCAACTCCAACACATAATCCTGCTATAACAAGAAACTCAATCCCATCTGCCATGAAAAATACAAATTAAAAAGCCATTATTACTAGAGACTGATATGAGTAAACAGATAATACCCAAATAGCACACTCACTAGAGCCAGTTCCACTTAAGCTCTTTTCACTGATAACTATGATGCTGTACTGCCGGCAGATGCTGCTGCTGTTGGTGATGATCTTTAGCTCATAATCTCCAGAGTCTGTGGTTCTGGTGTCTGTGATGGTCAGAGATCCAGTCTGATCGTTCAGTTTCAGTCTGTCTCTGAATCTCCCGTCAGCATCTTCAAACTCATCATCTGTAAAGATCTTGATGGCATCTCTAGTAATTTCAGCGATGAGAGTATCATTAAAATACCAATTCTTCAAATCATTTGTGTTTTTTATTACACCAGGATCCAAAGTGACAGATTCTCCCTCCTTCACTCTCTTAGTCTTCATTTCATCCGTCTCTATTGAAACAAAGATAACAATGAAAACTTGGAAAGGAAATCATAAAAAATTCTGCACAAAAAATCAATACCAGACTCTGAACAGAAATAATTGGTGACATTTATACACAAGAAAACAATTAATTAAATTAATAAATGGGAAAACTAGAAAATACAAATTAAAAGTCCCCATAACACAAACTGAAAGCAAAAGTCATTTTGAACTGTCGTAATATCAAACACATTGTGAATAAGCATGTAAAACCTGAGTTTTTAAACATTTATTATACGACTCACTCCGGACAGTGATTCGAAAGATATTTTCGCTCAAGCTGTTGGTTTTGATGATCTGTAGTTTATATTCTCCAGAGTCTGTGTTTGTGATGTTCATGATTGTCAGAGATCCAGTCTGATGATCCAGCTTCAGTCTGTCTCTGAATCTTTCAGTCCCTTCATTACACTCAACATCTGTACAGATCTTACTGAGAAGGTCACTGATTTGAGCGATGCGAGTCTTATTAAAAAACCATTTAATCTTTTCTTGCTGTTTTGTTTTAACATCAGTGTGTAGAGCGACTGAATCTCCCTCCATCAGTGACACTAAAACGCTGTCTTCAACACCACCTGCTGCACCTGGAGAAGAAATGACATGTTCACTATAAATATCTCTTAAGAAAGCATATACAAAGGGCACCATGCATTTTCCAGACGTAAAGTTCCCATTTTTCTACCATATATACATATATACATATATATATACATATATATATATATATATATATATATATATATATATATATATATATATATATATATATATATATAATCAACTTTTGCTACCTTATGACAACTTACACAAGTATGAGAAAAAAGATGAAGAAAATTCAGGAAACAATCAAACAAACAAAAAAAAAAATTACAGAAAAGAAACCACAGTTAAGTAGAAAAAAAAAATTCATGATTACAGTACCATCCTGATTAAAAAGGAAGGACAATTTTCTCTATTGTCCCTCTTAAAAGGTGAAGTAATTGTCTCTTTTATGCCTCAGAAACCATTATTCATTTATAGTCTACAGAGATATATATATTTTTTTTTCTTAAAGGAAATCAACCAATGACATTCTTTATAGTTGTCTCTGCAAAATAAGCTAGGACAGAATTAGGCATTTGAACACAGAACAATCACTTTAACTGCTTATGTTCACTGTGTTTACAGGAATGCCAGGTCCGGCACTTTGAATGTTTAGTTTGTATTTTGACCATTTGGGCACGCCCCCAAAAATAGAGTGCAAAAACATAAAGGAGCCCTAGAAGGCAAGCATGGCTCGCGTCATTTGCTGCACATTTAACCCCGCCCACATCCAAGTGTGATGTCAGAAGCCACGTCTGTGTCCAATACATAACCTTGTGATTCCCCATCCCCTTCCCAGGGAAACCTGGAAGTATGTTCAAGGAATGATGGGTGTTTCGAGGATCAAGGTAAAATAATGTTATCTTCATTTCACTAATAAATGTTTTTGTATTTTTTGTAAAGGATGGTAAAATGGGCAAAAAAAAATAAACTTTCACTTTTCAAGAACAGTTCTTTATATGCAGTACACAATTCTTATAAATATACTTCATAGAGAGATTCCTGGATCTGATAGATTATTCATGGACATGGCATGTCCTTCAAGTCTTGTTCATCACGATAATTTGCTTTGAATGTGTCCAAGTCCTCCGGATACGTAAAGAAGAATAAAAAGACACCCCTTGCTTCATCTGATTCTCTGCAGGTCTCTATCTGGTGAGACTGCAGCAGGGATATCCGAACCTCTCAACCCAGAACTTCTCTGCATCAGGCTTGGGGCGAAAAATGAGTAGGATGCTGTAAAACATAACAAATCAACATTGAAAAAATTCAATAAAATGACAAACATGTCACACACAGGCGTCGATTTAAATTTCTGCCAGTGGGGGAAGCTTCAAAACAATGCTATGCACTTATTTGCACGTACAAAGGACAAAGTTCGAGGGCGCACACCACATACTGTAATATCTGAGGGAGCGCAGAGCCATGATCACTATAGGCTATAGGAGAGCAAGCCTGCTGCAAACGGAGAGATCCATGCACCTTTGAGTACCCTCACATATTACAATAATGCACTCTCGACATTTGCCATTAAAATAACGCCCCAAAACTGCCTGAAATGAACTATGAAACCGACAATAAAATGTACAAGCTGCAAACCATTTCTTATTGGTTATAAAGAACATAGAGTATCTCATGTTTTTCCATGGGTGCTTGATCATTTCTGTTCTGTTCTGTCAGAACTGTATTTCGTTGCCTTGTACCCACATGTGCAATGACAATAAAGTTGAATCTAATCTAATCTAATCATTTCCATTGGCGCTCAAGCCCCTGAGCACCTTTAAGATTGACATCTATGCTGTCACATAGCTACACAAAGTTATCAAGTAAGAAATAGTAAAATGATGGTTTTTCAACCAAGTCTCTGTTCAAGTGATCAGTGTGTATTATTAAAGATATCATATATGTACAGGCCCGGATTGGCTAATCAGCAGCACTGGGGGGGATGCCCGGTGGACTGGTCTATTTTTTGGCCAACTCATTATAGACACCATAGCTTTCCCAAGGGAGACGGAGAGGTTACAATCATCTGGGTTTAAATCATACTCAATTTGATTTGATTTGGACACAATATTTAAACTGAAGCTCGCAGCAGGCTGCTATGCACACTGGGCCAGCTGACCAATCACAACACATTTCATATTTCAGAAGGCGGGCCGTCATTTGATTCAGGAACTATTCAAGCCGTTCATGTCAGAGAGGTGTTGTAATAATGTAAAAGCTGTTCATTCACTTATTTTCCATTTCTGGGGTCATTTGGCAACCCTAATGATGATGTAATTATGGGTGGGTGAGAGATGAATATTACTGCATGTTTATTCTTATGACACAAATAAAAATGCCTCATCAATGCACTTTGTTCTTTATTTGTAGGGTTCTCGGGATGCAGGGCTATGGTATTATGAAAGAAAACACAGCAGAGTTGCTTATGCACATGCACACAAACTAGGCACACATAAAAAATTGTCAATGTTTTAAGTCTAAAGACCAAAGATGTTTTACTTACCGATAGGGCAAACAACTTCTTATTCTTTTTGGCTGTAAGCAAGCAGACTTTTTTTCTTTTTCTTTTCTTTTCTTTTTTTAAGGCAGACAACTTTATCCATTTCCCTTAGACATGTTTTCAAAGTAATGAGAACAAGATGAATTTTGGACATAGTTATATGGGCGTGACCACAGGCCATGGCTAATGTAGCCTACGTCACGCTTGGATGTGGGCAGGGTGAGATGTCGTCGATCAAAAACAAACAAACAAAACAGTAATAAATAATAATAAAAAAATGTACCCTCTGCCGTGAAATAAAACTAGCTCCCTTTCGTAGTTTAATATGCTTTTAACAGCTCTTATTAAATATCAGGCATGTCATGAAGTTACGTTACATGATTTGACTGATTTGGACGTTAAATTCGGACACTTTTAACGTTATAAAAAGGCGATTGATCGAGCATCACTGTGTTTCATATCCGTTATCATGTTTTAAAAGTACTTGTAACTCGAAACCGAAAGTAAAATCCGATTCATTGTACAGTTATAAAGCTCTTAAAACAACATTAAGAAGAAGTATAAAGAAATAACACGTCGACTAACACTGCGCTACATTCGCCATTGCGACTTACCAATCTGTAAAACCCACACTGCGATGAAAATGAACAGCGTCATCACACTTTCTCTGAAAAACCAATCAATAAAATAAAATGAAAATAAAAACTAAAAGTCCCGTTTTCGTGTTGACAACATCTACGAACGGATGTAGGGTAACATTTCCTGAATGCGGTGCATGACTTTTGTTGTAGCTGTCAGATGATCAACATGAGAGGCTGAGCAACATTTATTTATTTATTTATTATAATAATGGGTCAAGGATCCAACTATGGACATATTCGTGTTCCTCGTAGAAACTCGCCTTTGCTTTAAAGTAAAAAAAAAAAAATATATATATATATATATATATATATATATATATATATATATATATATATATATATATATATATATATATATATATAATAGTAATATTAATAATATATCTTATGATTATAGACTACCTTAAAAAAAAATATTAATACACTTTTTCTGTGTAATTCTTCACATCTGTTACAGTACTGTAAGCATACTACTATGTCAGATAATAAGAAATGTCAGCACTTTAACACTCCAAAAGCCCTCTAATGAAAAATATATGAATTAATTAATGATACACCAATTGACAGTAGGATTTACAGTTTTCAAAAAAAATATTTTTAAATGATTAATTGTATTTGACTGTAAAGCTGTTCTGTGTAGGAGGGAAGTCAAGCTGTGAGGTTCATGACAACAGGACAGGAAGAAAGTCTTCATCTACAAACCGAACACACATCAAACAAATGGCCTTTCACAAGCTGCTCGTCTACCCACACAGATCAAACTAATTTTTAAAAGAAAATCAGACCACAGCAGGTTTCAGTTTGACTCGGATGTTGAGCTGCTCATGTCACACTTCTGTAAGATGCACTATGAGAGATGGATAGTCAGAAACGTCAGAAACCATCAATGTTTAAAAATTCAAAAATCTAAATTCACAAAATTCAAATGTCTGTTTGATAAAGATTTGTATTTTTGACACACTGATAGATTTCAGCAATCTTATAAGATCACTGCATGGCACACTGTGCAACATCTGATAGTCAACTGTACGATTATGACATCTATTGACTCGAATGCAGCAACACTTTTCTATAGAAAAATAAAACATCATTAGCATGTGCTAGTCATAAACAAAATGAGCAAAATGACCCCACTTTTGACAACACTGACATTTGCAGCTTTTATGTGTGCTAAAAAAAGTGGGAGTGGCGAAAGTGGAAGAAATAAGCAGTTTTATGTTGTAGTGCCATGTCGCGTGGATTTCATGTCGCATTTTTATTGGTTGGTCAGTTATTTGAACATTAAATGTTTGTTGGAAGTGTGCGTACACATCCATCCTATAATGATAAAAAAACCACCCAGTATTTTTTTTTTAATCCCCATTTTAAACTCCCCTTTCTCAAATCAGGCTGTTCTGAGATTCCTGTCAGTAGTTTTGCACTGGCCCCTCCCACAATGGTTGATTGACAAGGCCGTCTTACCTTAGAGCTGCCCTGAGTGAGGAGTGAGATGCCACTATTGTGTCAACTCTGGTGCGGGGAAAGAAGAATGTCTCCGATTAATTGATTGAGGTGTTTTGTTAATGGATGTAATAATGAATAAAGCAGTTGTCATTTACTCCTGACGTCTGAAGACGCAGAGGATAAACGTTACTTACCTTTTTTAAGGGAATGTGCTGATCCCTGGTCTGACTAAAAATGCATCTGTTTGCGTGAATCAATCGTGATCCGGCCTCATCTACAGAAGAAGTGAGTATAAGGGTTTTTATAAATCTTAGCAAATTGTCTTTCCCAAAATGTGGCAGTTTCGCGGGTGAAGTTTACAGTCTGCTCGTCACCTCACGGAAGAGAGGGGCGGGGTCAGCCAAGCTCATTAGCATTTAAAGCGACTTGGACTAAAAAACAACTTACAAAAAATTCACAAATTCTGAGTGTGGGTCACCATACTTGGCCGAATGTCACATCACTTTTTTCACTTTAACTTTGAAGCACAAACAAACCATTTATAAGAGCTCTTGATGCACAGATTGTATTTAAAACACATTTAAGCACGTTCATATTTCTACACACATTCAGGATATTGTTTTGATTTGTCATGTCACCTGTGTATGTTGCTGTGTTTACTCATTCTGAATGGATTTGTATACTGTAGTAGGTACGTGGTCAATTCAAGGCAGTTGGTTTAGTTTTAATTTTAGTTTTTTTTTTTTCTTTTGGCATCTCCATGTGGTCTTGTTTAGTATCACAACCTGATTTGTCGCGGTAAATCACATACACAATTGCACGTACACAATTGTAACACGCGTACAGTGTGTGTGAACTAGGAGGGTCAAACGCTGTCGAGGGAGCATTCACACCTGCGCCCGTGTTATCAGAAGGTCTTATTAGATCAGAGTTTTAGCTGAACATCTGAAGGAAATGTCTCTCACGCTTGTTTTTCTCTGTTTGTGTAGTCTGACTGGTAAGTTACAGATGCATTTTTTTACAGCTTCTTTTATTTTCAGTTCAAAGAAATGAAGCACCCGCTGCTTTTGCAAATACACAGAAATTAATGTGAGACCTACTTTGGATTCAGATCTCTTTTTAGTGAGCCTGTTATAATGAGCCAAATATAAAAATATGAAGCTATGGAAGGTGTTTAGCAGAATTAAACTTAGTTTTACCCAATTTTAATTAACTTATTAATGTCACATTTAATTAAAAATATTAAACATAAAATTATTGATTCGCACACATCTGTCTGTTCATGTGTCGACTTTCATTTTGTTTAGTGTCTTTGCTGCTGTTAAAGTTTACAAACTGATTTCAGGCTTTTTTAAACCAACATGAATCTGAGTTAAATCTGTTTGTTCATCAGGTGTGTTTGGTGAATCAGTGTCAGTGATGGAGGGTGATACTGTCACTCTAAACACTGAACTTACTGAAATACACAAAGGAGCTAACATAATGTGGTATTTTGGAGTGGAAAAATCTATGATAGCTGAAATCAGTGGAGTTTTTGGAATCTTCATATCTGATGTTCCTGATGAGAGATTCAGAGACAGACTGAAGCTGGACAATCAAACTGGATCTCTGATCATCACAAACATCACAACTCAACACGCTGGACGCTATGAAGTAGATATAAGTGGAGTGGAACCGTCAACACAAAAATTCAGTTCAAAAAAATTCAGTCATTCAATTTCTGTTTATGGTGAGTTGACACAATTTCTTGAGCACTGAGCACATTCGTGTTTTATTAAATTAATATTTTGGGTTGAAAAAATTAGGGAAAAATTTCTCACATATGCTTGATTATCAAAAAATGAAATAAAATAAAATAAATCAATGCTATGGAGCCCCGCACATGACATGAAGGAAAAAAATGTAATCTAAATCGTGCGCACGATTAACAAATTCGTTCCATCAATGTACTAAAACGTGCACGCGATTACTACTGCGTTCCCTCAGTTTACTTTTTCATTCACTCGATATATAAATTGTGCGCACGATTTGCTAATTCGTTCCCTCGATTTGCTAAAACGTGTGCACAATTTAGCAAATCGAGAGAATGCAATAGTAAATCAAGGGAATACAGTAGTAATCGTGTGCACGTTTTAGTACATTGAGGGAACGAATTAGTAAATCGTGCACACAATTTATTTATTTTTTCTTGCATGCCATCTGCGGGGCTCCATACAATGCGGTGAATTTTTGAAGGATTTAAAAGCATAAGTGAAGCTTATGATTCCATAAAACACATTGTAACAACAATGAGTTTACGTAGTAATTAACTCAAATGATATATAGGGAATTTGAATAATTAATCAGGAATTTGATTAATATATATCTCAGATGGCAGTTACATTAAATTTGATTGATTATGAAAAATAGCTCAATTGCCTATAACAATAAATAATCACAGGGCACTGTAACTTACTCATTAATATGTCAATATTACATTCTTCATATCAATTATTGTGATATCTCTTACTGTAAATTACTGCAAATCAAACCGTGGTATGTCCAGCAAACCACTGTAGACCTATCAATTTTCAATAAAGTTATCACGCCTTATAATTCAAGGAAAAGTATTCTCTGGCCATGAAAATATTATCCTATCCTTATGATAAATTTAGTTTCTAAATTTAGAGCTTGTAGCTATAGATCAGAACATTTCAGGGACTCGTAATGTGAGTGGGGTGGAGTGCCACATCAATCGTCAGTATATGGGTTTTTAATAATTAAACTGGTAATACATCAAACTACAAATCACACAGAGTAAATATGCGTACGAAAATACAGACAATAAACATTTACAAGACATGACGGAATCCAAATAAAAGAGAGAGAGAGAGAGAGAGAGCGAGAGAGAGAGAGAGAGAGAAGTGGAGAAAGCGAGAGAGATCACAGAATGAGCTCAGGTAAACCTTAGTGAAACCAACAACGAATCAAATAATAGCAACACTTTAAAGCAGCATTTAAATCTCCATAGAAAACGATACTTGCATGGCCCAGTGGGTGAGCGTGGTACCGGCGACGCACGTGTGATGTCACGTGGTCCTTTGAAAACTGCGCGCGTGGGCCGGAGGCCGGGTGACGCGCGTGCAAGCTGCGCTGGATCTTGGCGTGAGCGTGGAGTCACGTGTTCCTTTGTTGCAAAGAGGTGTTCGTTCATCTTCGCGCGGTATTTGAAAGGTTCAACAAACAATGTTCCAGAATTCGTCTTCATTGTGTGGAGAGGCGAATAGTTGAATAACTTAGTAAAGAAAAGAAAACAAAACAACGAAAATGAAAGTTTCCAAACGAGCCATGAAAATGGCTTTCTTCTCCTCAGTCCATGTGCTGAGGGGGGAGGAGAAAATCAGCGCGGCCCGAGGCCGCGCGGAGCGACGTGTCCGAGAACCAAAGAAGAGGAAGAAGAAGGAAGAAGCAAGAGGCGGACCTTGTTCGGTCGTTCTTATGTCTTGAAATGGTCCCGCCCCTTTTTGCGTAAACAGCCAATGAACATCCGCGATCTAAAGTGGAGGGAAAGTTCCTTTGTCTCGGGAACCAACCCCCCTGGATGATTTAGGACTTGTCAGATTTCGAAAAGGGATATTCTAGCAAGTTTGTAATTCAGTTTACATACATTTTTCATTACTTTGCTCTAGATAAATGGGTTTCTCAGAACATGACGATCACAACGATACTAAACATATGTAAAAATGATCAAAACATGAAGTTACATTCAAATGTAAAATAACACGCATTTAAAGATTAACACACGCTAATAAATTGCAGATAGTCCCAATTTATATGGGAAACATCTCAAAGCACCAACAAAGAAATACGTAATACATTTAGAAAACATAAACACAAAAAGGGTAAGTTTAGATTTGACTTCTCTCCTGTCCTTTTGTCCAGGCTGCAGGAGGGGGGGGGGGTTTGCAGAAACGTGGCTTTCTTTGGGAAAGAGTTAGAATGAATTCAACATTTCCACTTATAAGTCAGCACTTTAACCATTTACCCAGGATTAACCATTTTTATGCAATACATAAACATTCAAAATACATATTAATAAGGACTTAAAAAGGTAAGGAACAAAAAGACAGGGTTCTTTTTGTGTGTGTGTGAAGGAATGTGGGGGTTTTCAGGCTTCCTTTGAAGCTCGCCCACGTGACTCTGGAATTTCTTGTCGTAAAATAATTTAAGTCCAGCCAGGCCAGGCACTTGGTGCAAAAAGAGTTTCATTTGGAAAATCTGAATTAAACACATGAATCGATGATCTGCATATCCGTTACACATCCCCCTTCCGTCAGATGAAGTCCCCGTGTGGACATCATCGGACGGCAATCATCAGGATGTGCAGATGACAAGTGAATAGTGATGGTCATGTAGCAGGTGGGTCATGATGGCAGGTGGTTCCTGAAGCTGAGGACTCAGCTTGATGAGGTTCGGTGTTGTCTTTGACTTGGCACCCCCTTTTCCGGGGATTCCATCGGAGACCTTCAGCCACAGTTGTCATGAGTTTGGCTGTAGAGGTTTGCATCCGTTGAGTATCCTGTATAGGATGAAAGTCACGCCAAGAGTCAGGGCGGGACCAATGACGGTGGAGATGCACCGTGCAGTGTCGGCAGCAGTCCAGGCTCGGACCGCAGATGACTGGTTCAGAATGGGCTGTCGAGACAGTGCTTGGAGGGCTGTGTCGACAGAAGTAATGTCAATGTGTTGGGTGGTACCTTTCAGTACTTGGTCCAGCAGGTTGGCACGGGTGGCGGTGTCATGCTGGTCGTAGGTCAGTGTAGCTGAGCGCACAGGAGTGTTGATGAGCCATCTGTTACCCACAATCTCTGCTTGCGTTTCTGTGACTTGTGTACGAGGCTTGGCTTCGGCAGGGCAGCGCGTATCGCTGACCCAGGGTTGCAGCTCGCAGATTCCTTCAGAGTTGTGTCTGAGGAAGGGTTTGCTAAGGCAGAGATAATGAATGTCTTTGGTTAAAGTACAGATGGGCATGTTTGAAGCCAGGTACAGCTGTGTGTCGCTGTCGTGGTAGGCCACCACATTTGGAACGTGTGTCTTGGTGTGGGGGTTGCTTTTCCAAAACCTGACACTGACAATGTCTTTAGGTCTGGAGACTTGGTTTGACTCGCTGATGAGTTGGTTCAGGAGCACGTTCACTTCTCTCTGTTTGGGGTTTGCGTGCCGTAGGAAGGCGCTATCCAGAGAGTTGGCCAGGTGCATTCGTAGCAGGTCAGCTGGCATGGTGATGGTGTAAGACAACACAGTTGACACAAGGCTTAAGGGTATCATGTATGGTGGGGTTTTACTCGTGGTTAGGCTGTCATTGGAGGAGCTAACCTCCCACAGCATGTCTGTTGTTAACGCTGTAAGCAGCTGAGTCTGGGTAAAGTTCTTCTGGAAGACAGTAAACAGTGGTTTCAAGGAGTTTACAGTCTGGTTCGCTGCATTGACACTGGACATAGCAATGTTAAACATTCTGGCGGCAGCAGCGGCTCTAAGCAAAGCTCCCGGGAATTGTTTGGAGCGGTGGTGGTGTCCACCTAACTCCATTTGTGTAACCGTCACTTTCTCATGTTGGCTGAACAGGTGTTTGACATCGGCCTCAGTGTGAGTGAGGGAGTCCTCTCTCCATCGGAACCTTGTACAACTGTACAGCTGTTCCGTTACAGTGCTGGGGTAGTGTGCCCTGTCGTCGGTGATCAGGAGTCTCAGCGGTTTTCTCGGTGGCAGCTGTCCTCTCTTTGGCTGACAGCACGGCACGGCAAACCACAGCAGCATCCTGGTACAGATAATAGGGAGAGAGAGAGAGAAAGGGGAGAAAGAAACAAACAAGGCCTGTCTTTGGTTGGACAGGACAGTCTCTTTGCTTCGTGGGCGGCGACTGGGTTTAGCTCGCCCTCGCCCATGTTTTGCCACATCTTGCTGCAGGCATGATGCTTGCTTCAGTGTTTTGTCAGTGGCTCTGGTGCTGCGTGGTGCAGCACATGCTGCGTCATGGAAATATATTGGCAGTATCCCCCTTTTGCTCCGTGGCATTACACGCCCTGGCATTGTGATGTCAGACGGTGCACAACCCACAATATTGTTCTGTGCACGCAGCATGGTTTGTGTATCATGCAGTGGTCTGGGGCTTTGGTTGTCAGTGACTGTAGACTGGTTGCCAGGGTGGATGGAGGGGTCTGAGAGGTGGTAAAGCAAAGTCATTATCAAGGTTTCAGAAGCCCGCATGTCCGCTATGTTGGTCTGTGTAGACAACGGAGCCTGCGTAAGCGATTCTGAGGTAGGCAGTTTAGCTAGTAAAGTTTTTGTGCTGTGTGTAATCACTTCAACCTTGAATGTGGGTGGGTGGGTTGGGAGTGACCACAGAATGTTGTTTAGTGTGCCAGTTTTGGCAAGGGTGTCAGTGTGATCTTTAAAGTCCTCGTCTAGACTTGGTAACTTCGAGTGTCCTTTTACCTTCTTCCAGTACACGATCACATTGTGTGTTTTTGTGATGTTATCACATTGCTGGAACAGGTGTTGGTGTTTGACATGCTTGTTGTTTGCAAGTGTGAGTCCGAGTTCCACACATTCAGGTGAGGATTGGAAATAACCCAGCGTGTGGTGTAAGGTTTGACCACATTGCAGGTTGAGCCGAACAGCGACCCCTTTGGTGTAAGCTGGTACCACCGTATCCTGTTTGTTGACTAAGGTACAGAGGCATGAACTTGAGCTTGTCGTAAGGGTGTTGTACTCATGGCTGGCTGCTGGGGTTCCCGTGACCTCTGTGACCTGACCGTCTGGCTCTGTGGGAGTTCCCGTGACCTCTGCGACCTGACAGTCTGGCTCTAGCAACCTGTGTGGCTGGAGAGAAAGAGGTTCTCGCACTTGAGCAAAGTCTTTTAGCTGTTTGAAGTTCAGAAAAGGGTCAAAGTGTTCTAGCAGGTCTTTGTCGATAAGAAATGTATGAGTGTTCATTGGTGGGACATACATTGGATGTATAAAACTCATCAGAGCGATTGTCAGGTGAATGGAAACAACCTGTTCAAACTGGATGTCATTCTGTCTGTACGCCTGTACATTCAGTTCATAAGTTTGAGGTGTAAGAGTTCGATCTTGTCTCTTAGCTTCAAATTGGAGTCTTTTGAAAAGGTGAGATGGGATCACCGTCAGGTTAAATCCTGTGTCGATCAGGTCTTCCCTGCTGACTACTTTTCGGTCCACCCCCTTTTGACAGGGCTGCCCAGGAATGTTGGCATCAGGGCAGGTGGGACGATCGATGGGTGGTGAGGACCGGTCTTGTGTAGCTCGCTGCGAAGGCAGGTAGTCAAAACAGCATTTTCTGGTACCTTGTGTTTGTGGTACCTGGTGTGAGGACCTGTGCTGTCTCGTTCAGGATGTGCAGCTGTTGACTGTGGAGCTTGGGTGTTGCTGTCACCTTGTGCTGTGACAGTTAGCTCTGTGGTCTGTAGATGACGGGCAGTGTTCTGGGTGCTTGGCTCATCTTCCTTGTGAGTTTTCATGTGAAGAAGCACTTTCAGCACCCTCAGGATCTCTGCTGTCTCAGACGTGGCTGCACTGTGTTGCCCTCTGCTGGCTTGGAACGGTATTGACTCTCTGTAAAAATGTCTGTGACTGTGGTGTTGTAGGGCGCCATCTAGGGTTAACTCCAAGCAGTGCTCAGAGACAGAGACTTTGGGTTTTTTCACAGTCTTTTCACAAATAGTCTTTTGCTTGGTGCAAGCTTTGTGGGCTAAGTTCCGTAACTCTTGTGTAGTCCTGTTACGGGGACACGCTGGGACTCTGAGATGAAAACTCCAACTGGCATGTAGGTTTGGGAGGAACAGAGTTTTTAAGTTGAAATCCTGTTCCATACCTGGTTCGTTGCATGCTCCGAAGTAGGTGTTTCGTAGCTGACTACAGAAAGTCTGTGGGTTTTCAAATCGGCCCTGTTTGAGGTCCATAGCAATAAGGAGCCCATGGTCTGAGTTTGGATCAGAGAATTCAAGAATCAAAGTCTGTAGCAGTTGCTGGTAGTACGCTTTGACAGTCTCTGGTTGACGATCCAGAAAACAATGCACATCACGGCTGGACGTGATTTTCAACAGGTACAATGTGTTCACATCTGTCACGTTAGCAACAGTTTGCAAATGAAAGTCAATGGCTTGTAAAGAAGCATGAACGTCATGTCCTCCTGCAGGATCTGGATTGAATGTAGAGATGCTTCTGGCTAGCTTGTGAAGTTCTCTGTGAGCAGTGCAGGGTTTAGTGACATGCGTTCTCTGGGAGGGTTCTCTCCCCTCCGTTGTTGACAGATGTTCTTGTAAGCTGGCTGGTGATTTCGTTAGAGGTGAGCTTACACCCCCTTTTTCAGCTCTGGGTTCTTGGCTGAAAGGGTTGGAGTGGCGGGCCGGGAGAAACTTTGTGGTGTGCGTTTCTCCGATCCAGCCACTCTGTAATCTGTGAGATTGTCTCAGTTCTGTGTGAACAGTGTCAAGTTCATCTTGGAGCTTGTCTCTCTGCAGAGTAAGCTTGTTGAATTTAGCTTGGGCCGCTTGCAAGTGTGTTTTGCAGGCCCAGGTTTTATAGTCTCTTTCTTTCAGTTCAGTCTCTGCTCTTTTTAGGAGAGCGTCACCTCGCTGGAGTTTTTTGTTGAGTTCTTTTCTGGCTTCTCTCTCCAGCTGTTCTTTTTGATCTGTGTCGAGGCGAAGATCTTGCAGGGCATTGTGAAGTCTTTCAACTCCTTCCTGTAGCTCTGGACCTGTGTCGTCCTCTTTCTCGCGCTGGTTCTGGGTCTCGAGGAGGAGCTGATCAAGATGACTCTGGGTTGGGGCCTGGTCCTTCCAGGCCACCTCCGCGATGTTGCTCCGTTCACTGAGCCATGCCTGGGCGACGAGGATGTGAACTAGGCTTCCGACGATCCTGGCGAGTTCTCTGTAGTAGTCGCTTTGGGTTGGATCGTGTGCCGTCAGTTCATCTAGCTCGGTGTCTAGTTGCTCTGGGTGCTGCAGGTTACTGGCGTCCTTGGGCAGGAAGGAGGTCGTCACTGCTTTCAACCATGTCGAGAGGTGGCCCCCGTGGACTGCTGGACGGGATGCCTGGAACATCCTGATTCTCTGTCGGTGAGAGAAGCACAGCACACACACAAAAAGACCAATGCAAGTTCGTTCTACGTTTAACGAGCTATACTCATACGGGCTGTGCCGTTTATGAGAATTTTGGGGCTAACTGATGCAAACAGTCAGACAGTTAAGTAGCCAATTAACTTGGGTCAACGAAGGACCTGAAATGGAGATTTGACAGGCAGTAGCCTAGCGGGTCGTGTGATGACACCGGCTGCTGGTGGTCGCTCTACTATTTAACTTCGTTGGTGGCTCCCAGGTTACTGTCTCTATGTGAAATGAAAGAAACAAATCACAACAGAACAGATGGTAGAAAAAAGATCAAAGTGAAACACAACACTTGAAATGAGATGAAAACAATAGAAACACAATGTGTTAGTGAGAATGAGGAGGCCTAAGCCTATTGCTAGGTTTTAAGATAGGGCCAACAGGTGAGTGGGCTATCTGGGTAGGAAACCTAGAGATATGGTGTGGCTTAAAGAAGCAAAAGGGTCAGAACACTTAAAATATATCCGGGGGAATATCTAATATTCTGTGGCTTATAATAAGTGGATAGGTTTTATCACTTTTGGTTCACCTGGTTGAATTGAAGTCATTCAGGTGGGAACCAGTGGCTTGGTCAACCTCCCCGGTGCTCCCCAAACACTGAACCGCAGTGTCCCCGGTCCTCCGTTACTCTGGCGTGTCGCAGGACAGCACGGCTTGTGACTTTTAGCACAACCTTTGGAGTGCCAAAATTGCTGATGTCTCTTGAGACAAGAGGGACCGAGTTTCACTCGCAGCCAGTATCGGTAACACCGGTCGGGCAGCCTTGCTCACTGGAAAACTGAGATGACTGTCCAATCACCAAGGGAGTTCTACAATCAAATACACAAAGGATGAACGAAGGAAACTTAAAGTTAATTAAGGTTTGGTTTGTTTAACATCAATTGAGTAACTATGTAGAAAGGAAAGGTAACAGCTTTACCTAATAATGATAAAACAAAACAAATGAATTATGATAATAATGGTAATTATCAAAATAACCTAAATCAAAAGAGAGAAGAAAAAGAATAAAAAAAATAAAAATAAAAGACAGGAATGAAACAAGGGAGAAGGAGTAGCTGGTTTTCACCACAAGGGGGGGGTAAGTACTGCTTCTCTGTCTTTAACCTGCTGAGCAGAAACTTAATTCAAATTAAAAATTCAAAACTGGTTTAAATCAAAATTTAGAATAAGCATGTAAGAATTAAAAGGAAAAATCTGAATAATATCCTATAATAACCCATGATAGCTTGTAAGTTATCATTAATAGTTATGAAATTAATCAAACGGGGTGAGATTAATTGAAAAGGGTAAAAGTGGACATGCACTTCACAACAGAGTGGAAAAGACAGAGGTCTGTTAGTCGATTTAACAGGAGACTGCCACTAGATGGCTTACCTATGAGTGGGTCAATCAGTAGTTGACCTGAAACATCTAGATTTCCACTATTAAACAATTACATTTTAATTCAAATCATGTTTGAACCAAACTCAAAGTAAATGTAAACAGTCAAAGGCAGGGAAAATTAATTTGTTTCCCTGTAATAACATTCGCACGAGCAAAGCTGTAAATGCAAATAATTATCGAGAATTTAACATCTAATTCAAATACATCACAGTGGAAAAAGATTAGCAATTAGAGCGCATTATCTGAAACGGCCACGGGATGGCAGACTTGCACTCATGCAAGCTGGAATCAGAAAGCAGGGCGTTCCCTGAAATTTCTGAACCACGCTTTCCCTCTGGTGTTTAGATAGCGGAATTACAATTTCAATATGACTTAGAAATTATCTGATCGTTTGTCAGGCTGATTTTCTGCATCAAAAATCACAAGTAACAAACAGAAAGTTTTGATTCTGTGGTGCTATATACTTCACAAGAGTGTAAGGACAGGATTCGTTTCACTGCCCAGACACAAATGTGAAAAACAGGAATTTTTACATCTGTTGACATCCCATAAACATTTATCAAAATAGCACTTATGATTTAAATGTTTTAGGTTAAAAAATCGGGTAGCTAAGCCAATTTTAAACCAGGAGTTTTTACCGTTTTATTTTTGAATATCATGTGGTTCAACACAAATTCAATAACGATTACTTAATAAGTAAGGCCTTTTTAACTGAATCAGAGGAACATCGCTCATGTTCAGATTTACATGTTGCAACTAATAAAAGATTTCTTCATCTTTTAATTATTCATATTAAAATGTTCTCACTGTAAAAAGATTTTGGTCTTTCTTAACAGGATACTTTTAATATTATACTGCAGTTTACTTTCATTAAAAATAACAGTGACTACACTGTTAAGTTTCTATAAATACCTAGGTGCTTACTGACCAGCTTTTTGCCTCAGTCAGTTAGGAGTGAGTTCGCGTCTTGCGACTTATCTCACAAGTAACGTTACATAATTTCATAGCGCACGTGCAGAAATTATTAAAAACCATATACACAGATTGATTGCTCACAAAACGAAGTTTGAAATGGCCGCATTATCTCCACCATTAATGTAACAACAATGAGTTTACGTAGTAATTAACTCAAATGATATATAGGGAATTTGAATAATTAATCAGGAATTTGATTAATATATATCTCAGATGGCAGTTACATTAAATTTGATTGATTATGAAAAATAGCTCAATTGCCTATAACAATAAATAATCACAGGGCACTGTAACTTACTCATTAATATGTCAATATTACATTCTTCATATCAATTATTGTGATATCTCTTACTGTAAATTACTGCAAATCAAACCGTGGTATGTCCAGCAAACCACTGTAGACCTATCAATTTTCAATAAAGTTATCACGCCTTATAATTCAAGGAAAAGTATTCTCTGGCCATGAAAATATTATCCTATCCTTATGATAAATTTAGTTTCTAAATTTAGAGCTTGTAGCTATAGATCAGAACATTTCAGGGACTCGTAATGTGAGTGGGGTGGAGTGCCACATCAATCGTCAGTATATGGGTTTTTAATAATTAAACTGGTAATACATCAAACTACAAATCACACAGAGTAAATATGCGTACGAAAATACAGACAATAAACATTTACAAGACATGACGGAATCCAAATAAAAGAGAGAGAGAGAGAGAGAGAGCGAGAGAGAGAGAGAGAGAGAAGTGGAGAAAGCGAGAGAGATCACAGAATGAGCTCAGGTAAACCTTAGTGAAACCAACAACGAATCAAATAATAGCAACACTTTAAAGCAGCATTTAAATCTCCATAGAAAACGATACTTGCATGGCCCAGTGGGTGAGCGTGGTACCGGCGACGCACGTGTGATGTCACGTGGTCCTTTGAAAACTGCGCGCGTGGGCCGGAGGCCGGGTGACGCGCGTGCAAGCTGCGCTGGATCTTGGCGTGAGCGTGGAGTCACGTGTTCCTTTGTTGCAAAGAGGTGTTCGTTCATCTTCGCGCGGTATTTGAAAGGTTCAACAAACAATGTTCCAGAATTCGTCTTCATTGTGTGGAGAGGCGAATAGTTGAATAACTTAGTAAAGAAAAGAAAACAAAACAACGAAAATGAAAGTTTCCAAACGAGCCATGAAAATGGCTTTCTTCTCCTCAGTCCATGTGCTGAGGGGGGAGGAGAAAATCAGCGCGGCCCGAGGCCGCGCGGAGCGACGTGTCCGAGAACCAAAGAAGAGGAAGAAGAAGGAAGAAGCAAGAGGCGGACCTTGTTCGGTCGTTCTTATGTCTTGAAATGGTCCCGCCCCTTTTTGCGTAAACAGCCAATGAACATCCGCGATCTAAAGTGGAGGGAAAGTTCCTTTGTCTCGGGAACCAACCCCCCTGGATGATTTAGGACTTGTCAGATTTCGAAAAGGGATATTCTAGCAAGTTTGTAATTCAGTTTACATACATTTTTCATTACTTTGCTCTAGATAAATGGGTTTCTCAGAACATGACGATCACAACGATACTAAACATATGTAAAAATGATCAAAACATGAAGTTACATTCAAATGTAAAATAACACGCATTTAAAGATTAACACACGCTAATAAATTGCAGATAGTCCCAATTTATATGGGAAACATCTCAAAGCACCAACAAAGAAATACGTAATACATTTAGAAAACATAAACACAAAAAGGGTAAGTTTAGATTTGGCTTCTCTCCTGTCCTGTTGTCCAGGCTGCAGGAGGGGGGGGGGGGGTTTGCAGAAACGTGGCTTTCTTTGGGAAAGAGTTAGAATGAATTCAACATTTCCACTTATAAGTCAGCACTTTAACCATTTACCCAGGATTAACCATTTTTATGCAATACATAAACATTCAAAATACATATTAATAAGGACTTAAAAAGGTAAGGAACAAAAAGACAGGGTTCTTTTTGTGTGTGTGTGAAGGAATGTGGGGGTTTTCAGGCTTCCTTTGAAGCTCGCCCACGTGACTCTGGAATTTCTTGTCGTAAAATAATTTAAGTCCAGCCAGGCCAGGCACTTGGTGCAAAAAGAGTTTCATTTGGAAAATCTGAATTAAACACATGAATCGATGATCTGCATATCCGTTACACAAAACACATGCATTCTTCTGTTTAAAGTATAGTGTCTTATTTTGTGCGGTAAAGCTTGATTACATAAAATGTTTAAGTTTAAGTTAACATTTAAGTTTCCAATTTGACCCTGTTGACTTACTGACCGTCAACACACTAAATCAGAAACAAGACTGATGTTAGATGTTCTTATATTTGTGCTCTTGCATGTTTTTTTTTTTTTTAGCTCGTCTGCCCACTCCTAACATTACCAGAGATTTTTCACCAACTCTTTCATCATCTTCATCACAGCAGAATTGTTCATTGTTGTGTTCAGTGGAGAATGTGAGAAAAGTGACTCTCTCCTGGTACAAAGGAAACAGTTTATTGTCCAGCATCAGTGTGTCTGATCTCAGCATCAGTCTCTCTCTACCTCTGGAGGTGGAATATCAGGAGAAAAGCAGCTACAGCTGTGTGATCAACAATCCCATCACAAACCAGACCACACATCTGGACATCAGCAAACTCTGTCACACATCTTCAGGTATGTTGGTGTTGATATCAATGTTGATTAACTGAGCTGATCTATCAAGTTTAATAGTGTTTGTTGTAGATCGGATGGACAGATTCACCCTCACTAATGGCTCATTTTGTTAATTACAGATCAAGGTTTACCATTAGGTTTACCTTTATTGTACATAGTCCTGCTATCTGCAGCTGGATCTCTGTTGAGTGTAGCTGCATTCATGATGTGCTGCATCTGCAAGAAATATAGACAAACAGGTCAGGAGGCCAAACAATTCATATTCACAAACATTTAAAACACATGTTTCAATATAGTATTGAAAACTTGGTCATTTTAACACATGTGTGTAATATTGTTAATGCAGTTGAGATCCAGGAGGAAGACAGAACTGATTCAGCATTGCGTAAACCAAAAACAAGAAAAACGGTAAGAAGCTGCGAGAAGTCATAATCATTTAGTGTGATTGAAGTTTGCCGATTGAAGTTAGCAGCAGTTGCAGTTGCAGTTTTTTTTTTTTTTTTCATAAAAGGACAGCCAATAGGGACTTTCAGGTCACAAGTCAAGTAAAACGCATTGTATATCTTTACTTATATCCTAAGGATTTCTTTAGCATAAAAGAAAAACCTATAATTTTTACTCATACAAACTTTTTTTATGGGGGTGGGGGGGTGGGGGCTATTGCTACACATACAGTACAGTGCAACGGTTTTAGCCCACTACTATTTATTTTATTTGCATATCATAAATTAGGTGTTATTAATGGGGTGTGGCCTACATTTTCTAAGGTCATATGTAAACAGTTCCAACTCTAAATAAAGTGGTTTGTTAGTCTAAAGTAACATACAAAGGTATCTTCTGTAACAGTAGATAGTTAGAGGAAAGAAAGTAGGACACAAGCTGTTAGCCCATGTTTCTGTGCTGAATTCAGGTCTCGAGCTGCAGCTGCTCTGCGGTTCATGATCATCTGAGGCGAAATGCAGCTTTAGAGGTCAATGGTTGATTTGTAGACACGCTACAAGTAGCTACACTATCTCTGCTGTTTTGTGTCGAAAGACAGTCATTCTCAGTCTGTCATTATAGGAAGTTTAAGAATGATATGTTTGATGGTTTGACGGCATAAAATGTCATGTGATGAACGGGATTGATGTAATTTTCTTCTTGCTGCATCTAGTTACATGTTAGTATCTGTTCTGTTTTCAACAAAACAAAAAAAGGCTGTGTTCAGTTAATAAGGTTTCCGTTCTTAAGGTTTATTTAAGAGAATAATAATGCTATTCAGGTTATTAGTTTCCTGTTGCATAATTAAAACTCCTGTTTGAATGCATTTCTCCTTGCAGAAATCAAAGGTGGATCATGTGTATGAAAACATACCCAAAAAGCGATGATCAAATAGGCCGACTATCTCCTTCAGACAATTCTAGAGGACAATACCGAAGAATGTATTATTTTCTTAGATATCCCTGTTTTGTTTTCACTCTTTGTATGATATCTTTGTAGTTATTATGTCAAATAAAACAGATTTTATTTAGTTGCATAGCCTACAGAAATTTGCCTGATTATAATTAATAAATATCATATTATTCCTACCCTCACCACGCTCCATTGGCTTTCATTATTTTTTTGTTGTTGTCTGTTTATTTATTTTCCAAATAACTGAATATGGAGTACATTACTGATGCCTTTGATATCTCTGCCGTTGATGTTATTAAAGGTATGGTTGCATAACATTTAAGTGAGATATTACTACTGCAGTATGCAAATAACTAAATCAAACAATGAGACATAATAGGCTCATTTTTAGATGAGCCTCGCCTGAAATTCAGGCTAGAGTATGCGGCATTTCCCATCATGCTTTGTTTCAGCGCAGCAGCTGCAGGAGAGAGCAACTGTGCTCGAGGTTTTTGGTATGCAGTATGTTTCATCAGAATAACATCAAAGCAAGGCGGACTTCCCTCGGTCACATTTCTAACCAGCATGCATCGTGCGGTGATCGGTTCTGCACAGAGTTTGCTCATCTCAATCCAGCCTCAGATGTACCCAGTGAGTCCTCTTCATTAGTGAGAGTGCAGTGTGAATAACTTGCAAACAATAGGTCTAAATGAGAGAAATACAAACATATTAATAAAGAGTGCTTTATCGCCTTGGCTAACTATTACCAGAAAGCTAAGATGCACACCAGGGCCAGTATTCATGAAAAATCTTTGTGCTAAGAGTTGACCCTAGTGACAAAATTCTAAGAAAATCCTTAGAAATGTCAGTCTCAGACAGCAACATTAGATTTGGCACACATCTGGGCTGCATGGTTTTCATGTGGGCCAAATCTAATGTTGCTGTGTAGACTCTGCTTCCTCTTAAAATTAAGGTAAAGATCATGGTAAATAAAAAAGTAATTCAGAAAGCATCTTAACCCTTAAAACAGCTCTTAAAGTCCCAAATTGTTAGGAGTACTGGCAAGACTTAAGGGGCTTAAGAGTTAATTTAGCAGTGGACAAAATCAAAAACGCAAAGAGGGAGAAGAGATGCATATTTGCAAACAATGCATCAGACAGTAAGCTAACAGGACGTTATTAGATGGTGCAGAGATCATGTTTGTGACCTATGCTATTGCATGCTAACATCTCCGACACAGTTTTAAAGTGCCAGAGCACCAGAAATGAAAGTAATCACTACATTAATCACGGTCACGTTCACACTGTCAGTTTAAGGGACTGACAACCGCGTTTACTTACAATTTCGAAATGTCCCATTTAAACAGCAGCTTACTGTACAGATGCGTCTGTTTGAAAGTGCAATGAGTCAAGCCCATATATGCAATCGCGTCCTTTTCTGCATCTAATGCATGACACTGAATTTGAGTATGAACACAGAACACAAAACTGACGGAAACTGCTCCAGTTTTGAACAGTGAGTGTGTCTAAAACCTTCAGATGATGCACAGCTTATTTCTCCGTCGCTGTAACAAAGAGTAAAACCACACATTTGCATCTCTCTCGCACTATACTGAGCTACAAGTTGTCTAGTTCACACAGCGCGTGTTTTCTGAGAATGCGTTTGTGAGTCCTGAAAATAGACAGGTGTGAGTTCGGTTATAGAATGCAGTTTTAAAGTCATTAATTAACTGTATTGTGTGAACGTAACCGTGTTAAGGACTCAAATGCAGGACTGACAACCGTATTCTGCTTCTCTGTTACTGTGAATATGAATTAATTACATTAACATATTTGGCAACTAGAAAAATTCAACTTTTTGCAGCAGTGATGATTTTGGTCTATCGGAACTTTCTAAACAAATAACAAATAGTGAAATATATATCAATAAACAAAGAACAAACCCCAAGATGTGTTCAGAACCACATGATAAATACATAAAAATGGTCATGATTAGCCTATACTTTAGGGCCTGGAGTGAAGTCGCAGAACTGAGTGTAGTCTGACACTGATATATGGCTCTCTCTAAAACAATGTAAACAGAGCCTTTCATTCTACCGGACCTTGTATGACTGACAGTGCTGTAGTCCAATATTTAAGAACCCAAGAAGAGAATATACAATCCTAATATACATTTTAAAAAAAGGAAGCAAGAGAGAAATAAATAGCGCCCTCTGGTGGGTTGATCAACGGAACTACAGGACTGTGAGCTCAACAGGAAACAGTTCACTGGCTAAAAATGCAGTCATGCTAACTTTTTAATTTACATGGTTGACAAAACCCCAAAATTCTAAGAAAATGCATTTAACAATGTGATTATAATTAGCAGTATCACTAAAGGTCTTAAAGTGGTTGGTGATTGTGATGGTGAGAGATACAGATGAATCATTGATTCACACATTCACGTATCAGACAAACCTACACGTCTCATAGATGTGCATATCATAAAATCCGTTTATATACTCCCCATACATATATAAGGACTTGTTGCCCTCCATGCAGCACTGGTTGCAAAAAAAAGATCATATTTAACAAGTATTACAAGATATCATGAACAGTCTCAAATGTTTGACTGATGTGGTTTGCATGAACCGACACTTGACTTATTAAATATGAGCACAATAATCACTGCGTTTCTTATGTTTCTCTCCCTCTGTGTCAAACAAAGTGTCTCATCATGGTTTGTTTCTGATGATTAAAGCAGCAGAAGAGGAAGAAACTCTTCACCTAAAAACACTGAGAGTCCACTCTGACCTACAAACTGTTCCAGCACCAAACACATCGAACCACATTTCTGAAAAAATGAAAGAGAATTTAATGAATTGATTAAAAAAAAAAAACAAAAAAAAAAAAACAAGGGAAGTTCTGAGTGATTTCTGGGAAATTTTAAATACAACTGGTAAAGGATTTGCATGGAAAATAAAGGAGTGGGTTAATGAAGCTGGGCTAGAGTCAATATCATTTGCTCCAGTAGTGGTAGTATCCCCAATTCCACCCTGGATAATAGATCAACCGGAAATAGACATAAAATTACAGGAAAACAGAAGGGAAATGAATGAAGCAGTTAGTTTAATTACATATGTGTATGAGTATATATATAAAAAAATCATATTTCTCGTTCCCTCAGATTTATACAGATGGGTCGAAGAGTACAGAGACTGGAAGGACAGGGGCTGCATTCTCTGTTCCAGAGTTTGAGGTGAGGAAGGCTGAAAGGATAACAGATGGTGCATCAGTATATACAGCAGAGATGATAGCTATTTTAATGGCACTACAATGGGTGTATGAAGTTAGACCGGATAAAGTAATAATATGTTCTGATTCAATGGAAGTCCTTTTGAGCTTACAATCATTGGAAACACATAGAACTGACATTTTAACTGAAATCAAGATAAGGTTATACGGTTTAGGACAGTTAAGAATAATAATTAAATGTATGTGGGTACCAGCACACGTGGGAATTCAAGGTAACGAGGAAGCAGACAAGATTGCCAAAGAATCAATTAAAATGAAAGAACCAAACACTCCATCCGCAGTAGGTGGCGGTATGAACCTTGGAAGTTATTTCGCAACCCGCCATTAAAATCAAAGAAGAAGAAGAAGAAGAAGGAGGAGGAGGAGGATGTACAGTTCAAAGTGAAAGTCGTTTGTTTCTTTTCTTTTTTCTATTTTTTTCTTCTAATTGTATTCATTTATTATGGAGATAGATGAACGGCGAATTTATTTTAATTTTATTTACCTTCTCCTTTTATCCCACCATGGTAAGTCATTTGTATGTTATCTGCCTGTCAATGATAAAAACGAAACGTGTTTGTCTACCTCCGATATGTGGGCCGTCACGCTCATGAGCACGCGTAAACCATGCTGTAAACACACGCAAATCACCACTGAAAAAGTAGAAAGTTGTTTTTATTATTATTATTATTATTATTATTATTATTATTATTATTATTATTATTCGAAAACCATTTAACCTACTCTTAGAATAAAACGGACTAATATGTACATTTCTTAAAAAAATCGCTATGTGCTTTGTCTGAGCAGCTGTAAATATTAATTATTCAGTCTCCTTCATTACAGTAAATACTGATAAAGGCTAAAACACTTTGGTTTGAGTAAGCAGAACCATGGCTATTTTTTTTTTATTTGGGAGAATATCTTGCTAGTAATTTGAGCTTTGGTTAAAGCCTTCTAACAGATAAAACTATCACGTTTAATGTAAGTCGTGTAGTCCATTCAAAATTATCTTACGAAAATTAATCATTAACGTTAGTTTATTTTACTAAACCTATGGTTTTTGGAGTATTGATTACAGTTTGTATTACCACACAAATCCAGTTATAATGATTTTGGAGCAAAACCATGGTTAATTTGTGAGTAACGTTACCATGGGATAACAATACAATAACCAGTATTCTTTTTTCTTATCGTGGTGGTTAATTTTTGTAAGGATACTTAAAAACGATATTTTGTAATTAAAAGCACGATTTTCTTGTTTATGGATCATTTTCATCAATACTATTGTTATAATTAATAATATGCCATTTTCATTAAATTGTCTATGAAAACACTTTATTTCATGACTGCACTTACAGTGAAAGCAGCTAATACATGAATCAAGACTTGGTTTGTGTATGTTCATTAATTTGCTGAAGATTATTCATGACTTATGTAGGCTATTGTGTTTGCATGGATATATTGAGGTCTGACGGGTTTCTTTACCTACAGTAAAATCTGTGTGATCTGGAGAAAAACATTTTCACAGCTCTTACCTGTTGTTTATCTTTGTTTGGTTCATAATTAACTTTTTATCTCTTTTTCAGGTGTTGCTAGTGTTGATGTTGTCACAGTATCAGTGAATGAGGGAGAATCAGTCACTCTACACACTGGTGTTAAAACAATCCAACAAGAAGATATTAAATGGTATTTTAACGACATTCGAATAGCTCAAATCAGTGGAGATCTCAGTTTTATCTGTACAGATGTTCAGTGTAATGAAAGGACTGAGAGATTCAGAGACAGACTGAAGCTGGATCTTCAGAATGGATCTCTGACCATCATGAACATCACAAACACTGACTCTGGACTTTACAAATTAAAGATCTTCAGCAGCAGCAGCAGCAGTATCAGTGAAAAGACCTTCAATCTTACTGTTCATGGTGAGTCACTGAATTAATCTTTAAAAGCACATTAAATAGGTTTAAATCACAATATTAATGCTAGTTAATGTTTGTTTTGCAATAACATTGTGTAGTTCTTTTCTCTTAATGCATTTTAATGCTGTATCTACTCAATCTATTTGAAAACAAAATTTGCTGTTAAAGTATTTCATTTAAAATAAGTCTGCAAAATATGCAAAATGCTGCAAACAGCATGGGAAATAGTTTTCATATCCACAGTGCTTTCACATTGTTTGTGTTGTTGTTGTTTTTTTAAAAAAAAAAAAAAAAAAAAGATCCTTCAGCAGCTGTTGGTTTGTGTTTGCAGGTGTTCCTGTTTCTGAACAAGATGAAAATTCAGTGAAGGAGGGAGAATCTGTCTCTTTACATCCTGGTGTTGTAAGACAACCAAATGATCTGATGAGATGGTATTATAAAGACATCCCCATCGCTGAAATCACTGGATATATGAGTAATATCTGTAAAGATGAGTGTAAAGAGAGATTCGGAGACAGACTGAAGCTGGATCAGACTGGATCTCTGACCATCATGAACATCACAAACACAGACGCAGGAGTTTTTAAACTACAGATCAACAGAAATGCTCGTCGCAGCAACCATGCTTTCAGTGAGAAGAGCTTTGTTGTTAACATTGCTATTAGTAAGTATAATTCCCTTGTGCAGTTTGAAAACTCACATCAAAAGTGAAAAAAAAAAGCATAGTGACGTATAGACCTTTATGGTGACCCATACTCAGAATTCGTGCTCTGCATTTAACCCATCCAAAGTGCACACACACAGCAGTGAACACACACAGTGAACACACACCCAGAGTAGTGGGCAGCCATAATCAAACAAAAGTAATTCAAATCGCTCATCACTGCGAATGATTTCAAGTTTTTCCCCCACTTCTGCAGTCTCAAAATTATTCTTTAGTTCTTACTTACTAGAGTTCACTATTGCTGTAATGAACTCCTGCAAAAGAGATACAGTACATCGCCAGACACCAGCTTCTGCGAGCATTGCTGGAGAATCTTTGCCCATTCCTCGATGGTCTCCAGTTCAGTAATATTCTTGGGTTTACATGCTGAATCTTCCAGGACTTCTTCTGCAATGAAGCCTTGGTGGAATTGGAAGCATGCTTTGGATCATTGTTGTGTTGGAAGGTCCACTGATGCCCAAAATTCAGCTTCCTAATGACTCCATGACATTTTCTCCTAGGATTTCCTAATGCTTCAGTAAATCCATCTTACCTTCCACATGTTGCAATTTTCCAGTACCAGAGGATGCAGAGCATCACCAAGCCACCACCAGAAAGTTGGTTATAGTGTATGCTTCATTCTTCTTCATCGAGACATACCTCATAACTCATAGGGGTGAACAGTTCAAGCTTTGTTGCTCCACAGAACAGAATCACAAAACTTCTGTTGCTTATTTATAGGATTTTGAGGAAATTGAAGTTAACTTTTCTTGGGCTTTTGGGTCAGTAGTAGTTTACGTCTTGAAACTGTCTGCATTTAACAAGTGCCTCTATCTACTCTGAACACGACAAAGAAGCCATTGAAAATCATTTGAAATTTGTGTCAGCACGTCATAAATGGAATGCAGCAGCAGGTTTTTTTTTTTGTCTGGGATTTGTCACACAGCACCACATCCAGTGTAGACAGCATCACTGATTATATTAGAGTTGGGTAATAAAAAATAATAATTCTGATTATTTGTTTATACAGTTGGAAAGGAGTAAAGCCTGAATTAAGGCTAATATGGTAAATTCAGAGGCCTGTTGCATAAACTGCTTATACTAGACTTGAAAAATGCATAAAATTTGTTTTTCTGTGAACATTGATGTTTGTTTTTTCAGTTCAAAGTGCTGTGATTTTTGTTTTAACTGTTGTTGTTTTTTTTCTTTTTTAAAGATGCTGCTATTATAAGTTAAATCAAATAAAGTTTAAAAGTTTAAATATCAGACAAAGATATTGGTAGAATTGGTTATCAGTCACTCTCTATTCATATTGACTCTCTCTTCTCTTTAGATGTTCCAGTTTCAGGTCGGTCTTCAGCTTTTTCAGCAGGAATAGCTGTTGCTGTCGTTCTGCTTTTAGCTGTGTGTGCTGCGTTTGTGATTTACTATCGCAAGCATCAAGAGAGAAGAGAAGGTGAGTATTGGATACAGCTGATTTAACAAGATTTTGATTGTGAGTAAATACTGTTTGAAAGATGCAAAAATATGTATTTGTATTATAATTAACCAAAGTGATTCGTGTTTAATTGATTTTTTTATTGTTCACAGACATCGGGATGCAGAACATTGGTCCGGTAAGATACTATAGCATCATTCAGACTGTCAGTTCAAATTAGGGCTGCACGATATTGGGAAAAAATGACATTGCGATATTTTATTTTTCTGCGATATATATTGCGATATTTTTTCTTACAAACAAAAATGGGGTGAGCACACTTACATTCTCATTTTAAATGATTTAAACATCGACACCATCGTGTCAATTGATTAATATGCGCGAGGGAGAGAGAGCAAGACAGCTCGTGTTGTTTGAAAACGGCTCTCTCTCTCTCTCAATTCAATTCATAGTGCTTTATTGGCATGACGTACAAAGGTAAATATTGCCAAAGCATTGTACATAGCAGAATAGAAACAAACAAAACAAAAATACATATATATTCATAAGAAAAGAAAAAAAATTACATGCAAAATAAATCCATATACATTTCTATAAACATTGATGGTACTTCTAATGTACTCTCTTCTCTGTCTCTCTCGCGTGCGCTCTCTCTCCCTGTCTCTCTCGCGCGCTCTCTCTCTCTCCCTGTCTCTCTCGCGCGCTCTCTCTCTCTCTCTGTTGCTGTGTCCAAATTCAGGGTCTACATCCTTCGGAGGACTCATTTGAAGGATGTTACGTCACAGCGCCGCGACGAAGGCTGTCCAAATTCGTAGGATCCTTCAAATGCGGCCCAGAAATGCGTCCTCCTTTTCCCCCAATTGGAAGGATGGGTGTGGTGGATCCTTTCGCGTCCTACCTATCCCATAATTCTTTTCGGCAGGACGAAGCGAGCGGTAGCGGAGTGGGGGAGGAGTATTATTTTCGATGTTTTTTAAAAACTGGCTTTTCAAAAATATATATTTTCAGTGGTTTTCTAGTTAGGCATTTTGTTTTAGCGTTAAGCATTTTTTTTTTTACATTTGTACGTGTATATGTAAAAAAAAAAAAAAAAGTTTACTTTCGTAAACTAGCTTCTTCCTTACTGCCTGTGTGAATATCCCCTTACACACAGCTTATTTGTTAGTGATTGAAGCTGTTTTTAACGCTTCTAAGGACGAAAGAGCAGACAGAAGTGTTTATAAAGCTCCATGGAGAGAACGATGAGCTCTTCACCTGCGTCTTGCTTAGCAGCTGTCACGGTTGCTAGGTGACAGGATATGAGCAACGGGTAAGGGAGGGTACTGAAAGATGGGTAGGCTGTCCAAATTCACAAACACCGACTTCCGGTTTTTGCGGTCGTCGGAGGACCCATCCTCCTTCAACCGGGTAGGAAGGATCCTAAGGAGGATGCAGACCCTGAATTTGGACACAGCTTGTATCTCTCGCGCGCGCTCTCTCTCTCTCTCTCTCTGTATCTCTCGTGTGCGCTCTCTCTCTCTGTATCTCTCGCACTCCCTCTCTCTCTGCCCTGTTAAACTTGCATGTGGTTTTCAGTCTTGTCAATGATAAACTTTCACTCTATGATGGTTAAGCTGTGCAATTAATCCGCGAATCACATTCATCAAGGGCCAGGGAGCAGCTGGCCCGTACAGTTAATGAATAACGGATCAACTACGACAGCCTACATCGCACATCCTGCGATGTGACTATCGTGGATTCGTACATCGCGATATCGATGCTTAAACGACACATCGGGCAGCCCTAGTTCAAATCCAGTTTTGTTACATATCTCAAATTGAATCTGATCATATTAAGGACTGGATTTACTAACCGATTTCACCAACACAAACTTTCTCTTGCACCAGCACAAACTTTCTTTTGGCATTAAAAAACAACTGTCTGGATTTAACAAAGACATGCAATCTTTTTTTCTCATTAATCTATACTCATTATACCTTATTGAAAATAAAAAAATGAAATATATTTACATAAGTATTAAGACCCTTTACTCAGTAATTAATACAGTAATTATTTGAAGCAGTTTGGTCACCAATTACAACCTCAAGTCTTTCTGGGTATGACACAACAAGCTTTATACACCTGGATTGGGGGATTTTCTGTCATTTCTTCTTTTCAAATCCTCTCAAGCTCAGAGAGGTTGGATGGGGACCATTGGTCGACAGCTAGTTTCAGGTCTCTCCAAAGATGTTCAATGGGGTTCAAGTCAGGGCTTTGGCTGGGCTGCTGTAGGACATTCCCAGAGTTCTTGTGTTGTCTTGGCAGTGTGCTAAGGGTCATTGTTGGAAGGTGAACCTTTGGCCCAGTCTAAGGTCCTGAGCACCTGGTTTTCTTTGAGGATATCTCTGTACATTGCTTTCCCTCAACCCTGACCAGTCTCACAGTACCTGCCGCTGAAAAACACGGTGAGCGGTGCCTGGTTTCTTCCAGACCTAATGTTTTGCTTTTTTGCAAAGTCAAAGCAGGAGAGACTTACGTCTAGCCACTGTACCATAAAGCCCAGACCGCTGGAGGCTTGCAGTGATGGTTGTCTTTTGGATCTTTGAGTGACCATCGGGTTCCTGGCTACCTTCTCTCCTGGTTGCTCAGTCTGGCCAGGCAATCAATTCAAGTCTGCTTTATTGTCAGTTCTTCCACATGTACAGTACATACAGAGAATTGAAATTGCGTTACACTCATACCCTTGGTGCAAACAAACTTTGCTGGTGAGACGGGTTCCGTAAATGTCCTGGCGGGAGGGGAGAGAGACACCAACGATCCTCTCAGCTGCTCTCACTATGCGTTGAAGAATATTTCGGTAGGACGCGTTACAGACACCATACCACACAGTGATGCAGCTAGTCAGGATGCTCTTGATGGTGCCTCTGTTGAAGGTGTACATGATGGGGGCCGGGGCTCTGGCTCTTCTCAGTTTATAGAGAAGGTAGAGGCGCTGCTGTGATTTCTTGGCCAGTGCTGCTGTGTTTTCAGTTCAGGAGAGGTCCTCTGTGATGTGCACACCCAGAAACTTGGTGCTGCTCACTCTCTCCACAGTTGCACCGTTGATGGTCAGAGGAACATGCTGAGCGTGCATTCTCCAGAAGTCAACAACAATCTCCTTCGTCTTCTCCATGTCCAGAGAGAGATTGTCACTTCACCACCCGGCCAGCGGCTCACCTCACTCCTGTAGTTTGTTGTTAAGTAAGTTGCTAATGAGACCCAACCACACATGATGTTGTGTTATCTGCAAACTTAACCCCTTTGCTGTCAAGGATCGTCAACGGCCCCATATTATTATTGTGTCACTTTCACAGTATGTTAAACAATCTCTTCATGACTCATCAGTTTTAACTCTTTAAAGTTAAAATAATCTAGCTTTGATGCTTGACCAATGTTTTGATAAAAAATTTGTTGCATTGACAGTTGTTTAGTAATTTATGTCAGGAGTGCAAAATAATAAATCCGTATTATGCCAAATTTAGAATAGAAATTCACCACTCATTCATATTAAGTCACATCTGCAGCAGTTTATTTTATGTTCACATAGGTTCACTAAACAGCGTTAAAAAGGGTTTAAAGTCCAAAGATGCATGCACATGGAGATATATCGATATGTTTACTCATGTTTTTTTACACGATTAAATTACATTTGACAAATTTACATGATTTGATGATAAATAGCCTCTCCCAGCGCTGTGTCTGTGTGTTGGTTTTTTTTTTTTTTTTATAGTAAGGCTTTTAATAATAGAGGGGTAAAAGTTTACTGAGATTAAAGTGAGACTGGAGCTTTGTGTCTTTTTATAAACATTGAAATACCACAACAAAAGCTAATAATAGTGGATAAAACAAGAAAAAAAGGATAAAAGAATAATGCGGATAATGTGTCATACCTGGTGGAGGTGTGAAAGACTGGCAGTGTTCAGCTCTTGGAAGAGTTCTGGTTGTGAGAAACTTCTTCCATTTGAGAATAAGAGTGGTTTTCACACCGGAGGAACCTTTTTTTTTTATAGTTCCTAGAACTATTGGTGTATATACCCACTTTTAGGCATGTTCGAGCCACAGGAACTTAGCATATTTTCTAGGAACTCCGTTTGGGGAAACTAAATTAGCTAATTTAGCTCCCAATTGTCACTGGTTGTCAATGTTTGTAAATGCTGTGCCTAAAGATGTCGGCCATAGTTCCTGCTGGCAGTGGAGATGCAACCAGGAATATGGTCTGAGTGGGAAATTGGTTTTCTGGGAACCATCCTGCTGGCTAGTTCCTTGAAGTACACATTGCAAAAGTCGCTAAGGAGGCTACTGTGCCCTTTATTTATTGTCAGCTGTGAGGCCTTTTACAGAGATGTGTGCCTTTCCGAATCCTGTCCAATCTATTTAATTTACCGCAGGTGGAATCACGTGCAGTCAAGGTGTACAAATATCTCTTCAACGATCAAAGGAAATGGGAGGCACCAGAGTCAAATCTCAAATGTTACATGGGTCTGATTACTTATGTAAATGTCATTTTAGTTTATTATTTTTTAAATAAATTTACAGACCTTTTCAAGTTTTCATTATGGGGTACTGAGTGTAGAACACAGAGCCGTTGTTAACTGAGAAGATGCGCCAAAAAACGCTGAAAATGAAGTGGATTTGCACATCTTCTCTATTAACAACGGCTCTGTGTAGTAACAGCTGCTCTATGTGAAATCACGCACCTGATGGAATTAACCGCTGATTAGAGAACCGGCTTTACTGACGAGATGCGCATTAACGATCGGCCGATCGTGATCGGAGTACCCCTAATTGTAGTATCAGGCTGCAACATAACAAAATAAAAAGTGATGGGGTTTAAATATATATTAAAGGAGTCATGTGATGCTGCTAAAAATAACATTATTTTGTGTATTTGGTGTAAGGAAATGTTTATGCGGTTCAAGGTTAAAAAAAAAATACTGTATTGATTATTTTCTACGTACCGCTTTCTGAAACGTGTCAATTTTACAAAGCTCATCGTTCTGAAAAGTGAGGTGTGCTCTGATTGGCCAGCTATCCAGTGTGTTGTGATTGGCCGAATACCTCAAGCATGTGATGGAAATGTCACACCCCTTACTATACTGTGATGCCAAAACAAATAAAACCTATTACAAATGAGGCATTAGTAGCATCCAGTGGGGATCTAATTAATGATTATAGTGACTTACAATTAGGGGTGTGCAATATGAAATGTCTCCCCGATGAAGAAATATTGTAGTATCATGCTACAGAGCACATTCAATCAGCTGCATTTCTGGCGGTTCCATCATATACTGAACAAAACCACATGCATTCACAACAGTGTTAACTCAGCGCTAGAGTTACTCTCTCATTATCTGCATAGTAATATATTTTTTTCCATATCATCCACCCCTACTTACAATGTCTTTTTACACGTTGCATTGCGTATCGTGCTGTATAAACATGAAACCACATCTGTATTTGTGATTGGAGCAATGACAAACAACAAGCGCTACCCACTCTACACTGCTGAAAACTCGAGTTTGAATCATCAGTGGCAATTTCTTTAAAAAATGAAAATGTACTTGCAGGCTGTAAGTCAGCAGTATTCGTCAAAAACACCAGAATTGTAGGTCTACTCTCCCAGGTAACAGTCCTCGTCCTCTGTAAAATGAGCTGCACACATCTGAATATTTGGTCTAAACTGTTCTGGAGCAGTGTTGTAAATACAACTTTAACCACTGATTTCTAGCTTTGTCCTGTTTTGGAAGACCAAACAAAGTAGTTTCACCTTCACAACGAAACCAGCAAGCGGCAACAACAATACTACAGCGAGAATCAAAGTTACTCGTTCTTTCTTTGTGTGAACATTTGAGTGTGTTATCCAAAAAGAGTTGCCAGTGGATGAGCCTCCTAAACAAAGTTGTCCTGCTCCACTACACAAGTGTTGTGTGGGTGTGGGTGTGTATGTGTGTGTGTGTATATATATATATATATATTAGGGGTGTAACGGTTCACAAAATTCACGGTTCGGTTCGATACGATACACTGATGTCACGGTTCGGTTCGGTTCGGTTCGATACGTTTTAGATACAGCAAAATGTAAAAACATCTCAACTTTTCAGAATGCCGCAAGCGCACCGCGGGTCATGTGACAAGAACCAACCAATCAGCTTCATCCTTTCCCGTAACAACGTTGAGAGCTCAGCCAAGATGAAGGAACAGCTGATCATAGTTGTATATGGATTGCAATTTTGAAATAAATTTAGTAGCAGAGCTACTGCAAGCGATTTTTAGAGCTGCAAATCCATTTATCCTTCGCTTAAATTTCCGCGTCTCATGGAGAGAGCACTTCATTGTTGCTTAGCAAAGACAGACGCCTCATGAGCGCTTCTGCCCGAGCGCTTTGGAAAGGAGGAGAAAAACGCGCTTAGCGTTTTCCATGCGTTTTTAGGCACGATATGTGAACGGCCCCTAAGGCGCTCGCTCACTCAGCTCGCGCTGAAGGCTCGTTGCAAAATGTCGAATGCATTTAACAGACCAGAAATATAAGATCCTAAAATAACCAACAGGTCTGGTGTTTGGGTTGGATTCACTGTAAGCTATAGTGTCTAAATGCTGCAGGGATAGTTTGCTGCGTGCATGATTCTCCTTTTTTTCGTCTTTTCCCAGATACTGACACATATATCCCAGATATTCCCGCTGGTGTTTTTTTTTTTTTTTTTGTATTCCCGCTGGTGTACCCTGTCATGTTGCAGATGCGACATACCGTTGTTTTTTTATCCACCACTCTCTTGCCATCACCATTATAGCTTAAAGGGAATCCAAAGTGCACCCAAACACCAGACCTGTTGGTTATTGGAGGATCTTCTCATTTCTAGTCTGTTAAACGCATTGGCTATTTTGCAACGAGCCTTCAGCGCGTACTGAGTGAGCGAGCGCCTGCTGAGTAGCCTAACATAAACATATAAGATGGTGTTTTTTTCTTCTTCGGGAGTGTCAGGGGCGTTGCCTGTTACGTCGTTTGGGTTATTGGGCTACCTTGTTGAACGCATATCATTATATTTCTCTCTCTCTTTTTTTTTTTTTTTTTTCAAATATAATTAATTACTCCAACGAACCGTTCGGTATACATAATGCGTACCGCGTACCGAACCGAAAGCGTCGTACTGAACGGTTCAATACGAATACGCGTATCGTTACACCCCTAATATATATATATATATATATATATATATATATATATATATATATATATATATATATATATATATATATATATATATATATATATATAATTATTATTATTATTATTATTATTATTATTATTATATATATATATATATATATTTTTTTTTTTTTTTTTACAGGTGAATCAGAATGATGCTCCAGTGAATCAAGAGTCCTTACTGTAGGAGACTGCCACATACTGTTGAACATGGATGGGACATCCTTTAATAAGACTCTGGCTGATTATCATTACATCATTTATTACACTGATACTTTAAAAGGACAGTGTAGAGGCAGTGGAAAATCGAGAAAAAAAGCATCAGTTGAAACCAGAGGTGGATGAGAGTATCATTCACTGTGAAGTTTACACTGTGATGTACCTGAAAGAAGAACATTATGGTTATATATGACATGAGAATAATTTATGAAGAATATATATATATATATATATATATTCTGATAAAAAAAAAAAAAAAAAATATATATATATATATATATATATATATATATATATATATATATATATATATATATTATTATTATTTTTGTTTATTTTTTTAATCAGTCCTGTTGTTCTTCTTTACCATCAGTGAATATGTATATTCTTGCAGGTGAATCAGAATGATGATTTATTACAGAAATAAATACATTATATAAAAAAAAAAAACATCCCATTGCACAAAAAATAAAAGCTTTTGAATACTGATCCACGACATGTCAGTTGAAAATAATTACAAATAATAAATATATTAGAGCATTTCATATAAACAGTAGCTATGTCTATTTACATACGCTGGAAACTACCTCCATTTTTAACGAAAGTTGAAGTTATCTTTTTACTTCACTGTAAATCGGAGTATGTCACATTCCCTGCGGGCTGGAATACCCCCTTGCTCTTCAAAGAAAAGAGCATTTATTTGATTCGAAGGCAACTGTGAGTCAAACAGGTTTTCAGCTACTGAACTGAGTCTGTACTAATGATACTGTAGGTGTTGTTACTGGAAAACACTGTTATTGTTTTTGTTACATTACAAATGAACCAAGGCATTTTACTATTTTAACCAGCAAAGGTGCCTTTGGTCAACCACCATTTTTATAGCTTTGCAAGCCATTAACTATATTGTTGATTTATTGTATAGTTGTTGAAAAAATTTACTGAGATGATTTAATATGTTCCATGTCTGTACATGTATGCACAGATACAGCTGAGTTAAATGTTGTTACTCTGGTGTTCAGCTGATAAAAGCAAATACTTTGTGATTTTCACACTTCATGTACTTTTGTGTTTTTGTTTTTCGTGTTTCTTGACCAAGTCTCCTTTAATTGTGTCATTATGTGCTGGTGTGACCTGTCATTAACATAATTTAGTCACCCATGTTTCTTTGTCTACAGATATGTAGAACATTAGTCCAACAGAACAAAAACATTTGTGATGTTTAAGTGTTAATCAGTTTATTATTATTTTTTCTATTATTATTATATTTTTTTTTATTCATTATTATTCATATAATTTTTTTCTCATTTATGACATTCATGTGAGGAGGAAGATGAAAACTTTGTGGGTGTTATGTATAGAGACACATTCTTGTATTATTGTTGTGCTGTGTTTATTGATGTTGTCATTTATCAGTATTATTAATGGTAACACTTTATTTTAAAGATCATACATTAGACAGTAATTAATGACTAATAACTTTATTTCTAAGTGTCTAGTTATGGACTTTGCCATTACAAACTATGTTGCCTATTTATGTTGTCTTTGCAGTGCCTTAATGCTTGTTTCTGACCTAATGCTACTAATTACCTAAAAATAAAACTTTTATTTTTTATTTTTTTTTTATCGAACTTGTTCTCAGTCTGTGTGAATGTGTAGCTTCTAGGTATGAAATACACAGAATAGACATTTCAACAAACATTTAAATGAATCGGGAAACACTGATGTTACACAAAATCAGTCTTTAGCAGTTGTTTTATACTAACAAATGTTTTTTTTTATGTTCGTCACCACTCCAGTAAGTCCTTTTAAGAGGTCTTTGAGCATTTGTTCCCCTAGATCTCCAGACTGTAGTCTCGCAGACTCCTCAGAATCTCTTAGTGTGTTGAGTGTGAGCACCTGTCTGAGGATCAATGAATACCTCTTTATGGTTCACAGTTAGATGGTTAAATCCAGCATCTCTGAGACAGTTCCCAGCTCTCCAGCCGTCTGACACAACAGTGTTTCTCTGTCTAACATCAGACAACTCTCAGAATGAGTCTTCAGCACTCCTCTTTGACCCCAAGCATTCAAAACACCCATGATGCCCTGTTGCTCTGTCTTCCTCAGTTGTACTAAAAATTACTATTTATTTTATCATTCATCTTTACTATAAAAATACAATTGTTTTTTTATTATTATTATTATTTTAAATGCCAATATTATTTTTAATGTTTTGTTCGGTTCAAATGGAATCAAAATGGTCTGTCTTTCATGATAAAATTTGGCTTTATTGTTATTTGTTTTAAAGATATTGTTACATCCATGTTAGTTTTTCAGTTATATTGCTAGTCTACCAGTGCTGTGAAGCTCTGGGTGAACAATGAATCGATTCATGATTCATAGGTTTTAGATTATGTTCAAGAACATTATCTATCTAAGCTTTCGAATACTGATCCACAACATGTCAGTTGAAAATAATTAAATAATAAATATATAAGAGCATTTCATAGAAACTTTTAATCTGTTTTTAATTCAGTTTATAGGTAACATTAATGTATACTCTGAATATCTGTTCTTTTGTATTTCTTAATACTGTGGAAACACAGCTTGACAGTGCCAAAACAAACACACACACACACATTAATTACTGCATCTGCAAGAAACTTAGTAAATATCACAGAGAAGGCAAGTGTTGATTACTGTTAATACACTAAATATTGTTCTCCATTAATAACCAAAATGAACACTATTATACTCATAATCTAGTTTTCTAATATTTTAAACAAATAGTTGAAATTAATGCTTACATTTGAGACTTGATACATATTTTGTAAAAAAAAACAAAAACAAAACAGATCTAGTTAAGATTGACTATTTAATGTATCTATTGCATATTGTTGCAGTTCAGACTTGTGTAGAAATGATCACTTCTGCTGAGCCAACATTCTACAAAAGAAAAACACAGTTGGTAAGATCTCTGTATTTTGTCACGTGTGCGAGTAGATCAGAAATAGGCAGGAGAATCAGAATAGTGATTCAAACAGAGTTAACTGGCAAAAACACACATTAACTTAGACGAGAATCAACAAACACAGAGGGGAACTGAGAATTTAAGTTACAGACACAAATGAGGATAATTGAGACAACAGGTGGGTTAAATGAACTAATAAGAACACAGAACAGACTGACGTGACATATTTAGTCTCAGTGTCAGTCACAGAAATATATATATATATATATATATATATATATAAGCATATATATATGCAGATGCATATATATCGGTCAAACATCTGCTGTTATTTATACATTTGGACAAACTGAATTTTTCTTGTTTGCACAAGCAAGTATAATTTTTTTTTTTTTAAACCCATATATGATATTATCAAGAGGGCTGAGGGTGGACAGAGGAGCTGAACATGCAGCGCTGAATGAGAATCAAGAGTGTACTATGTGATGTGCAAATTATCCCTCGTGAAGCACTGAGAACAGAGGAGGGCATTTACAAACAGCAAAATGTTACGGATGGACGTTGAGCCCGAAGGTGTTTTAATTTTCATTCAGTCAACGACAAACTTTGTATTTGTGCCTAGCTAGACGTGACATACTCTGTATTTGTTTTGTTCATCCTTAATAGGTTCCCCCATGTATAAAACTAAAAGTTTTATAATGTAGGAAAGCAAACACTTACTTAAAAAAAATACAAATAAAAAATAATAATAATTATATTAAATTACCACTAGTAGATGCCTGCAGATCAGTACTTAAATGTCATTTTCCACTCCCTAATATAGCCTATATATTTTTGTATCCATTAAATTATATTTAGAAATTATTAATGACAGTAATAAAAGATGTAATATATTTGTTACGTCTGTAAGACGTTTGCCAAAGGTCTGGGAATCATCTGCTGTGTACTCTGATAAACGTCTCAGAAGCAGATTCACTTGCATTCTAATAAATTTGGCATCTGACAGGAAACATCTTAGAGACGTACTGCAGATGAACAAGCACACTTAAAAATACACCTTGCATATGTCAATGCAGACATTAGATGTCTCCGAGATGTACATGTGTGATTATGATGGTGAGTGCTTTACTGTCAGGTGCTGGAGCCACCCTCTGAAGAACTTAATGGCACTAGTGCTGGTGTCCTCAAACGTTATTTTCATTAGTCTGGAGACCTACAGTGCTTCTCGAAGTCAACAGTGTTAGAAGAATGTTCTCTGAGGGAATTTTTCACTGCAAAAAAATAATACAAATGCTGCAAATAACATCGCAAATTTTTGTTGCGTTGGGTTCTTTTACAAATAAAGACTGTTCCCTTGAGTGTTCATCAAGCCGCTTTATTAACAGGCTGCCACAATAACATTGTGCGTCTCTCCCTCCGCTAATGCAGTACTCCCCCCATCTACACGCCCCTGTTGCCCTCTAGTGGTAACATGTAATATAGATTACACCACATCCCCCTTACTGAAGGTAAGTTAACTACTCTTAGCTTTAACTCAAACCATTAGCATTTATATATATATTTTTTTTTTAAATGTCACATTGGTAGCCAACTGTAAATGTCTGGGCATAAACATTTTCCATACCATTTTCTTTTCCCTTATCGAACAGTTATTGAAACATTAGAACATTTTCAATGCAAAAATTCACATTAGATTAGGCATATTCCGACTTATTCAAAGCATACTGAATTGTTAATGCATTCTCTTATAGATCCAGTCTTTTTGGTTTTACCACTTCTCTACCAGACCTGGTTCGAACAACATCTGGTGTTTGATGTGCTTGTGGCTCAGAAAGTATCTCTGCAGGAGTGTTTTTTTCATTAGACTGGGTCAGTTGTGTTTCAGTATGAGTCTCTGATATCGGCAAAGGCACAAGATGACTGCGATTCCTTCTAATAGTTCCCTGCGGTCCACTGATGACATAGGACCGTGGAGTTGGGTGGACAGATATCACTGTGCCTGTTGCTTTTGCATTTGCAATCCAAACAGGGTTTCCGGGTATCAGTTTATCCAGATCTCTTGTTCTGTGTCTTTTGTTGAAACATTCGGTTTGTCTCATCCTTCTCTCCCTCTCTACATGCCGAAGTTGTCGAAGATTTGGCACACAAGGCTGTAAGGCCTCTGGAAGCATCGGCAGGGTGGTACGAAGTCGACGCCCCATGAGTAGCTGTGCAGGGCTGTAGCCATTTGCCAGCGCTGTGGTCCTATAGGCTAATAGAGCTCTGTACGGATCACTAGCTTTCTTGAGGAGATTTTTAACTGTTTGGACAGCTCTCTCCGCCTCACCGTTGCTTTGGGGGTATCTGGGACTACTGGTCACATGCTCAAAACAGTATTCACTTGCGAAGTCTTTCATTTCCTGACATGCAAACTGCGGGCCGTTGTCCGTGATCAGTATCTCTGGTATTCCATGACGTGCAAATATTGATTTCAAATGCACAATGACATTGGCAGAGCGAGTTGGGCTGAGCTGAGCAATCTCTATATACCTAGAGAAGTAGTCCACTAGCAACAGATAGTTTTTATCTTTCAGAGCGAACAAGTCAGCACCTAACTTCTGCCATGGTCTTTCAGGTAAATCTGTGGGCATTAAAGGCTCTCTTGCATTGACTCTTTCCTGTATGCACTGTCTGCATTTGAGGACAAGTTCACTGATCTGGTTGCTTAAACCTGGCCACCACACTGCCTGACGGGCACGCTCTCTGCACTTAACCACCCCCTGGTGCCCCTCGTGTATTTTGTCCAAAACTGAGTTTCTCATGTTAGCAGGAATAACTAACCTTGTGCCCCTAAGTAGTAGTCCGTTGTGCACACTCAGAACAGCTCTCTCAGGCCAGTAGTGCTTCACCGCTCCCTGTAGCTGGTTACGATCCGGCCAGCCTTCTGCACAGTACCTTATGACTTGAGAACAGACACTGTCAGACATCAGCTGCTCTTGAAGATCTGCCAGGTATTTACTGCTTGTAGGAAGGCCCTCTAGCACAGATTCAAGGTAAATATTAGTGTCCTCCATAAGATCTGTATCAGCGCCCGTAACACTGTTTGTAAGCGGTAAGCGTGAGAGTGTGTCAGCTGTGGTGAGACTTTTGCCAGGGATGTGCTTTATTGTGTATGAGTACCTCATTAAGCGCATACGGAATCTCTGTATCCGCGGCGGAAGCGCATCCAAAGCTTGTCCTCCCAGAAGACTCACTAGTGGCTTGTGGTCAGTTTCGAGTTCAAAGTGAAGGCCTAGAATAAAGTCATTAAACCTCTCACAGGCCCACGTAAGAGCTAGCGCTTCTTTTTCCACCTGAGCGTAGCGCTGCTCTGTAGGGGTTAATGATCGGGAAGCATAAGCAACTGGTGACCACACATCTCCCTCTTTCTGTAGCATGACTGCCCCCAGGCCAAATGAAGAGGCATCCGCGGAGATTTTCTGTGGCTTATTCGGGTTGTAGAGCTGTAACACAGGAGGAGAAGACAGTTCGTGTTTAAGGTTGTGAAACGCCTTTTGCTGGTCGTGCCCCCAGTACCACATGTTCTTAGTTGAAAGTAAGTCTCTCAGTGGTTTATCCTTTTCAGAAAGGTTTGGAATAAACTTCCCCAGTTGGTTCACCATACCGAGAAAGCTCCTAAGCTCACTCACATTGCTTGGCTCCTTCATGTCCTGAACAGCTTGAGTTTTGTCTGGATCAGGACTCATTCCATCTGCTGAGACGATGAATCCAAGGAATTTTACTTTTCGTTTGTTAAACTCACATTTCGACATGTTCAACGTAACGCCGGCTTTCTCTGCCCGCTGCAGGACAGCATGCAGTCTTGTGTCATGCTCCTCTACGGTCGATCCCCAGACCAGGATATCGTCCATGTGACAGACGACTCCCTCGAGATCTGCTGTAACCTCCGTCACCATCATGTTTTGAAAATGTTCGGGCGCGCTGGAGATGCCAAATGGCAAACGGTTAAAATGGTACCTGCCGAATGGCGTAATGAAGGTGGTGAGGAGTGCAGACTCTTTGGATAGTGGTATTTGCCAAAAGCCCATATTTGCGTCAAGTTTAGAAAAATACTGAGCACCTGTGAGCATGCCTAGCGTTTGGTCTACAGAAGGAAGTATGTATCTTTCACGACACACGGACTCATTTAAAGGTGTCATGTCCACACAGATACGCACCTTCTCTTTGTCCTTTTTGGGAGCTACAACCATGCCACAGCACCAGTCGGTCGGCTCGTCCACGCGACTAATAACTCCCAACCCTTCCATTCTGTCCAGCTCTTCTTTAACTTTGCCCATGAGCGGCAGTGGCACGCGCCTTGGCACTTTTAGCGAGAAGGGCTTTGCATCAGGTTTTAGTTTTATGGTGTATGGCTTTAGTACCCGCCCAAGTCCTTCGCATAACTTGGGGTATGCTTTAGTCACTGTCTCTTTGTTTATAGTATCGACTCTGGCGATAAGCTTCAGTCTCACCGAAGCTGTTCTACTCAGCAGTGGCACGCGGAGGTTTCGGACCACATAGATCTTCTCAGTAGTGCTCCTATCACCATACACAATAGTCTCTGTGGTAGAGCCCAAAACAGTTAACGCAGCCCCACCCGGTCCATAGAGTGGTTTCTCTGCCTTGTCCAATGCTTTGTCTTTGAGTTTGAAGCTCAAAAATGTTTGTTCGGAAATAGCAGACACATCTGCTCCGGAGTCTAACTTGAAGGTCACCTTATGTCCGCCCACGTTTATGTCTGCCAGCCATGGTTCTTCTCCAGAATCCACCTCACCCAGAAAAAGTCCAGCCGCACTGTCCGCAACCTCGTTCACAGATGTGCTGGACTTACAGACTCTACCATAGTGTCCGCGTTTTCCACAGTTATGGCATTCTGCATTTTTTGCTGGGCACTGCACTGCTGCGTGTGCGGGTGCCTTGCCACAGCTGGAACATGCTTTACTGTCATGTTTGGTCTGCTGAAACTTCGGAGACTTAATCTGTTTTTGCTCTTTGGTTTTAAACTTACTCAGCTTGGCTTTTCTAATTTGTACTGCATCCATAGCTGTTTTGCTGGCGATAACTTCACCTCTCAGGTCAGTTTGCTGTCTCTTTATTTCTTCAGATTGTCTTGCCATAGTGATAGCTTTAGCTAGGGTGAGATCTTTGTCAAGCTGCATTCTTTCTGACAGAGACGAATCTTTAAGACCCACTACAAGCCTTTCTCTCAAAAGATCATCATGAAGAGCACCGTACTCACAGTTTTCTGCTAGTGCATAAAGAGCTGTAATAAATGTGTCCACAGGTTCTGATGGCTGTTGCACTCTCTTGTTGAATTTTGCCCTCTCGTAAATCACGTTTTTTCTTGGGACAAAATGTCTGTCGAAAGCTGTTTTGACTGCATTGTATTGCTGGCGCTGCATGGCCGTTAGCTCGAGCCCTCTTAGCACGTCGTCAGCCTCATCTCCCATGCAATAAACCAGAGTATTAACTTGGTTTGCTTCCGAAGAACTATTCAGGTTACTTGCCAGTCTAAAACGCTCGAACCGTCTACTCCACCTTTCCCACTCTTGAGGCTTTGCAAAATCAAACGGCTCCGGTGGTTTGATGGTGAAGGTTGCCGCCGCCATTACTGGACCTGCCGCCGCGGCTGCTGAGGCTCCTCTCGCTTGGTCTTCCTCACTCATAATAGCTAGCCGGGCGTAAAGCTGACTTCCTTCTCAAAGCACAGCCACTTCTGACACCATGTTGCGTTGGGTTCTTTTACAAATAAAGACTGTTCCCTTGAGTGTTCATCAAGCCGCTTTATTAACAGGCTGCCACAATAACATTGTGCGTCTCTCCCTCCGCTAATGCAGTACTCCCCCCATCTACACGCCCCTGTTGCCCTCTAGTGGTAACATGTAATATAGATTACACCACAATTTTGAGAAAAGCCGCAGCAAAATCAGTCATTTTGATCGCAAAAATAAAATAAAAAATAAATAAATAAATAAATGAAATAATAATCGTGAAATCCGGGAGGGACTGTATAATAAAGATAATGAAGAAAGAATAATAAATTATCATTATTATCACAATAATTCTTATTAATAATTATGTATTATGTTTAGCCTGTGACCCGCCCCAAACCCAGCAACCACGCCCCCAGAGTTTCCCGGATGTCGGTATCCAAACGTAGACAGGTATCAGTCAGGTAGCGAAGCAGGCCACGTGACAGCCTCGTTTTATGTCGCAGCCATTGACTAACAGGTCGAAACCAGAGCCATTAAATATGAGAGTTGCGACACTCTTTGATCTCGCCGCCACGCTGTCACGTGGTTCATGTAGCTCTCAATAGTTCCAAACAACTCCGCGCTGTCAACCAGTTTGAATGGTTTTAAGCGGGACAGACAGGCTTCAACTATATTTGCAGCAATTATAGGTAAATATTGACTCATAATATGTATTGATTATTACGTTGACACTTGCATTACATACATATAATAGCATTTTTTTTCTGTGGAGTGGCGGAAACACGGCATTAATCAGTTTTTGTGTTTAATTTTGGAGGGAAGATCGGGCTGCTCCTATAGCGTAAAATACATTTACAGCAACGACTATATTACAGCATTTTCCCGGCAAATATTAACGCGTATGAACTGATTACTATGTTTACTACACTTAATGTGTGTTCTCTTTTCCTAAACACGATCCATAACATTACCGTTAACGGGATTCATTTCAGTATGGTTAACCCCTTTATCCTTCCCTAAACATAAGTGTACTGTTAATATTAACCTACAGTATGTCTGTATACTAATAATATATATACACACGTACAAAAAAAGAAAAAAAGAAAAATTTCTCCTAAGAACTAATTTGTCCTAATAAGAAGGTTTTAGGACAACTTTAGATTAATTTCAAATGATATATATATAGATATATATAGATATATATAGATAGATATAGATATACACACACCCACACATGCATTTACACATATGTACATAAAAACACATACTTTACATATAGTGAGTTTTTGTGTACACATATACATGCATGCATGCATGTATATATATATATATATAATGTATACACACACACACACATACACAGATAAACACTATATGTAATGTGTTTATTATACACACACACATACATACATATATATATATATATATATATATATATATATATATATATATATATATATAATTAATTAAATAAATGTATATTATAGAGTAGTCAAAATTAGAAATGGATCAAAAAAAGTGAAACAAAGTCGTCTTAAAATCTGCTTCTTAGGAATTGGCCAGCCACTTCGGACCAGACTTCTCCAGACGATAGATGGATGTACTAGGGTCCCAGTTTTCTGCAGCTCGGAGCTGATGGTACTGCTGGACATCTTCTAATTGCAAGGCAAGTAAGCATGATGTGCCTTTCATCTGCTGCAGTAAGTTTCTTTGGGTGCCATTGCTGACCAGTCCTCAATTTCTTTGTGCTTTTTCAACAGAGCTTGGGCAGCACATCTGAAGCAGCGCATCCGTCTTGTGTCTTGTTGCTGCGTCTTGCCGTGGTATATGGTTTTTTTTGGCTGTTCCTCACCCAGTTCAGTTAATGTTAATATTACTGTATATATTGTATTTAAATTTTTATTTTGATGCTTTGGAAATGTTCTTATAACGTTTATGCCAATAAAACCCCTTGAATTGAATTAATTTTTGTGTGCATTTAATTTTGGAGGGAAAAGGGGACTGCTCCGATAAGGTATAATAATTTACAGTATGTGCTGTATATATTTTTCTTGTGCTTCTATGGTCATAATTACTAACATCCTAAAGTTATGTTAAGACACATTCACATAAATATATACACATGCACAACAAGTGAATATCGATGAATGCCAGAAGCTGCTCAGTTTAAGTCAAGAAAAAATGTCAACAGTGAAAAATATACAAGGCAACCAATTGCATTCAACAAAACATTTAATTAAACATTACATCCTGTGAGAGGGTAGATACATTTCCCTTGATACATTTTCCAGAGCAGCAGTGTACATGTGCTTCTTTCATCAAAAATTTTAAGAGCCATTAACATGAGTTATGCAGCTGAAATTCTTCACTGTATTCTAAATAACTATTACAATCATGACTTCAGTTTTTTGGTCAAAAGTCAGTCTCAAATTGTTTCACATGTCAGCCTCTTCAATTTAAAAATAGATTAATAAGCTTTCTTTTTGCAATTATACTTTTTATTTGCTGGGATAATCCACATTTATGCTACATATCCGATCATCACAATGCACTGTCTAACAAACGATCTGTGTAACTTTAATGACTAAATTAACAAAAGAACAACCTTGCAAGTTACAAGTTAGCTATGTTATGTAGTTGAGCTAGTAAAAATAAAAAAAAATTATAGTTGAACTAGCTAAAGTTAATTGTAATCAGGTGTACTTATACGGTCGCAGACAAGTGTTAATCACAGCAGCGATTAAGAGTCCTACCTCAGGCTCCAATAAACATTAATAAAGCTGGCTACATAAAATAACTTATATAGATTCATGAGAGGTCGGCTAATGCGTTCAAATGTCGAAAATACAGTAATTTCATCAATTTACCAGCGAGCGTACTTCAGAAACACTGAAAATGTGTTGAGTTCAGCGCTGGAACTGTCAGTGTTTGGAACTATTGGCTGCTCCACGACACGCGTTACTTCCGCATTCCAATGTTGTAAGGGCAAACACAGGTTCGTATCACCAATTATATACACGAGTCAGAGACAGAGGTAACAATATAAAAATAATCTTTTTATTGACAGTTAAAACCAATATTAAAATAAGCAATGGAGCATTTGGTTATTCAGCCCAATGGGCCACCAATAGATATTTAATACAACGCCAAAAGGCAAGGGGCTGGAGCTTACCACAGGACAACGGCTGACCAGACCACACCACCTATAAGTGAATCACGGGCACACACACACACACACACACACTTGAAGACGCACCACAACACACTGTGAGAAATCTCTGCACACTGTGACGGGGGTGCCACCACCTAAAATAAGCTGGTCCTCTGCCCTGGGGCCCAGACCCTGCCAAGACAAAATTATTATATATATCAAATAAACAGTTTCTCTAAAACTAGGTTAATTAAACAAAAAAAGAAATACTTTTGCAAATATAAAATCTGCAGTTGCCTCGCGGGGAGGTCACAGTAACAATATAAATGAATACAAAAGAAAATCAATTTAACAGATATCCAAATATATGAAATAAACACAGCCACTGGAGAGGAGCATGTGGCCAGAAAATAAATCACAATATAATCAAAAAAAGAAACAAAAACAACAATATAAACCTACCACAGAAATAAACAAATAAATGGAAACAGACAAATTCAACAAGATATAAGAATAAGACAGAGACAGGACGGTGTCGTAAAACAATTCAAATATCAAAAAGAATAGCAGAGAATAATAATATTGAAATAAAAAACAAGAAATCGAGAAAAAGAGAATATTTGAAGACAAGAAAATAATATTAGAAACCCAAAGTATTATTTGAAAAAAAAAGAAAATAATAATAATAATAATAATAATAATAATAATAATAATAATAATAATAATAATAATATTAATAATAGTAGTTTCTGGAAACAGGACAGCAATGCAGCTGTAAAAGGACACGAGTGCCTCGAATGAAAAGCAGCTACTGGCTTCCCCAAACCTATACACAAAAACGAGACTCTGTTAGATTGGTTCTCTCCCATCCCAACACAGGAACAGATTAAAGATACCTTACCAATCGTCACGGAGATTTGAATAACACACACGACAGGACTCTTACAGCCAAGGCCAGGGTAGGAATTAACAAAATTACAGCAACTGCATTGGGTCTCACAGCTGAGAAAGGGGCAAGTTATCGTTCTTAACTTTTCAGTTGCTATAAAATGTGCGTCCTGAATAAATACACAAAGCATTCATCCTACCGTCATTAAAGTCTACGCACGGCTTGTTTACATAGCCGCACGGCAGCAATCACTGAATCGAAACCGATGCTCCAAACTAATTGCAACCTATAAACACACATGAAAACTGTATTAACCAAATAACGGAGCCACAGCCAACACACTAGAAGCGCTTTCTGCTTTTTTGATGTTTGCTAGCGCCAGGGAATGACGGAAGTGCGGAAGTGACGGAAACGCGTTACCAACGCAACAATTCAACAGGTGACGTATCCCAGGTAGCACATCATTTACCTTTTTATAGCCTGTGAGCGCCCTCAATTGGCTAAACACGGCAGGTGACGTAACAACTGCCACATCTGGCAGTCTATGGGAGTGTCGCAACTCTGTTTTTCAACGGCTCTGGTCGAAACTAGGTGTCCAGGTGAAACTAGGGATATGCGTTTCTTTCTTTTTTAAAAATTGATTTTTTTCTCTCTCTCTTTTTTTTTTTTCATGGCGATAGTGGCATGGCGAATTTGTTATTGTTCTTTTGGGTTTTAATCCACCATGGTAAGCCATTTGTATGCTATCTGCATGCTAACGATAAAAAAAAAACGAAAGTTTCTGTTTGTTTTTCAGCTCTAATCATCTTGCTACCGTTTCATATTTTGCGCAACTATTGTGAGAAGATGCAGCTTAGGCAATACATTTGGTAGACTGTCGAAGTAAAATTTGTCAAACTTTATCTAAATAACATGGTATCACTTGTGAGTAAATGTTGATAGATTTCAACGTTACGTTAGTTTAAAAACTGATTAAAAAAAAGTCGGCCTTGATGGTAATGTGAGCTTTGTTTTAAACCTAACAAAATGAAACTAAAAATATACATCTCCCGTGTAGTATTCAAAGTAGTCTTACGAAAAAAAGATTTGAAAATTAATGTTTTTTTTTTTTTTTTTTTTTTTTTTTTTTAGGGTGGGAGGGGGGTTGATTACAATTTGTATAATCACACAAATACCATAGTTAATGATCTTTGTAGTAAAACCAAGTTTAATTTGTGAGTACGGTATAACTACAATAACCAGTTTTTGTTGTTATTTAGTCTGTTTTTTGTTTTTGTTTTTCTTTATCTTGGTGAAACCATGGTTAATTTTCATGAAGATAATTAAAAACAATATTTTGTAATAAAAAACACAATTTTCTTTTTAATTGATAATTTTCATTAATAGTATTATTCATAATGAGCAATTTTCATTAAATGGTCTATGAAAACACTTTATTTCATGACTGCACTTGCAGTGAAAGCAGCTAATATATGAATCAAGATTTGGTTTGTATAATGTTCATTAATTTGCTAAAGATTATTCATGACTTGTGTAGGCTATTGTGTTTGCATGGATATATTGAATTCAGACGGGTTTCTCTACCTATAATCTGTATGATCTGGAAAAAAACATTTTTCACAGTTCCATCTTTTTTTTATTATTATTATTATTATTATTATTATTATTATTATTATTGGGAGGGGGCTTATAATGAACTTTTCTTCATTTCTTTTTCAGGTTTTGCTCGTGTTGATTTCAGAGTATCAGTGAATGAGGGACAATCAGTCACTCTAAACACTTCTGGTGAAACAAACCAACAAGAAGATATTAAGTGGTATTTTAATGACATTCGAATAGCTGAAATCAGTGAAGATCTCAGTGATTACTGTACAGATGTTCAGTGTAATGAAGGAACTGAGAGATTCAGAGACAGACTGAAGCTGGATCATCAGACTGGATCTCTGACAGTCACAGACACCAGAACCACAGACTCTGGACTTTATGAACTAAAGATCATCAGAAGCAGCAGTATCAAGGAAAAGACCTTCAATGTTACTGTTTATCGTGAGTCACTTTTTTTTTTTTTTTTTGCAGTAACAGAGTAGTTAATTTCTCTTAATGTATTTTAATGCTGTATATACTCAATCTATTTGAAAACACATTTACAGTTAAAGTATTTAATTTAAAATAAGTTTGTAAAATATGTGCAAAACAAATAAAATACCGCAAACAGCATGATACATTTTCATATTCACAGTGCTTTCAAATTGTTGTTATTGTTTGTTGTTTTTCCCCCAAAAGATCCTTCAGCCGCTGTTGGTTTATGTTTCAGGTGATCCTGTTGAAAATTCAGTGAAGGAGGGAGAATCTGTCACTTTACATTCTGGTGTAGTAAGACAACCAAATGAGGTAATGAGATGGTATTATAAAGACATTTGCATCGCTGAAATCACTGGAGATCAGAGTAAGAGTATCTGTTCAGATGATGAGTGTAAAGAGAGATTCGGAGACAGACTGAAGCTGGATCAGACTGGATCTCTGACCATCACGAACACCAGAAACACAGACTCTGGAGTCTATAAACTGGAGATCAGCAGAAAGGCTCGTCTTGGCAACAGTGCTTTCAGTGAGAAGAGCTTTGGTGTTAACGTTGCTGTTAGTAAGTATCATTTAGTTCCCTTGTGCAATTCCTATGGCTCAGTGGTAGAGCATTGCATTAGCAGTGCAAAAGGTTGTGGGTTCAATTCCCTGGGAACACACATACTGATTAAAAAAAAAAAAAAAAAATGGATGACCTGCATGCACTGTAAGTAACTTTGGATAAAAGCATCTGCCAGATGCATAAAATGTAAAGGCAATTTGAAAACACACACATATAGATGGATAGATAGATACAGTAGATAGACTTTGAGCTGTTTGTTATGAACAAATCAAACAAAAGTAACTTAAATATCTCATCACTGTGAATGTTTCAAGTGTTTTCCTAAATTCATTCAACTGAAAATGCAACTTTTAATGACTGCAGCACTCTCAAAATTATTCTTGCAAGCTTCTTTAGTACTTAGGAAAGTTCCCTGTTGCTGTTATGAACTGCTGCAAAAGAGGTACATTCATAGCCAGACACCAGCTTCTGGGAGCGTTGCTGGAGAATCTTTGCCCATTCCTCATAATCGATGGCCTCCAGTTCAGTAATATTCTTGGGTTTACATGCCGAATCTTACAGGACTTCTTCTGCAATCAAGCCTTGGTGGAATTTGAAGCATGCTTGGGATCATTAGCCACATTTTCACTGTCGGGCCAGTGGTAGCTGGTGCTTTAAACGGGCCAGGCGGGGCTAATATGGGGAAGTCGTGGCCTAATGGTTATAGAGTCGGACTGGCAATCGAAAGGTTGTGAGTTCGAGTCCCGGGCCGGCAGGAATTGGGGGTGGGGGGAGTGCATGTACAGTTCTCTCTCCACCTTCAATACCACGACTTAGGTGCCCTTGAGCAAGGCACCGAACCCCCAACTGCTCCCCGGGTGCCGCAGCATAAATGGCTGCCCACTGCTCCGGGTGTGTGTTCACAGTGTGTGTGTGTGTTCACTGCTGTGTGTGTGTGCACTTCGGATGGGTTAAATGCAGAGCACAAATTCTGAGTATGGGTCACCATACTTGGCTGAATGTCACTTCACTTCACTTAATAGCCTCGGACCTGTAGCACCGAGGCCAGAATAGCACAGGGTTTCCACAGTCTGGGCCTGAAGTACGCTGCGCCCTCACTAAAACACACCCTTAAGACGCCTCTCAGGAACAACGTCACACAACCCCATCATTTATCCGACAAAGAGAAGTTATCAGAAAACTAAGAAATAAGTCACTGAAACATGCGCAATCAAATCGGACATTTGTTTGCATGCTTTGTTAAACATTCAAATGCATCGATGTTTTACTATAGAATAAGTTATACATTGATCATAATGAATTAATTCATCAGGACTCAAAATTAATCAAACTAAAATGAGATAATTTCTATGTCATTTATTTATTTTTTTAATGCTTATGAAAATAGCCTGCTTATTCAGTCGAGTCTGTTTCTGTTTATTAGCCACAGTAGCCTATACGTCACATTAAGGATGAATGAAAATATCTCTATTTTTATAAAAGCTCCCGAACAAAAACATTGTTATATTTTTATGATAGGCTACGTGGAGCTAAAGTCACGAGACGAGGCTTATGACTGATAAAATATGTTACTAAATAAATACACAATTGTGCTGACGCTCTCCAGACACGGAGAAACTCCCCCTTTGTTCATAAACACTCCTCTAGCCCCAGCTGGCCTGCTTTGGCCCAAAAAACCCTGTCCGTTGGCCCCGAGGAAGCCCTGAAGCCCTGGCACGCACTAGCACATCTGCTTTAAACCCGAAAGTGGAAACACGGCTATTGTTGTGTTGGAAGTGTCACGGAAAAGAAGACTGGATGCAAATGCAAGTTAATATCTCTTTAATGAGAGCTTTCCACAGATAAACAGATGTTCAGGGATAAACCAGACAAACAAGCAGCAGGAGAGATGGCAACACAGGGACCTTGATGGGCGCTGGTGTTCGTGGTGAGTGGAGTCCGTGAAGTGACTGTGACTGAAGAGATGAACGAGGTAATCCAGATCGAATATCCACAGGAACTAACAGGCAACAGGAAACAGCGATGAGAAATCCAGAGCAGGAACACTACACGAAAGACACAATACACCAGGACTCCAAACAACGATCCGACAAACATGAGACGAAAGACAAGGCGTTAATATAGGCAAGATGTAATCAGCCGCAGCTGCCGCTGATCAGTGATCAGCGGCGACGCCCACACAGAACAATAAGGTGATACACCCCGCAACCTACACACAGACAACAAGATGACACTATGCATCCATGAACCGTGACAGTACCCCTCCTCCTAGGAACGCCTCTCGGCTTTACCACCACCCCTTACCTTTCGATTGTAATCATCGATAAGGGAGTGATCCAGAATGTCCCGGGCAGGTACCCAACTTCTCTCCTCCGGACCGTAACCTTCCCAGTCCACCAAGTACTGGAATCCACGTCCCCTCCGCCTCGAGTCCAGAATACGATTAACCGAATAGGTGGGTTCCCCGTCTACGAGTCGCGGCGGTGGAGGAACCGGGACAGGCGGATTAAGCGGTGAGTGAAAAACTGGTTTAATTTTGGAAACATGAAAGGCGGGATGAATCCTCCTGTACGCTGGAGGCAATTCGAGGCGGACTGCCACCGGACTAATGATTTTGGTTACAGTAAACGGGCCAATGAATTTGGGAGCAAGTTTATTAGCAACGGAGCGGAGCGGAATATTCTTAGTAGAAAGCCACACTTTTTGACCAACGACGTATACGGGTGGCTTTGACCGGTGGCGATCGGTCTTAGCCTTGGTGCGTGCCCTCACCTGCAAGAGAGTCTCACGGGCTCTGTTCCAGGTGTGGCGGCACCTCTGGACAAAGGCGTGGGCAGAGGGGACCGCAACTTCGGATTCCAGACTGGGAAAAACAGGTGGCTGGTAACCTAAGCTAGATTCAAACGGGGAGAGGCCCGTAGAAGACACTGGTAACGAGTTATGTGCGTACTCAATCATAGAGAGTTGTTGACTCCAGGAGGAAGGATTCTGGGACGCCAAACATCGCAACATGCGTTCTAAATCCTGGTTGGCTCTCTCGGTCTGACCATTGGTCTGGGGATGGAACCCAGAGGAAAGACTAACCGTTGTCCCCAGCAACTTACAAAACTCCTGCCAGAATTTGGACACAAACTGGGGCCCCCTGTCAGAAACCACATCCACCGGGAGGCCATGTATCCGGAAGATGTGGTCAATGACAGCGACCGCTGTCTCCTTGGCAGAAGGTAATTTGGCCAAGGGTATGAAATGGGTCGCCTTCGAGAACCGGTCCACAACGGTCAAAACAACCGTATACCCTTGGGAGGGTGGGAGGGCGGTGACAAAATCTACCGCGATGTGGGACCAGGGTCTCGAAGGGACAGACAGCGGTTGGAGTAACCCATCTGGAGGACGGTTGGAAGTCTTACCAGTGGCGCAGTGGCGCAAACCGAGCAAGCCAAAACAAAATCGCGGATGTCGCGAGCCATACCTGGCCACCAGAATCGTTGCTTGACCAAACATCTGGTTCGATTAACCCCTGGATGGCAAGCTATGTTAGAGCAATGACCCCACTTAATGACGCAGGACTTTAACTCATCCGGCACAAATAAACGGTTCGGTGGGCATGCGGGCGGAGGCCTTACCCCTTCTAAGGCCGCTATGACCTTCGACTCGACCTCCCATGTCAGAGTGGAGACCACTAATGTCTCAGGAAAAATACACTCGGGAGTGGACGGGCGTTCGGACGGACCAAAAATACGAGAAAGGGCATCGGGCTTGATGTTCTTGGAGCCCGGGCGGTACGATAGAGTAAAATCAAAACGACCGAAAAAAAAGTGCCCACCGAGCCTGCCTGGAATTGAGCCTTTTAGCTGATCGTATATACTCTAAGTTCTTGTGATCAGTCCAAATGATAAAGGGCACCCCCAAACCCTCTAACCAGTGACGCCACTCCTCTAACGCTAATTTGACCGCCAACAACTCTCTGTTACCAATATCATAATTACTTTCCGCGGGAGACAAACGGTGAGAGTAAAACGCGCAAGAGTGCATCTTGTTATCTGAGGGAGACCGCTGGGAAAGAACTGCTCCTACCCCCACCTCTGACGCGTCGACCTCCACCACAAACTGACGTGAGGAATCAGGGGCAATCAGAATGGGAGCCGAAACGAAGTGACTCTTCAGTTTAGCAAATGCAGCTTCGGCTGCATCTGACCACCTGAAGGCCGTTCTGGGGGAGGTCAAGGCAGTCAGAGGTGCGGCTAGTTGGCTGAAGTTGCAAATAAAACGCCCCCGGTAATCAATACAAGGTCGCAAGGAACCATCCTTCTTCCCCACAAAAAAGAACCCCGCCCCCGCTGGAGAAGAGGAAGGGCGAATGATCTTGGCTGCCAGAGAATCAGAAATGTATTTCTCCATGGCCTCCCTCTCGGGAACAGACAAAGAGTATAATTTGCCCTTAGGCGGAGACTTACCCGGCATTAGGTCTATTGCACAATCGTAGGGACGATGTGGAGGGAGAGAAGCAGCCCGGGACTTACTGAACACTTCCTTCAGGTCGAGATACTCCATGGGCACGTTAGAAAGATCCACAGCCTCATCCTGCAAAACAGAAACAGACACCGTAGGACAAGCAGAAAAAAGACAAGACTTATGACAACTGGTGCTCCACTCAGTGACAGTACCCAGAATCCAGTTGATGCGGGGATTGTGCTTCCTGAGCCAGGGATGGCCCAGGACGATGGGAGCGTGAGGTGAGTCCATGAGAAGGAACTGAGTCTCTTCGGAGTGGTTGCCAGAGGTGATGAGTGTGATGGAATCCGTGATGTGTGAGAGAGCAGGTAGTAACTGTCCATTGAGTGCGCTGACGGAGATGGGGTGCTCGAGGGAGGAGGTAGAGATGCCATGTTGCTGAGCGAAGTTGTAATCCATGAAATTGCCCTCGGCCCCGGAATCCAGAAGTCCACTGTAGGTGACGTCGTTGGTGGCCCATCTCAGTCTTACCGGAAGGAGGGTAGATGGTGAGGACTTCTCGGCAGAGATCCCGCCCGATAGTAGCCTCGAGTTTACTATCGGGCCTGATCTTTTACCGGGCAGTTCCTAACGAGATGACCAGATGTTCCACAATAGAGACAAAGGCCCAGGGACCTCCGCCGTTCCCTCTCCTCCCGGGAAAGCCGTGCTCTCCCCACCTGCATGGGCTCAGGATCGGACAGTGGACTGACCGCATCGACCGGACTGACTCGAAGACCGCTGCCTCGTTCTCCAGATTCCTCCCTAGCCTCCACTCGTCGAAGGCGTGAATCGACACGTAATGCCAGCTCTATAAGGCCATTAAAAGTCTCAGGTAAGTCTAGGGTGTAGATCTCACGGTGGACGCAATCAGCCAGCCCATGCAGGAAAACGTCCCACTGCACCTCCTCGTTCCAGCGGCACTCCGCCGCGAGGGTGCGGAACTCGATGGCATAATCCGCGACCGTGCGGTTGCCTTGCTTGAGCGCGGTGAGTTTCCGGGCGGCCTCCTTGCCCGCCACCGCACGGTCGAACACCCTCCTCATCTCGGCGGCGAGTGCCGTGAACGAGGAGCAGCAAGGATCACGGTTCTCCCAAACCGCCGTTCCCCACATCGCCGCCTTCCCCGTGAGAAGCGTGAATACGAATGCCACTTAGGACTCCTCTCTCTCGAACGTACGGGGCTGTAAAGTGAAGTGGAGAGAACACTTGTTGAGGAATGCTCTACAAAAGTCAGGCTCACCGGAATAAGTCTGTGGCACGGGGAGGTGGGGCTCCGAGATGTCCCGTGGTTCTGAAGGTGGTGGGGAAACGGTCGGCGGGGCTGGCGCAGTGGGAGCGCGAAGTTGTTGCATCTGTTGGGAGAGCTCGGACACCTGTGTTACCAGCGCCTGGACGGCGCGTCCGGTGGAAGAGATGCTCTCCTGCTGCTGATCCATACGAGTTATGCTGTGGCTGATGAACTCGGTGAAAGCCGCTGAACTCGCTGCATCCATGATGATGGTCAGATCGTTCTGTCACGGAAAAGAAGACTGGATGCAAATGCAAGTTAATATCTCTTTAATGAGAGCTTTCCACAGATAAACAGATGTTCAGGGATAAACCAGACAAACAAGCAGCAGGAGAGATAGCAACACAGGGACCTTGATGGGCGTTGGTGTTCGTGGTGAGTGGAGTCCGTGAAGTGGCTGTGACTGAAGAGATGAACGAGGTAATCCAGATCGAATATCCACAGGAACTAACAGGCAACAGGAAACAGCTACGAGAAATCCAGAGCAGGAACACTACACGACAGACACAATACACCAGGACTCCAAACAACGATCTGACAAACATGAGACGAAAGACAAGGCGTTAATATAGGCAAGATGTAATCAGCCGCAGCTGCCGCTGATCAGTGATCAGCGGTGACGCCCACACAGAACAATAAGGTGATACACCCCGCAACCTACACACAGACAACAAGATGACACTATGTATCCATGAACCGTGACAGGAAGGTCCACTGATTCCCAAAGTTCAGCTTCCTCATGACTCCATGACTAGGAATTCCTGATACTCCAATACATGCATCTTACTTTCCACATGTTGCAGTTTTCCAGTACCAGAGGATGCAGAGCAGCCTCAGAGCAACACCAAGGCAACACCATGCTTAACCATGGGCAGAATGTTCTTTATAGCGTATGCTTTATTTTCCTTCATCCAGACATACCACTGACTCATTGGGTCTAAAAGTTCAAGCTTTGTTACTCCACAGAACAGAATCGAAAATCTTCAGTGGCTTATTTATAGGATTTTGAGGAAATTGAAGATTACTTTTCTTGTTCTTTTGGGTCAGTAGTAGTTTACAGTATGTCTCGCAATTCTAGCATGGAAACTGTTTGCATTTAGTAAATGCCTTAAACTAGAACCTCAGTGCCTTTTACAACCAAGTCTTGTTGTAGGCCTTTCGCAGTCATTCAAGGTTTTTTTTTTTTTTTTTTTTTGTTAACTGCTTTTTAAAAATCTGGTTGCAGCCATAGATAGCGGACTTGAACCCGCAATCTTTGAGTTACAAGTCCGACTCTAACCATTAGGTCACAACTGCCCACAATTACTCAATTACTTTTGTTTGCAAACAGCTGAAAGTCATTAAATCTTGCTAATAAACCTGGTTTGCTGTGGGGGTTGAATTGGTCTTCCTTAATTAAATAAATTTGAATTGAATTGTATAAATAAATACATTTCAAAGGTCATCTAAAACCTACCCCAACTTAGAGTCCCAACTCCAAGGTGAATTTTAGTCATTCCTCCCACTGTGTGTGTGTGTGTGTGTCTATCTATCTGCAAACCTGATTCCAAAAAAGTTGGGACACTGTACAATTTATGAGTAAAAAAGGAATGGAATAATTTACAAATCTCATAAACTTATATTTTATTCATGATAGAATATAGATAACATATCAAATGTTGAAAGTGAGACATTTTGAAATGTCATGCCAAATATTGGCTCATTTTGGATTTCATGAGAGCTACACATTCCAAAAAAGTTGGGACAAGTTAAATGAACAATTTAGCAAAACCATTTACTTGGGTTATCTTTATGTAATACTAAAATTAGTTTGATCTGAATGTTTTAAGTGTGACAAATACGCAAAGGCAAAAATGTTTTCACTGATAATCCACGGGTCAGGTAATAAAAAAAAATGCATTCTAATTATTTACAGGTGAGTCGCGGGCCGGGTATATAAGATGATGCAACTATTAACTACATTAAAAAAAAAAGCATCAGGCAGACAGTTTCATATGTGTGTGTGTTTGTTTGTTCGGGAAGTTGCAGTGAAATGTCACATTGCAGATAAAGTTTGAAGAGAGTTAAGCCTGTCTTAAAGCTATTGAGTATGCTAATATGGTCATTTCAGAGGCCAGTTGCATAAACCGCTTAGACTAGTCTTTAAAAAAGTAATGTATAAAATCAGTGTTTCAATGAACATTGATTTTGTTTTGTTTTTTCAGTGCAAAATGCTTTGATGCTGTTTTAACTACTGTTTTATTTATAAAGTTGCTGCTATTATAAGTTAAATCAATGTCATACAAAAGATGACCAAAGTATAAAGGTGTAAATATCAGACAAAGATATCGGTAGAATTTGTTATTAGTCACTCTCTATTCATATTGACTCTCTCTTCTCTTTAGATGTTCCAGATTCAAGTCGGTCTTCAGCTGCTGCAGCAGGAATAGCTGTTGCTGTTATTCTGCTTTTAGCTCCGTGTGCTGTGGTTGTGATTTACTAACACAAACATCAAGAGAGAAGAGAAGGTGAGTATTGGATACAGCTGATTTAACAAGTTGGAGATTATGTGTAAAGTATTTGAAAGATGTGGAAATGTGTTGAAATTTGTATTGCTCAAACAGACAACAGGATGTAGAACATCCTTATTCAGACTGTCAATTTTTTTTTACATATCTCAAATTGAATCTGATCACATTTAGGGCTGGATTTTCTTGTGACATTAAAAAAACTACTGTCTGCCTTTAACAAAGACACAAAAAAATTGTCTTTCTCATTAATCTATACTCATTATACCATAATGACGAAGTGAAAACAGAATTTTAGAAATGTCTGTAAAATTATTGAAAAGAAAAAAACTGAAATACATAAGTATTAAGACCCTCTACTCAGTACTTAGTTGAAGCACGTTGGGCAGCAGTTACAACCTCAAATCTTTCTGGGTATGACACAACAAGCTTTATACACCTGGATTCAGGGATTTTCTGTCATTTCTTCTTTTAAAATCCTCTCAAGCTCAGTCAGGTTGCTAGTTTCATGTCTCACCAAAGATGTTCAATGGGGTTCAAGCCAGGGCCCTGGGCGGGCTGCTGTAGAACATTCCCAGAGTTCTTGTGTTGTCTTGACAGGTTTTATTTGTGGATATCTCTGTACTTTGCTGTACCAGTTACATACTGTAAGTGTAGGCGAATTGGCCAAATTATATGAAACACAATATACCCTGCATAAAAAAAAATAAAAAAAAAATCCATGTAATCCACAAACATGGAAAACAGTGATACAATGACCTGTTGTCTGCAGCATTGTTTTTTTCTCAGCCATGATTATATGTGACACTGCAAGTTTTCATAGGATATATAGTCAGATTTTCAGCAACAGTCCTTTCTCTGAGCTCTGCAGGCAGTTCCTTTGACCTCATGGCTTGGTTTTTGCTATATGTATTCTGCCTTGCAAAGGCAAAATACCGTAACTTAGATTTTTGTCGAAAATTAGTTATTGATATTTTTGGGGCATTCAAGTTTGGAATTATTTGGTTTTCTGCCTTTGTTGTACTGTCCATTAAAGTCTGCTGCATTTTTAGATCGCAATCTACCAAAAAGCTCTTTATAACAAAGCAATGTAAAGACTAGATGCAGCAATGCATTGCCTAATCGTGAAAGTTTTTTTTTTTTTTTTTTTTATGTGGATTGTTCATCAGGATGTCACTAAAAGATGGATGTGTGTGAACTCAAATGTCATAGCTAGCATGATCAATCATGAAGTCAGTAGCCTACTAACAGTTCACAATTAAATCCATATCCTACCTTTTCTTATAACCTGATAAAATCAATCCATGGTGATGAACGTCTTGGCCACATGTCACTTCACTTTCATCAGCAACCAAATATTGATAATGTGGAAGTTACTGCCTTTTGCCTTGGTGTAATGTCTGCAGACATCGCAAAGGCAAAGTACATTAAGTACATTTTTTTTTTGAAGCTCACAATTCTTTTATGTATATGATTTTAATTACTAAAATATCTAATTGTTAAATTTCCAATGTCCTACCTATAATTAATTTGGCTGCACAGGTTAAAAAATTTAAAGTAATTTTTCTAAGTTTCACACTCTAGCAAGTTAAGGTCTTTTGCCCCTGTAGGGCAGTATTGTCACCTGTGAGGCCTTTCCAAATCCCGTCCAATCTATTTAATTTACCATAGGTGGAATCACAGGCAATAATGGTTTTAGAAAAAAAAAAAAAAACCCTGCAATGACCAAAAGAAATGGGAGTCACCATTGTTAATACTTATGTAAATACGAAATTTTTTTACGTATATACAGTACATATCTCAAGTCTTGTTTTCATGTTTTCATTATGGGCTACTGAGTGTAGAATAATGAAAAGAAAAAATAATCTAAGTGATTGTAGTATCAGGCTGCAGCATAACAAAAAAAAAAGTGATGGGGTCTAAATACATTAATGTGCTGGCATTTATGCAGTGAAACAGTTTAATGCACGGTCAAATTAGTTTTAACTTGTGTATAACTTGATGACCATGACCATGGAGATGACCATGGAGTAAGCGGAATAATCAAAGGCAAGCTGTGCATTAAAGGATTTTAAAATGCACTTTGTGGAGCCAACCTTCACATTGGGTGGTTCTTTGCCTCCACATAGTGCATTTAAAATCCTTAAATGCATGGCTAGCCATCGATTATCCCTTAGATGTGTATACATATGTATGCACACATATATATATATATATATATACATATATATATATATATATATATATATATATATATATATATATATTGTGATGCAGCAGACTATGATAGGCCCAGAATGGGTCTCCTCAGTCTACTGCGGGACGTGTTAATGTTCAAAACCCCAACAAAACGAGACCAAAAGAGATGACTTAACCCGCAGATTTTCTTCAGTGTAACTTGGTGTTTTATTCACACGTGCACCGATAAAACGACAGTCCAGCAGTGTAGATATTGACCAGTGCTCAGTCCAAACCAATATGTATAAAAACAAAATAACAAAATAACAGTATAATAAATATACACAAATTTTCCACTTGTATCTACCAATATACGAAGGGGGTTTTCTTAGCTCACGGCACCTCAACAGCACGTCTGCTCGACTTGGTTAACAAGCACCATCTGAAGTCTAGCGCAAAGATTTAAAGACCAGACTCCGCCCATTTTCAGGCACGACCCTTAATAGGTAAGTTCCACCAGTATTATTTAATCATCCACTTTAAGATTTATACAAAACTTCACTTGGTAATGTATTAAAACAAAACATCACTCATTTGCAACCACAATACAAAACCACCATATATTAGTTGTCACCAATCTGTTTCTATTTACAGATCGAAATACTCGGGTACCCCACCACACAAACAGACATGGTTTCACCGGATCCTAGGCTGCCGCGCTGGCGCGTCGTCAACCGATGACGTCAAAAGCGATCGCCTTCCAAAACCTCTAGTTCGCCAGCACGGCATCTAGTAACCCGGCTATGGGAACATGTAACGCAGACGATTAAACAAAACATAGAACAATAGACAAAGTTTATGTGTGATTTATATGGATGGCATGATAACTGAGGGAGAGAAAGGAGGGTGGATGACTGACCGAGTGCCACCAAGCAAGCGTGTGCACCCGCTATGCCGATAGCAGCACAAACTGAAACAGGAGGGGTGAGTAATGATTGTATATGTGTGTGCGTGTTCATATGATACGTGCCAGTGCTGCCGCTTACAGCGTTGAAGAAGGTCACTTCTTCACATCACCTCCCCCCTCTTCAAGCCGCGCACTGTCCGGGAACCTGGACAGGTAGTCGGCCACAAGGTTCTTTCTCCCGGGGCAATGACGGATTTGGAATCTGAACGGCTGGAGAGCCAAGTACCATCGAGTCACTCTTGCGTTGTGGTCTTTCATAGAGTGTATCCAAGTTAGTGCCCGATGGTCAGTCTCCAGGTCAAACTCCCGCCCCAGGAGGTAATATCGTAGAGCTTCGAGGGCCCACTTTATTGCAAGGCATTCCTTTTCGATTGTTGAGTACCTGGTCTCCCTGGGCAATAGTTTCCTGCTCAAAAACACCACAGGCTTCTCTGCCCCCAGAGTCCCTTGGGCCAGCACTGCTCCAATCCCTTTGTCCGAGGCATCCACCTGTACCAGGAACCGGCGGTTAAAGTCCGGACTCTGCAGCACTGGTGCGGAGCACATCTTCCCTCTTAGGGAATTGAATGCTTTTTCGCAGGCCTCTGTCCATTTCACCGGGTTCTTCCCCCCTTTTTGTAGTAAGTCTGTCAGTGGTACTGCGATTGAGGCAAAATCCGGGATGAACCGGCGGTACCAACCCACAAGACCCAGGAAGGACCGGACTTCCTTCTTCGTCCTGGGTCTCGGACTTTCCCGGATTGCTTGTACTTTACATGCCTGTGGCCGTAGTTCACCATTGCCCAATTGGTACCCCAGGTAGTTGGTTTCTCGCTTTGCCCACTCACATTTAGCCACGTTCAAGGATAGGCCCGCTGTATGGATTCTCTCCAAGGTCTGTCGTAGATGGCTTAGGTGGTCCTTCCAGTTATGACTGTAGATGACTACATCATCCAGGTAGGCTGCCGCCCACTCTTCACAGCCCCGGAGTACCTGGTCCATTAGTCGTTGGAAGGTGGCAGGTGCCCCATGCAGACCAAAGGGTAGAACGGTGAAATGGTATAATCCAACTGGTGTTCTAAAGGCAGTAAGAGGCTTGGAGTTTGGGTCGAGGGGCACCTGCCAGTATCCCTTACAAAGGTCCAATGTCGTAATGTACCGGGCCTGCCCTATTCGCTCCAACAGGTCATCAATCCTTGGCATAGGATAGGCATCGAACTTCGACTGGGAATTCAGCTTACGGAAGTCAACACAGATACGCAGTGATCCATCTTTTTTGGTACCATGACTAACGGGCTGCTCCACTCACTAGGGGAAGGTTCAATGACACCCAACTCTTTCATAGTCTCTATTTCTGCCTTTAGCGAAGCTTGTAATCGTTCTGGGATTCTGTATGGTTGCTGTCTAAAGGGAGTTTGATTAGTGAGGTGTATGGTATGTTGGATGAGCTCAGTCCGTCCAGGCCTTGGCCGGAACAGTGATGGGAACTGATGGAGGAGATCTTGCAGTTCTACCCGTTGTGGCTCATCCAGGTGACCCAGCATCACCGTTGCAGCATCTCTCTGCGGTTGCATATCTGGGCTAGGCTCGTCATCCTCTTCCTCTACGGTTCTCACCATCAATACCATATCTTTGGGGCTTACTGTTCCCTCCTTCCACTCCTTCAGCAGGTTGATGTGATAGGTCTGGTGGGTCTTCCTCTTTTCCGGGTGGTTAAGCTCATACGTCACCGGACCCATCTTCCTCACCACAGTATACGGCCCCTGCCACTTGGCGAGCAACTTGTTGCTTGAAGTTGGTAAGAGTAACAGTACCTTCTGTCCTGGCTGGAACTGGCGCAGTCTGGCTTGCTGGTCATACCACCTCTTCTGCCCTGCTTGAGCTTCTTGGAGGTTTTCTTTGGCTTGTTCCCTATAGGTCTCTAACCGGTCTCTCATCTCCAGGATGAACTTTACGATACCTCTCTCCTCTGTTTCGGCCTTTGGTTTGGTCCAGGTTTTCCTTAAGATGTCCAGAGGTCCTTGGACTTGCCAGCCGTAGAGAAGTTCAAAGGGTGAGAATCCTGTTGATGCCTGCGGTACCTCCCGGTAGGGCAAACAGGAGAAATGGCAGCCACTTATCCCAATCGCGTCCTGTGTCTGCGACAAACTTCCGCAACATACCCTTCAGCGTCTGATTGAACCTCTCCACCAGTCCATCCGTCTGCGGATGGTAGGGGGTCGTTCGAATGGCTGTACTGCCCAGTTGCTGATGAAGCTGTTTCATCAATTGAGAGGTAAAATTTGTCCCCTGGTCAGTGAGGATCTCATCTGGGATGCCTACCCTAGAAAACAGCTGGATGAGAGCGTGAATGACCTTTGGTGTAGTAATGGTACGAAGTGGGAAAGCTTCTGGATATCTTGTGGCATAGTCACAGATGACAAGGATGTATCGGTGCCCTACACTGCTCTTTTCTAGCGGGCCCACAATGTCCATGGCGATCCGACGGAAAGGGGTGGAAACGACAGGTAATGGTTGCAATGGCGCTCTACCACGCTGACGTACAGCACTGGTCTTTTGACATATTGAGCATGTGGTACAATATGTGTGCACGTCAGTGTACATGGTTGGCCAGTAGAACCGTGAACTAATGCGCATGTATGTCTTTTGTAGTGCTAAATGACCTGCCCATGGAATGGTGTGTGCTAGATACAACACAAGGGGTCGACAAGACAAGGGTACAACCACACGTAGAACATCAGCAGTTTGGGCATACAAAATACCATCGTTTATCACATACTGTTCCTCCATCTTAGATTCCTTTAACCCTTCAGCTTTTTCGAACAAGGCTTTTAACGTTTCATCCCCCCTTTGCAACTCAGCCAGGTTTTCTGGGATCTGCCATTCATGAGTCTCAAGCCCTTTCGTATTGGGTTTGAAGACTGGAGTACCCATATATTTACATAGTCGCCTCTGACGACGTGTTTTTCTTGGGCCTTTGGTCCCGCCCTGCAACAGACTATTGTCTAAGTCTGGCAGAGGCTGCAGACCCGTCTTGGATTGAGCCCTTGTTATTACCGGAAAGGAACACATAGGCATGGTATTCCCCACCTCAGTGACCTGGTTTCCCCTCTCATTCACCAGTTCACTTAAAATTGGGAGATCTCTCCCCAGAATCATGTCGGCCGGTAAGGTGTCAATTACTGCCACTCTTAAAAGATACATCTGACCTTGCACACCCACCAACACCTCAGCCTTTGGATACGGCTTTACGTCCCCGTGCACGCATTGTACCTTAGTGGTGGTATCATAGTCAATATTAACAACATGGCATGATTTAATTAGAGAGAGTGCACTACCAGTATCTAGCATTGCCTTTAACGCATGTCCATTTACCGTAATGTCCAACAGCATGTTATTACCTTGCCCCAGCCCAACAGAGTCTACTTCCCCATCATTTTCTCTGGGCACATAGCAAAAGCCAGTCAGTTTGGCTTTACGTGCTGGACATACAGAAGCTTTGTGACCTGGCTGTTGACATGCAAAGCAGATCAGTTTCGGTGTAGTAGCCAACTTAAGTTCATGGATAGCGTCTTGGGAACTATCTGTGTGTGCAAACCGTGCTTTACCTTTGACAGGTTGAGTGCGCGGGCCAGATCGATGGGCATTCTGGTACTGCTGGGCTAGCTTTGCAGCTGCTAATCCTGATTCTGGTTCATGCTCCTTTACCCAAGTACGGCTGTCGTATGGCAGTACACGAAGTAGCTGTTCCAGGATGATCAGCTCCCCGATCTCCTCTTTAGAATGCAGATCAGGACGCACCCATCTCTGGAAAAGATTCCGCAGACGATGGTATGTTTCGGTTGGTGACTCACCCTCTGGGATGTTCACTGCCCGAAACCGCTGACGATACGTCTCGGCTGAGATGTTGAACTTCTGCAGTAGGGCGTCCTTAAGGTGGTCGTAGCCATCTGCGAGATTCTCATCCATTGCGAGGTATGCCTCAAGTGCTTGCCCAGTCAGTAAAGGTACGAGTCGACAGCTCCACTCTTCCCTTGGCCACTGCCACGTTCGGGGCCAATCGCTCAAACCTCCTCAGATAACTCTCGATGTCGTCCCCTGGCTGCAAGACAGGCACTGGTGTCTCTGATCGATGTATGGGCCCTCTATGCTGTGTTAGTGACCTGGTTGGTGATGTGGATATTCCTGAAGGCCCCGGCGTTGGGAGATTCATATGTATGCTCCCCATGTCACTCGGAGTTGCTACGGTTGATCTCACAGTCTGCTGGATTGACTCACGAATGCCCTGCAGCTCCCGCACATATCTCTCCTCCCTCACTTGCTGCGCCTCAAGGAAATCTCTCATCAGGCTCGCCAGGCCCCCGCTGGGTACTGTGGATGGTCCACCGGTCGGTGCTAAGCCGGGTTTGCTCGACGCTTCAGGAGGATCTACCCATGACGCCTCCTCTCCTTCCGATGTCAAGCTGTCTCCGGTCTCTTCCCCTTTAACCACCCACTTTACTTGTGAGCGCAGACCAGGCCTCTTGCCTTTTGGTGCTTTCTTACGGGAAGCCATCCCACCGCTGCCACCAAATGTGATGCAGCAGACTATGATAGGCCCAGAATGGGTCTCCTCAGTCTACTGCGGGACGTGTTAATGTTCAAAACCCCAACAAAACGAGACCAAAAGAGATGACTTAACCCGCAGATTTTCTTCAGTGTAACTTGGTGTTTTATTCACACGTGCACCGATAAAACGACAGTCCAGCAGTGTAGATATTGACCAGTGCTCAGTCCAAACCAATATGTATAAAAACAAAATAACAAAATAACAGTATAATAAATATACACAAATTTTCCACTTGTATCTACCAATATACGAAGGGGGTTTTCTTAGCTCACGGCACCTCAACAGCACGTCTGCTCGACTTGGTTAACAAGCACCATCTGAAGTCTAGCGCAAAGATTTAAAGACCAGACTCCGCCCATTTTCAGGCACGACCCTTAATAGGTAAGTTCCACCAGTATTATTTAATCATCCACTTTAAGATTTATACAAAAACTTCACTTGGTAATGTATTAAAACAAAACATCACTCATTTGCAACCACAATACAAAACCACCATATATTAGTTGTCACCAATCTGTTTCTATTTACAGATCGAAATACTCGGGTACCCCACCACACAAACAGACATGGTTTCACCGGATCCTAGGCTGCCGCGCTGGCGCGTCGTCAACCGATGACGTCAAAAGCGATCGCCTTCCAAAACCTCTAGTTCGCCAGCACGGCATCTAGTAACCCGGCTATGGGAACATGTAACGCAGACGATTAAACAAAACATAGAACAATAGACAAAGTTTATGTGTGATTTATATGGATGGCATGATAACTGAGGGAGAGAAAGGAGGGTGGATGACTGACCGAGTGCCACCAAGCAAGCGTGTGCACCCGCTATGCCGATAGCAGCACAACTGAAACAGGAGGGGTGAGTAATGATTGTATATGTGTGTGCGTGTTCATATGATACGTGCCAGTGCTGCCGCTTACAGCGTTGAAGAAGGTCACTTCTTCACATATATACACACACACTGCACTGTAGTTAATATTTGAAGTGGATCCAAAAAGTTAATCAAATATATATATTATCAGTCCTGTTCTTCTCTTCAACTTTACCATCAGTGAATCTGTATATTTTTACAGGACAATCCGAATGCTCTAGTGACCCAAGAGTCCTCACTGTAGGAGACTGTTGAACACTACCGATGGGACGTCCTCTAATCAGACTGAGGGTGCCAGTGAAACTACACTATAATATAATTTATTACACTGATACTTTAATTGTAAGGGAGGCAGTGGAAAATGAGAGAAAAGCATAAGTTGAAACTCACAACACTCACAGAAATAATGTTGCTATACCAAAATTTTCACCATTTGGTAGACCAAATTTCACCTCCATGCCAATTTCAAAACCACCACAGCAACAACTAATTTGATATTCATTATTAGCCATTTAAAGGCACAGTATGTAATATTTTTTTTATGAAAATATCCACCAGAACAGTTTTATATATATTGCTGCCTTGTGTACTTACAGTATCCCAAATGTTTAAATGCAGATTTTTTTTCTTTTTTTTTTTAACCTATCAACATGGACCGTGTCCACAGTCGCCTGCCAATGACATCATAACCCCCGATTTCTAGTTTTGTTTTGTAGAAAACATGGAAACACCAAAGAAGGTTTAATATGTTGTGTGTTATAATAGACCGGTACTTTCAAATTTATCTAGTATGATAAAACATCGCTTAGCACCCCCCCCCCAGCCCCCCCCCCCCCCCCTCCCAAAAATACGCACAACTAGAAAGAGCGAAAAGGGTTTACTGTGGCATAAAAAAAACTCTGCTTCTTTCAAACTGCTCGTTCAGTTGCCTGGTTTCGCTTCGACATCTTTTTCTAAATTATTAACATTTCTTAAAAAAAAAACAAAAAAAAAACATTTCAGTTTTAAAATGAGGAACAAAAAAGGCACTCTACAAGCAATAGAACTGCAAGTTCTTGACATTTTACAGTATACTGTACAGAACAGAGGTTGGGAACCCTTTTATATACCAAGGAGACATTTTTAATTTGTTGGTTAAAATGTATTTTTTAAAGGTGCTGCAGAAACTGCAATGATCCATGCTCGTATGGACATTAAAATGACTAAAAACACTTGACAGTCCAGTAGATGGCGAAACATTATGTGCAAATCACCATTTTCACAAATTAGTATTTTTTGTGCACTGTAAAAAAAGATTGTGATTTTTTTTGTTTTGTTTTGTTTTTGTAAAAGATAGAAACATGCCACGGTAAAAACCTGTTAACTGGTTAACATTAAGTTTAAATGCTATATTTGGTGAATAAATGTAATTAAATTTGATACAAATGTGTTTTTGGGAAGTAAAAAGGAAAAGTAATTGTATAATTTACAGTGATAAACCATTATTTGTCACTCCCAGAATTCCCTGCACTTCATTTCATATTTGATGTTTTGTTGTTGAAATAACATGTTTCTTAGTTGTTGTTTTTTGTTTGTTTGTTTGATTGTTTTTCTTATCAGTTATGTAAATTAGGGTTTAATCTTACATCTAATGTTGTTGATTGAATGTTTATTGCATTATTTTAGAATCGTGTGTCACCATGACGGGGTTTAGTGTTTGCGTGAATGACACTGTACCTTCTTTATATAATGTAAGTATTAACCTCCTCAGCTCACAGAAAACTGTTTGTGATGAGCCTTGGTTCATCAAGTGACTTTCTCCTCACCAGCAGTTTTGGTGATTATGAGTGCATTTTTCAAAACAGATATTAGTATTTCAGTTTGCTGGTTTATTAACATTACATCAGTTAATGAAACAGTATTTAATTGTGAATTTAAGTCTGTAAAACCTAAACTTTTGCTACCATATTTTTTACAGTGACGCTCTGACAACCACATCTGCCATTATTTTATTGTAAATGTCAGAATTGTTTTTACGGTGTAGCTTACACAGAGACAGTAATGGTATTGTTTTTAAAAACATGCACTTTAAAAACAGTTTCCAAAAGGCCCCCAAAATGGCATTGCTGTGTAAAAATGAATGGCTAAAATGCATAAAGCTTTCAGAATTGAAAACGGTGTCTTGCAAAAAGACCCTTGTACTACAAAATAGAATAGAAAAGCGCAAACGTACTGTTCCTTTGAAGCTTACTGGTATCAAACACTGATATTATTATATTACAAATGAACCTACTGTATAGGATTTTCACTATTTGCCTTTGGTCAAACATCTTTGTTTAAAAAAAAAAAAAAAAACTACTTACAAAGGTTTGTGAGTGTGGGTGTGTGTGTGTGTGTGTGTGTATATAAAAAAGGAACAATGTTTTTATACTGTAGCTTTAGAAGCTATACACCAGCATTAACCATCTTGTTGATGTATTGTATAGTTGTTGAAACACTTTACTGAAATGATTTAATATGTTCCATGTCTGTACCTGTATGCATACAGCTGTGTTAAATGTTGTTACTCTGGTGCTCTGCTGGTGAAAGCACTTTGTAATTGTAACACTTCATGGACATTTGCATTTCTTGACCTAGTTTCTGTCTCCTTTAATTGTGTCATTATGGGCTGATGAGTCTTGTCATTATCCTCATTTACTCTCCCATATAAGTTGTAGTCAGTTCAGTGTTTCTTTGTCCGGTCTCATCAATGTGTGATATATTATGGATGTTTACTTTCATCTTCATGTGAGTTCATTCAACACTGTTTGTAAACAAAACATTTGTGATATTTAAGTGTTAATAGTTAGTTTATTTGGCTGCAAAGGTGTTTTTCTTTCTTTTCTTTTTTTCATTTATGCCATTTCATGAGAAGAGGAAGATGACAACTGGGTGGGTCTTTTATACTTGTTTCTGTCCTTACACTGTACTTTACTAATAAGCTGAAAATGAACAAACCAATAGCTTGAACTGTGCGGTTGTCCTTGTTTTCAGTACTCTGTGTGAATGTGTAGCTTATGAAATAAATATAGAAAAGGCATTTCAGCAGACATTTACATGAATCGAAAAACACTGTGATGTTACATAAATCAGTCTTTCTAGCAGTTGTTTTATACTAACAAATGATTTATAACATTCCCTGAATTTATCAATAGCTAACAAGCACATTTCTCACTTATAAATGCTATATTACTTAAGATTATGTTCCATGTTTGCATGTCCACAATCTACGATTTAAAAGCAAAAACATAGGTTACACAGAAAGACATCAGGATCATAACACATATCATATCTGACAAATATAAGTTCTGATGTTATCTCCTTGAATATGCTACAAAGTAGTTTCCTCAACACAAATACAATTATTATTACATAATCCCAAATATTATATTATTATAATGTGAGGAGGCTGAGATGAGACTTGGGATGCTCTTGATGTATGACTTGATGTGGCATTAATTGAGACAAAGGAGAGGCTCTCTGAATAAGATGAGAAACACAGTTGAATGATAATGAGCATGGGATAATATAGCTTTTCTTTCCATGCAGCTTGCCTTCCTTTATGTTGTAGAAGTCCCTTAATTACATGATGAGGTTGCATGATGGGCAGTAAGTTACATCTATTTCCACAATAATCCTTATGCATCAACCAATAAACATTTTTTTTTTTTTTTTCGTATTCGCTGATGGTCCGAAAAAAAATATTCTCAGCAGAAAATCACAATTTTCGCTTGACGCTTCACTGTGCAACTATTTCAGACGTGGAAACAGGTTGAAGTTTTGTGCGCGCACTTCCTGTCCAATCAGACATAGCATCAAGAACTGAAGGAACAATAATATAATATGAAAAATAATTATTTGTGATTAAAAAGCATCTTACTATACATGTACATTGTAGAGTCACACTGAAGGCATCAAGGGCTATTTGAGCAAGAAGGAGAGTGATGGGGTGCTGCTCCAGATGACCTGGCCTCCACAGTCACCGGACCTGAACCCAATCCAGATGGTTTAGGGGTGAGCTGGACCGCAGACAGAAGGCAAAAGGGCCAACAAGTGCTAAGCATCTCTCGGGGAACTCCTTCAAGACTGTTGAAGACCATTTGAGGTGACTACCTCTTGAAGCTCATCAAGAGAAAGCCAAGCGTGTGCAAAGCAGTAATCAAAGCAAAAGGTGGCTACTTTGAAGAACCTACAATATGACATATTTTCAGTTTTTTCTCACTTTTTTGTTATGTAAATAATTCCATATATAATTCCGCAAGTGTTAATTCATAGTTTTGATGCCTTCAGTGTGAATCTACAATTTTCATAGCCTTTTTTTTTTTCTGTAGTCAGGAGGAAATTACTTATGTACTATGACCAAACTAGTCATTTTTTTCACTATCTATAATTATTGATGTTTGCATTGTAAAGTTCATGTAAATGTTTTAATACATTAATACGCTGAATTACTTTGTGTGTAAACTAATTCACAGTAAAAATGAAGTGAGTAATTCTTTCCTATTCTTTCATGAAGTATGCATTAAAATATAATGACAACCTTTTTTTCTCAATTATTGTAAACTGAGGCTGGTGTCTTTATAAGTACAGTATGTGTGCTGAAGTTTACATAAAAAATCACAACAATCCCATGCAATGGATACATAAAGATGCATGCCCCCTTTAAAATCAGTCTTCCTATCTCATATATATCCAGTAAGCGTGTGAAATAGTAAGATCTATAAATAATGTCCCTGTCTTATTTCACAGAAACTTTTATCTGTCAGAATCAGTATTTCACAGTGAATCTAGAGCGGAAGTTCTGGTGAGCTTTATATGAGTATGAAAGGAAAAAACACCCTCAACCACAAGCTATTCACACCTCAACAGATCGATACATTTCTCTACAAAATGAAGCAGACGAAGCAACATATAATACTATTAGCAGATCTTTATCAATAAACATGAACAGTGAAACAAGTGGAGCAATCAGCCTTCATAGTAAATACAAATATGAATACAAATACACGAATCCATACAGAAGTTTTACTCAATAAAGACTACGCAACTGTTCAATTTACAATGCATTAAAGTACAATAAAATTTCAAAAACATCAAATGTACATAAATGTAAACATTATCTACAATAAAACAGAGAGTGACAAGTGCTGAGAGTGTAATGTAAGAGTCATGCTGAACTGTATAGTCCTGACAGGTTTTAGTTAGGAACCTGAGCCTCAGGTTCGAGCTCCCTTCGAGGACAGCGAGCTAAGTTTGTTTATTATGAACTACTAAGACTGAAAGCTACTCTTCTCTTATATTGAAATCCTTTGACATTTCTCTTTAAAACTTCTTATTTTAGACTTTAGACTGATTTTAGTATTTTGAGTGAACTATAACTTTTTAATGTTCCTGTAGCTCAAGTGGTAGAGCATTGGCTTATCAAGGTTGGGGGATCGATTCCCCGGGAACACATGATAGGTAAAAACTGATAGCCTGAATGCACTGTAAGTCACTTTTGATAAAAGCGTCTGCTAAATGCATACATTTAATTTAATTTAAATTTTAATTTAATAAAAGTGTCAAACATAAGTTTTTTCTGCTGGATTATTTCCTGCTGAATATTGCAGGATTTTGGATCTTTTGTTGACAGGTATATGATTCCCCTATATAACTTTCTGTAAAAAAAGAAAAAAAATATATATATATATATGCAAACATCAAATAACATCACACAATATATAATACTAATAAAATGGTTAAATTACAAATGTGTTGTCCTGAAGATTTGTTGAGATTGAATGTGAAACAATGTCATATGCTTTAATGCTAAAACTAATATCTTCTTCTTTTGCTTCAGGATCAGCTTTTTACATTGGACATCAAGTGGTGACGCAAAATTGTTCATCTTTCAAAAGTAAACATGTCCATGTAATCAGATATTGAAATGAAGTAATATTACACTGTCAGTACACTCACACCTTCTCTACCCCTTCTCTACTAATGTAGGAATATGTACCCAAAAGCAAAAAAAAAAAAAAAAAAAAAAATACACACTCTTAAAGTACAACTAGGGATATAGAAGGTACAAGGTATTACTTTGAGGGCACTGGCCCTCAAAAGATAACGAATGTTCCAGAAATATGTTATTGGTGCCAATTAATTGGCAAATATTAATATTAATATTAAATATTAATAGATATTTTTTATTTTTATTTTTTTGTAATGTAAATGACTGATCATTAAACAAAAATAAAAACACATCAAAATCTGATTCACGGCTAAAATAATACATGACTAAGTGCAGAGATTGAAGTTTCTTACCAATGTGTGTACATTTCTTTTGTTGAATGTTGTCTCAACATAAGTTATTTCTTCATCAGAAGTCTGGACTGCTTAAAGAATAATAATAATAATAATAATAATAATAATAATAATAATAATAATAATAATAATAATAATAATATAATAAAGCAATTTATGAATTTGACATTCCAACATAGTGTACATAAAAATCCCTTGGACTAGCTGCACACACTATTTTGGTTTCTTTCATTAAAAAGGAAACTAGTGGGCTTTAACTTCATAATTGTGAGAATAAGATGATAATTGGGGCTATCAACTGATTTTAATATATTATTATTATTATTATTATTATTGTTTATTATAGGAAATACTTGCCATCTCTGTCTGTTTTTATATATTTCCTGCAGAAGAAGAAGATCCCGACTGCAGCAACAATCAACAGAGATCCAACAACAAGAACAACAGAGATCCACACTTTCCGGGAGTCTAGAGGAGGAGTAAAAGAGTAAAAGAGAGTCATTAATGTAAGGCAAGGCAAGTTTATTTATATAGCACATTTCGGACGCAATGGTAATTCAAAGTGCTTTGCATAAAAGAAAGTAAAATAAACTTGTTTATTTGAACTTATTTAAAATGAATTTAAAACAGTTAGAAATAGAAAATGATTTTACGTAAAATACAGTGAACATGTAAAATATAGTGCAATCTGTTCGGACCTTGCACAGTGCTCATTCAGTAAATGCACAGCTAAACAGATGAGTTTTAAGTCTAGATTTAAATGTGACTAATGTTTTAGCACATCTGATCTCTTCTGGAAGCTGATTCCAACTATGGGCAGCATAGTAACTAAAGGAGGACTCCCCTTGTTTTGTGTGAACCCTTGGTATTTCTAACTGACTCGATCCTAGTGATCTAAGTGGTCTGTTAGGCTTATATTCAGTGAGCATATCTGAAATATATTTCGGTCCCAGGTCATTTAGTGACTTGTTTAGGAGTAAAAGTACTTTAAAATCAATCCTAAATGTAACTGGAAGCCAGTGTAAGGACCTGAGGACTGGTGTGATATGCTCAGATTTTCTGGTTCTAGTCAGAATCCTGGCAGCAGCGTTCTGGATGAGCTGCAGCTGTCTAATGGTCTTTTTGGGAAGGCCAGTGAGGAGCCCATTACAATAGTCCACCCTGCTGGTTATAAAGGCATGAACTAGTTTCTCCAAGTCTTGGCTGGAAACAAAACATCTAATTCTTGAAATGTTTTTTAAATGATAGTATGCTGATTTAGTTACTGCTTTGACATGACTACTGAAACTAAGGTCTGTCTCCAGAATCACACCAAGATTCCTGACTTGATTTTTAGTTAATTTTTAACTTAATTTGACCCCTAGAGTCAAGGTATGCATTCACCTTGAAAACGTCATCTTTGTTTCCAAATGCATTGACTTCAGTTTTTTTTTTTCCTTGTTTAACTGCAGAAGGTTCTGGCACATCAAACTATAAATTTCATCAATGCATTGGCAGAATGAGTCAATGGGGCTGTAGTCATTTGGAGATAATGCCAGGTAAATCTGGATATCATCAGCATAGCTGTGGTAGGCAATTTGGTTCTTTCTCATAATTTGACTTTTGGGAGCATATACAGCAGGGATAAGCAACTCCGGTCATGGAGGGCCACTATCCTGCAGAGTTTAGCTTTAGCCCTCATAAAAACTCACCTGCCTGTATCTATCTAGTAATCCCGAAAACACTGATCGCAGTGTTCAGGTGTGTTTAATTAGGGTTGGAGCTAAACTCTGCAGGACAGTGGCCCTCCAGGACCGAAGTTGCCTATCCCTGAAATACAGTCTAAACAAGAGCGGTGCAATAATTGACCCTTGTGGGACTCTGCATGTCATTGACGTCCACTTAGACTGCTCTCCTAGACTCACATAATAGCCTCTCCCTTCTAAGTATGATCTGAACCATTTGAGTACCATCCCAGAAAGCCCGACCCAGTTTTCCAGTCTCTCTAGTAGTATGTTATGATCGCCAGTGTCAAACACAGCACTGAGATCTAGCAATACCAGCACCGATACTTTGCCAGAGTCACAATTTAAGCGAATATCATTTATTATCTTAATGAGTGCTGTCTCTGTGCTGTGATGTGTTCTGAAACCAGATTGAAAATTGTCCAGGTATCCATTTGAGTTTAAGTATTTGTTCAACTGATTAAAAACTACCTTTTCTATAGTTTTGCCTATAGAATGCACTATGGCATTCTATGTCTTTTGCTATCAACTGCTTCAAAAATAGACATAGTATCTTTTTGATATTCCGGCCAAATCTGTCTGACCTCTGCATTACTTGAGGATGTGCTAATCGCCTTCCTGATATTGATGATCTTCTCAGAAAATAAGGAAGCAAACTCATTGCATTTGCTGTCTGAGAGCATTTCACTGGGAATCTGACTTGGGGGGTTTGTCAGTCTCTCAACACTGGCAAAAGGGGTATGAGTGTTGTTTAAGTTACTGTTTGTAAGGTTTGAGAAGAAATTCTGTCTAGCTGTGGCTAGTGTAAGTGAATGTGTCATAAAACATCAGCGCCGCTGTACCTGAACATGGTTGACAGAGTTTGCTGATGTCCAGATGTGTGGTCTGGTTTGTGATGGGATTGTTGATCACACAGCTGTAGCTGTTTTTCTCCTGATATTCCACCTCCAGAGGTAGAGAGAGACTGATGCTGAGATCAGACACACTGATGCTGGACAATAAACTGTTTCCTTTGTACCAGGAGAGAGTCACATGACCCACATTCACCACTGAACACAACAATGAACATTTCTGCTGTGATGATGATGATGATGATGAAGAACAGTTTCTGTTGATGACAGGAACTGGCAGATGAGCTGGAAAACATCAGAGAATAGAGAGAAATATGAACAAATCTAATCAGCAGTCATTTTCAGTTTAGTGTGTTGAGTGAATGTTTCTCATGTAAAAATATGAATAATTAGACATTTCAATATGTAAACAATTAATAATAAATAAATAAATATGTAAAGGGCAGGATTGGTGATCTCTGCTCACCATAGACAGAAACACTGAACGTTTTTGAGAACAGTTTAGCTCCAAACATCTGTAGTTGATATACTCCAGTATGCTCAGTTCTGCTGTTCATGATGGTCAGAGATCCAGTCTGTTTGTCCAGATTCAGACTGTCTCTGAATCTCCCATCAGGACCATCAAATGTGGAGAATATTTGTTTCTTTATTTTAATTTTAGCTATAAGAGACTTGTTAGCTCCAAATGTCCAAGTTATGTCACCATTAAACATTTCAGCAAAATTAGTGTTTAGAGAGACAGAATCTCCCTCCATCGCTGACACTGACTGTATTTCATCTGTATCTGATCCAAGTACACCTGAAGAAGATGGAGAGAGTCAGATTAATGTTCCTGTTGTTCTGCAGAGCCAGAAATCAACTGTGTATTGATATGTTTAACCCCAAAAAGGTCAAAACCATAAAGAGACATCATAAAATTTATTTATTGCTATTTTCCATCGTATTGGGGCTCAGATAATACAATTCCATGATTTTATTTTATTTTTCTAAAAAAATATATTATTTTTTTATTTTAATGTTTGTATCCTGCAGGACACGTTGCCCATTTGGGGGTATAGATTCAATGAATACAGAACTCTTGTTTACACGTGTACAACATGGTTGTTATTCCTGAATGCTTTGGAATGAAGATTAAGGTTTGTCTCTTTTTAAAGATGACACCTACCAGGTTATTGCTGAAGTGAAAGCATTTCATAAAAAAGAAAGTATTCAAAAAGTTATAGAAGTTTACAGTAAAGTAAATTTTGTATTATATTTTTTATTTTAGATAAAATGTATATTATATAAAATATGTGCCATATGATATCACAAATATTAAGGTTCCTGTGAGATGTTGTTTGGGCACTAAACATTTTATTACATTTTATGATAAAATTTTCTGCCACAAATCAGTCAATTTCTGTCATAATATCACTTCTATTACAAAACAGTGGCCAGATATGAAACCTTGACTGTCAGAACTTTCCAACGATATGTTTTGTCAAGATTACAAAACAGTTTAATTTTCTAAAACAAGCCACAAATCACAGAGTCTTTAAATATGTTTTTACATCTTGATTTAAACCCCTAAAAAGGCGACGTATCCTCTGACATGCATCATTTATAGACAACAACAAAAAATGTCAGTGTTACACCTAACAAGCTAATGCTGAACAGCAGCTTTTTAAACATGTTAGTCCCCTCCTACGTGTGTAAATATGTAAACTAGATCAGCTTTTTCGAAAGATGAGTAGATTTCCCACTACAGCCGGCCTTACAGGTTTGAATGTTGCACATGAGCTAAACGAAGAATGTAGAAACTCATCTTTATCATAGAAACTCATCTCATCTAGATTTATTTTTTCTTCTTTTAAATAAATGACATCAGGTAGATAAAACCAGTGCTCTAAATCTCACTCAGGGTTCTTTCACATTTTGTCCAAAAAATGTCTGACTTTTGTAGTTATTTATTTATGATTACTGCAAAAGTGTTTTAATATATATATATATACACACATTTAATAAGAGTAGGCTACAGGATAATAATATGTACTAATACCTATATGAAATATTACTTAATTATTAGCTAATAATGAGTTAAGGCAAGTACTACTCATAACTGACATGAGTCCAGAATTCATGTGTGAAAACTTACCCCAAAGTTTTATTAAAACATTAACTAACAAACATTTAGTCAAGGTGGTTGTTTTTCACAGATACATAGTTAGGATGAATTATTGAATAGTGTATGCCTTAACTTATAATTAGTTCATATATAAGTAATATTTAATTAAGCATTGTAGTACATCATTATTTGTGTACTGTTACTGTAAAGTGTTACTAAAGTTGAAAATAATGTAGTCTGAACTGTAGCAGCAGCTTTATAACTCTGAAATTTTAAATAAATAAATAAATAAACCATAAAAAAATTTTTAACTTACCGATCAGACTCCAGCAGTACAAACAGAACAGAAAAAGCATGTCAAGGCACTGAAAGGTCTGAACTAATAAGACGTCTGGTAAAACACTCAACTGGTCTTTCTGGTGTGTGAATTTTGGACACTCCTAGTTGACACACAAACACTCTGAACGAGTTTCTGAACATAAGCATGTATATATATATACATATATGAACTCATAATGGTGGAAGACATTACTCTTTTTTTTTTTCAATTAACTATTATTGGAAACATTTTCAAAACATACAAATAATAGAATATTGTGTAATACTGAGCCTGATTTAAATATGGTTGTATAGGCCTATGTGTAATCTATTGTCAAAAACAGACTCCATTATTTTTTAAATGTAAAAAAAAAAAAAAAAAAACATGTTTTAGATTTTTATTCTGGATTTCAATTAATATCAGTTAAACTGCAGTTGGGTTGTTTTGATAATAATAACTTAAAAAGGCAGCTAACTAACAAAAGAAAGACATGTTTTATGAAAATTTATAATAACATAAGTTATCTGTTTTTGCAAATAAACCCTTCATTAAGCAGTCGATTCAGTTGCTAAAAATATGTGGCGTCTCACAGTACCGGTTTGACTGAAATTCAGCTTGAGTCAAACCGAAACCTGCTGTAGTTGGTTTTGATCAGAAATGTTGTTAGATCTGTTTGGTGGACAGACTTGTTTTAGAGAGAGAATGGAGAGAGCACATATGTATGTTAAATTTCCAGCATAGAGACTTTTTTATTGAAAAAATAAAAAGCAAACATAGAATGTGTAGTGCAAAGATATCCTGCAGTCTTTCAGTACAGGTGTGAGGAAAAATAATGGCTCAAGTGGTAGAGCATTTCTTTAGCAGTGCAAGGTTGTGGGTTCGATTCCCAGGGAACACATGTCAGGTAAAAAAAAAAAAAAGTTAGCCTGAATGCACTGTACGTTGCTTTGGAAGTCGTGGCCTAGTGGTTAGAGACTTTGACTCCTAACCCTAGGGTTGTGGCACTGAACCCCCAACTGCTCCCCGGGCGCTGCAGCATAAATGGATGCCCACTGCTCCGGTTGTGTGTTCACAGTGTGTGTGTGTGTGTGTTCACTGCTCTGCATGTGTGCACTTTGGATGTGTTAAATGTAGAGCTTGAATTCTGAGTATGGGTCACCATACTTGGCTCAATGTCACGTCACTTTCACTTTCATTTTGGATAAAAACGTCTGCTAAATGCATATATATATATATATATATATATATATATATATATATATATATATTAACTCACTGGCCACTTTATTAGGTGCACCTGTTCAGTTGCTTGGAAAAGGCCTGTTCTGATGAGTCTCAATTTCTGCTGCAACATTCAAACGGTAGGGTCCGAATTTTAAGTAAATAACATGAAAGCATGGATTTCATCCTTCCTTGTCTCAACGGCTCATGCTGCTGGTGGTGGTGTAATGGTGTGGGGCATATTTTCTTGGCACACTTTGGGCCCCTTAGTACCAATTTAGCATCATTTAAATGCCAATGCCTACCTGAGTATTGTTGCTGACCATGTCCATCCCTTTATGACTACAGTGTACCCATCTTCTGATGGCTACTTCCAGCAGGATAATGCATCATGTCACTAAGCCACACACAACCCGTAAAGATCCTGTAACGACACGTGACATCAGTGCGTGACGTGTAATGTATGAGTCGAAAACGTTAGGCACGTTGTACTTTCACTGAAGATAGCAGATAGGATAGGAGATGACTCTGGCAAGACCAGAGGCAGTAGATTGTGCATTTATGTTAACAAAGCTTGGTGTATGAACTCATTGTTTGGAGACACTATTCAGCTAACCTAGAATCAATCATGGTTAAGTGTAGACCTTTTTATCTGCTGCGGGAGTTCACTTCCACCATGATAACTGCAGCCTATATTCCACCAACTGTGGTCAACTGGAGCAGACTCTTTACTTCATAACGGGTTTCAATACACTGACTGGAGTATGTTTGCTTCTCAGGCTGCCTGGCTCTCACATGGACATTGATATCATGGGTAAGCAGTGGCCTAATGGTTAGACTTGGACTTGTAACCTGAAGGTTGCAGGTTCAAGGCTCGGTGCTGACAGGAGTTGTAGGTGTGGGGAGTGAATGAACAGCGCTCTCTTCCACCATCAGTACTCATGGCTGAAGTGCCCTTGAGCAAGGCACTGAACCCCCAGTTGCTCCCCGGGTGATGGATATACCTGCCCATTACTACGGGTGTGTGTTCACTTCTCACTGCTGTGTGTGTGTGCCCTTGGATGGATTAAATGCAGAGTAACAATTCTGAGTATGGATTACCATACTAAGCAAATGTCCTGACTTTTTTTATCTCCTCTGTATTGGATTACATCAACACCACCACTGACAGTGTAACAACAGAGAAACAGATCACAACTTACCCTCATCAGAAGCCATGGATGAACAAGGAGGTGCGACTCCTGCTGAAAGCCAGCAACACTGTCAGATGATGCTAAGGCCTACAGCATATCCAGGGCTAACATGATAACACTTCTCCAGCTCTGACCCCTGACGCATGTGGCAGGGCATCCAGGTAATCAGTGACTACAAGCAACTCCACTCCAATGGTCACAGACATCTCCTGTGTAATTACTTTCATGCTCGCTTCAACAGTGACAGCAAGGAGACGGCCACCAAGATCACACTCTCAGCAGTAGTGTTTATTATAAATAATTTATCCATGCACTTCATTATAATTTTTTTAATTAATGTGTCCTCTTAATCTTTAATCAAAAACGTTAACCTCCCCTCCCCCTCAAAATGACTCCTCTACTCTTCTGTATAATATATATATATATATATGTATGTATATATATATATATATATATATATATATATATATATATATATATATATATATATATATATATATATATATCATTCAGCAAGTGAAAAATACTGCATATGAGATGTACTCAATATATTCTAGTATAGTATGCATACTACAAGCCGTATGAGAACAAAGAATACTAGAGAATAGTGACCAGGAATCACCTCTACCATTTAATATAAGTAAATTCTTGCTTTTAGACACTGGGTTCATATTGCCAAGTTAAACAGTTATTGATTTGACTAAAAGTCTAAATGACACATTTATATGTTGATCTTCAGTTGTATGATATTGACTGAACTGATAATTGGCATCTGGTATGTTTTTGAAGAACAGCAGTTAAACAGCATCAGCACTGTGAGCTCAACAGGAAACAGACTATTATGCTGTTGGTGTTCTGAGTGTTTTGCATGGTTTTAAGTAGAGGGTTAATATTTGGCCTTTTCACTTTAAGAGTAACTACAAACCCGATTCCAAAAAAGCTGGGACACTGCACAAATTGTGCGTAAAAAAGGATTGGAATAATTTACAATTTCCAGAAACGTATATTTTATTCGCAATAGAATATAGATAACATATCAAATGTTGAAAGTGAGACATTTTGAAATGGCATGCCAAATATCGGCTCATTTTGGATTTCATAAGAGCTACACACTAAAAAATAATTGGGACAGTTAGCAATAAGAGGCCGGAAATGTTAAATGTACATACAAGGAACAGTTGGAAGACCAATTTGCAACTTATTAGGTCAACTGGCCTAATTTATGGATTTGGGTATAAAAAGAGCCTCTCAGAGTGGCAGTGTCTCTCAGAAGTCAAGATGGGCAGAGGATCACCAATTACCCCAATGTTGCGGTGAAAATAGTGGAGCAGTATCAGAAAGGAATTTCTCAGAGAAAAATTTGTTTTTCTTCCTTACCTGAAACCCTTAGGAGATCACCACAAACTTGCTTTGGGCAGACATGATGTTCTGGTCCACTTCAACCATGTTGGTCATCTTGTCCAAACTTACAGTTCCTTGGGAAGAAGGAATAGAGGCTGAAAAGGGAATGGTATGCAGACTTATTCTTATTAGCTGTATGCTTGCAGGCTGGGTGGAGGGCATTTACATTCCAGGTGGAAGTCAGATGAAGGGGCTTTACTGGAGCATTCATCCGACATGTCTTGAAATCCATAGGAGTAAGAAGCTCTACACTGAAAAAAAGTCCTTGCAGAGAAGGCAGAAGTGGAGTTATCGCTCTGGCGGAAATTTAAGATGTGGGCATGAAAAAATGGATCCTAGGTCTGGCTACTAGGGGCGGTAAGGAGATGCCACTGCTGCTGCTCCACCAAGATTTTACAGGATTAAAGGAGGGAAACATCATTGGAGAGTGGCTCCCATCTGATGACCTTGCAGCCAGGGCTTCCAGGTGTGTCTGGAAAAAATGCCTTGCAGGTGTAAATACAATAAATAAATAAACTGGCAGTGTAAAACATGACTTTGTTTCTGTCATGTCTTGTCTTCTTGTCTTTACATACACATCCAGGGACAATTTAGAGTCTTTAATTAACCTAACCTGCATGTCTTTGGGCTGTGAGAGGAAACTTTTTAATGCGTTGTCCCCAAATGATTCAGTAGTAGTTAAGCTCATTTATTTCTGATAACAATATCGACAAACATGACAAACAAATTAACAGATAAGCCATCATGAGTGAATCTGTCCTGTTTTAATGACATCACATAAACATTTAGAGATCTTTCAAGTTAATTTCCATTGTAAGAAAATAGGGTAACACTTTCTATGAAGCCTGTATTTATAATACATTATAAGGTTATTCTTAGGGCATTATAAATAATACATAATGCCATATAAAAAATTGTTATAGTATGTTAAATCAACTCATGAATAATCATAAAAACAATTATAATACATCATAATACTTACGTATATGTGGTTATAAGTTTAAGAGTATGATTATTTATAACACATGAACGCCCTATTAAATCTTCTTCATTTACAGTAAAATAGACTGTATCATATCTTGGCATTGATTATTTAAGATCTGCACATTATCTTACTACAGCTTGTGAGTGGTTAGATGTTGAATGTTATTTTAGTGTTTCCTGTGAAGCAAACCTTAATTAATTGATGTGAGCTTAATACTCCAACTGAAAAAAATAAAATAAAATAAATGCAACATTTTATATGTTTACAGTTTATTTTGATGGTCCCCTTAATCGGTCCACTATAAGCAACTTTGCAACTACATGCCAACTAACCCTCATTAGAGTATCAGTATGCTAAAGAATGGCAGAATCTAGTATGGTAGAATAAGCTGACGTACTTATGTCATTTTATCTGTTGGTTTACCATCAAAATAATTTTTTTGCATATATTTACAGTAGCAGATATACTAATACTCCAGTGACCATGTAGTTGCAGTTATTTATCAACATCCATACGGGTACCATCAAAATAATCAAACTAATATTACAATAAAAATAGTTCTGATATATAGAACTTAAATATAACTTCTGTTATTATAGATAAGATGTAGCCTAAGGTCCGGAGTCAATTTAACAGAAAACAGGAATCTTATGTAGCCTATCCTAACCTATATCCGCCCAGTGCACCCGAATGTCTCATAGGCCTACACTAAACACGTCAAACCACTGCTTCCGTCAGACTCAGATCCGTAGAACTGGATACCAGGTCTGCAAAAAAATATACATATATATAGCCTAATATATATAAAAAAAAATGGCTCAATTGTGTTTCTGCGTGTTATCGGCACTCTCCTCCGTCGAAATAACGTTAACCTGCAGATTAAAAATCAACGTGTGGTAAGTGTAAGTGCAAAATACAATTGTTTATTATTATTATTATTATTATTATTATTATTATTGTTGTTTTAAATGGCAGTATTATTTTAAATCTGTTTTGTTCAGGTCAAATGGAATCATATTTGTTTTCTTTTGTTATCTTCCTCGGTCAGACTTTTGATCCCCACTTCAGTCCAGCAGGTGGCGGGAAAGTGACTATATTAGCTAGTTTTACAACCGCCAACAGAAGAATAAGCAGAAAAAGAAGGAGAAGAAGAAGGAGAGACAGTTCACAAGGGAACTGCGTATGTTTCTTTTCTTTCTTTTTCTAATTTATTTTTATTTTTATGGCGATAGTGGAATGGCGATTTTGTTATTTTTTGTTATTTTTTTATCCCACCATGGTAAGTTATTTGTATGTTATCTGCGTGCTAATAATAACAAATAATAATAATAATAAAAACGAAACGAAAGGAAACGTGTTGTTTTTGAGAGGTCGCGTTCAGGTAGGCCTACGTGTCCTGTAAACACACGCAAATGACCACAGAAAAAGATGACCGTTGACTTGTCATATTTTATTGAAAACCATCTAACCTACTCTAAGAATAAAACGGACTAATATGTAAATTTCTAAAAAAAAAAAAAAAAAAACCGCTCTGTGGTTTGTCTGAGCGGTTGCAACCAGTTTTCTTCTTCTTCTTTTTTTATCGCGGTGGTACATTTTTGTAAGGATACTTAAAAACAAAATATTTGGTAATTAAATGCTACATTTTCTTGCTCTTTATGGATCATTTTCATCAATTTTATTGTTATTCATAAAGAGCCATATTTAAAATTATCTATGAAAACACTTTATTTCATGACTGCACTTTTAGTGTAAACAGCTAAAATATTAATCAAGATTTGGTTTGTGTATTGTTCATTCATTTGCTGAAGATTATTCATGACTTGTGTAGGCTACTGTGTTTGCATGAATATATTGAATTTGAAGATTTTCACAGCTCTTACCTGTTGTTTATCTTTGTTTGGTTCATAATTAACTTTTCTTCTTTTCTTTTTCAGGTTTTGCTGGTGTTAATGTTGTCAAAGTGTCAGTGAATGAGGGAGAATCAGTCACTCTACACAGTAATGTTAAAACAAACCAACAAGAAGATATTAAGTGGTATTTTAATGACATTCGAATAGCTGAAATCAGTGGAGATCTCAGTGATTACTGTACAGATGTTCAGTGTAATGAAGGGACTGAGAGATTCAGAGACAGACTGAAACTGGATCATCAGACTGGATCTCTGACCATCATGAACATCACAAACACTGACTCTGGAGATTATGAGCTAAAGATCATCAGAAGCAGCAGTATCAGTGAAAAGACCTTCAATGTTGTTGTTCATGGTGAGTCACTGAATGAATGTTTTAAAGCAGATTATATAGGTTTAAGCATTAATGTTTAGCTTTTTTTCAGTAACATTCAGAGTAATGTATTTTAATGCTGTGTATACTCAATCTGTTTTTAAACATAGTTACTGTTAAAGTATTTATGAAAAAAATAAATGCTGCAAACGGGAAGTCGTGGCCTAATGGTAAGAGAGTCGGACTCGTAATCCAAAGGTTGTGAGTTCGAGTCTCGTTCCGGCAGGAGTTGTAGGTGTGGGAGTGAATGAACAGCACTCTCTATCACGACTTAGGTGTCCTTGAGCAAGGCACTGAACCCCCAACTGCTCCCCGGGCGCCGCAGCATAAATGATGAACACTGCTCTCTGTGTGTGTGGTGTGTGTGTTTGTGTGTGTGCACTTTGGATGGGTTAAATGCAGACCATGAATTCTGAGTATGGGTCACCATACTTGGCTGTGTCACATCACTTTCACTTTTCAAAACGGCATGATAAATTATTTTCATATTCACAGTGCTTTCACATTGTTTTTGTTGTTGCTTTTTCAAAAAACGATCCTTCAGCAGCTGTTGGTTTGTGTTTCAGGGAAGTCAGTGAAGGAGGGAGAATCTGTCACTTTACATCCTGGTGTTGTAAGACAACCAAATGAGGTGATGAGATGGTATTATAAAGACATTCGCATCGCTGAAATCACTGGAGATCAGAGTAAGAGTATCTGTTCAGATGATGAGTGTAAAGAGAGATTCGGAGACAGACTGGAGCTGGATCAGACTGGATCTCTGACCATCACGAACACCAGAAACACAGACTCTGGAGAATATAAACTGGAGATCAGCAGAAAGGGTCGTCTTGGCAACAGTGCTTTCAGTGAGAAGAGCTTTGGTGTTAAAGTTGCTGTTAGTAAGTATCATTTAGTTCCCTTGTGCAATTTAAAAACACACACACGCAGAGATAGATAGACTTTGAGCTGTTGACTGAACTAGTAATTGAAATAGCTCATCACTGTGAATGTTTCAAGTGTTTTCCTAAATTCATTCAACTGAAAATGCAACCTTTAATGACTGCTGCACTCTCAAAATTATTCTTGGCAAGCATGTTTAGTACTTAGTAAAGTTCCATATTGCTGTTATGAACTGCTGCAAAAGAGATTCATAGCCAGACACCAGCTTCTGGGAGCGTTGCTGGAGAATCTTTTAGCTCAAGGTGCGCGCCTAATCGGTCAAGTACATGCAAAAATGTGTCAAAATGCTGCGCTTGGTGATTATTAATGTATACATCCGTTGGTCATGTAATAAATGAATGTAAAGAGTTGAGAATGAAAATACACGTCTAACAGTAATTTGGATCCGTGCGGCTCTTAAAATGACAGCGGGCTACATTTTGTTTTACATTTGATTATTCATTTCTGCAGTAGGCTGTACCAAGTTACATGAACCTTTTCATATAAACTGCAATAAATACAAAACTAAAGCCAAACTTAAACTGAAATGAGACATTAGTAATAAATTGGATAGTGAATAAATGAAATCATGCTGCTTGAGATTTGCATAAAAAACATTAAAGCACAGTTTGTTTAATTTGTATCTTGTTATTCTATTTGTTCCTTTGCTTTTTTATTACTGACAGTTTAATTATTTTCATTAATTTTGAGGACTTTTTGTTTGTTTGAAATTCCGCTGGTCTTTCTACAATGTATATGTCACAGCAAGTCAATTGGTTATCAGTCACTCTCTATTCATATTGACTCTCTCTTCTCTTTAGATGTTCCAGTTTCAGGTCGGTCTTCAGCTGCTGCAGCAGGAATAGCTGTTACTGTCATTCTGCTTTTAGCTGCGTGTGCTGCGGTTGTGATTTACTAACACAAACATCAAGCGAAATGAGAAGGTGAGTATTGGATACAGCTGATTTAACAAGGTGGAGATTATGTGTAAAGTATTTGAAAGAAGTGGAAATATGTATTTTTATTATAATTAACCAAAGTGTGTTTAACTGAGTTTAAGTATTGTTTAAACAGACATCAGGATGCAGAACATTGGTCCGGTAAGATACTATAGCATCATTCAGACTCAGTTAAAGTCCAGTTTTTGTACATATCTCAAATTGAGTCTGATCATATTAAGGGCTGGATTTACTTACCGATTTCACCAACACAAACTTTCTTTTGACATTAAAAAACTACTGTCTTATAGCTTATTGAAAAGAAAGAAAACTGAAATATATTTACATAAGTATTAAGACCCTTTACTCAGTACTTAATTGAAGCATGTTGGTCAGCAATTACAACCTCAAGTCTTTCTGGGTATGACACAACAAGCTTTATACACCTGGATTGGGGGATTTTCTGTAATTTCTTCTTTTCGAATCCTCTCAAGCTCAGTGAGGTTGGATGGGGACCATTGGTCGACAGCAAGTTTCAGGTCTCTCCAAAGATGTTCAATGGGGTTCAAGTCAGGGCTTTGGCTGGGCTGCTGTAGGACATTCCCAGAGTTCTTGTGTTGTCTTGGCAGTGTGCTAAGGGTCATTGTTGAAAGGGGGGTCCTTCTAGTTTTTCATTAAGGTTATCTCTGTACTTTGCTCCATTCAGCTCTTCCTCAACCCTGACCAGTCTCCCAGTCCCTGCCGCTGAAAAACACGGTGAGCGGTGCCTGGTTTCCTCCAGACTTAATGATTTACTTTTTTGCAAACTCAAAGCAGGAGAGACTTGCGTCTAGCCACTGTGCCATAAAGCTCAGATCTGTGGAGGGTTGCACTGATGGTTGTCTTTTGGATCTTTGAGTAACCATCGGGTTCTTGGCTCTCTTCTCTCCTGGTTGCTCAGTCTGGCCGGGCGATCGGCTCTTGGAAGAGTTCTGGTTGTGCCAAACTTCTTCCATTTGATAATTATGGTGGTTTTCACACCGGAGGAATTTCATAGTTCCCATAACTATTGGTGGACGTACCCAATTTTTGGCATGATCAAACCACAGGAAATTATCATGTTTTCTAGGAACTTCGTTTGGGGAAACTAAATTAACTCCTACTTCGGTGTAGGGTCTAAAACGATTCTATAGGAACTACCAGTGACACAAGTGTACGCTGATCGGCCAAACACATATGAAACACAAGATACCCTGCATTTTAAACAAAATCCATGTAAAAATATTTATACCACGATCATGGAAAACAGCAATAAAAATTACCTGTTGTTTCTGGCATTGTTTTTTTCTCTCAGCCTTGATTATATGTACCATATTTTCCAGACTATAAGTCACACTTTTTTTTCATAGTTTGGCTGGTCCTGCGACTTATTGTCAGGTGCGACTTATTTATCAAAATTTATTTGACATGAACCAAGAGAAATGAACCAAGAGAAAACATTACCGTCTACAGCCATGAGAGGGCGCTCTATGCTGCTCAGTGCTCCTATAGCATACACTGAGCAACATTGAGCGCCCTCTCGCGGCTGTAGACGGTAATGTTTTCTCTTAGTTCTTGGTTCTAAATAAATGCAACTTATAGTCCAGTGTAACTTATATATGTTTTTTTCCTCATCATGACATATTTTTTGGACTGATGAGACTTATAGTCCGAAAATTACGGTAACACTGCAAGTTTTCATATTGGAGTAGGATAGGATATTCAGTCAGATTTACGTGCTATTTTAATCTTGTAAGTTGTGCATTAGCATTGCATCTCTGTTATCGCAAAACTCACGAAACGTAACAAATCAGCTCTTATCATAGTGTACTTAATTCACCGGTTATCAATGTTTGTAAATGCTGTGCATAAAGATGTCGGCCATAGTTTCTGCTGCCAGGGCAGATGTAGACAGAAAATTGGCCTGAGTGGGAAATTGGTTTTCTGGGAAATACCCTGCTGGCTAGTTCCTTGAACTAACTTCCTTTTTTTCCCATTTTGTAGACCTCCCCAGATCTGTGACTAGCTACAATCCTGTCTCTGAGCTCTGCAGGCAGTTCCTTTGACCTCATGGCTTGGTTTCTGCTCTGATTTGTATTGTCAGCTGTGAGGCCTTTTACAGAGAGATGTGTGCCTTTCCAAATCTGGTCCAATCTATTTATTTCACCACAGGTGGAATCACGTGCAATCAAGGTGTAGAAATATCTCTGCAATGATCAAAAGAAATGGGAGGCACCAGAGTCAAATCTCAAATGTTAGGGTCTGAATACTTATCTAAATATGACATTTTAGTTGTGTTTATTTTATATATATATATATATATATATATATATATATATATATATATATATATATATATATATATATATATATACATTTACAGAAAATAAATTTATTTCTAAAGTCCTGTTTTCAAGTTGTCACTTTAATATATATTATTATTATTTTTAATATATATTATATCACTTTACTAGCCTGGAAAAGGACATGCACATTGCCATTAAAATAAAATGCCTCAACCCTAAGCATAGGAGCTTGATAAAAATCCTTAGGCACTTAGAGGCTTTTGCATCTGAACTCTGAACTCTTATATATATATATATATATATATATATATATTTATTTATATATATATATCATATCTGTGAGGAATGTTTTCACTGAGTTTGTTTATTTTTGTACTCCTGTTCAAAATGAGACTTCATAAGCGGGTTTTTTCTTTATTTTATAAAAGCACAACATAGACCCTTTGCAGTTACGAATTATGTATTACTCTTACCTTTTATAATTAATATATAATGTAATCACTTTGCTATTGCATACAAAACTGAACTATTTTAATAGCTTAAACTAGAGCTGCACGATTAATCGTTAAAAGATTTCACGATTCAGACACCCTCTCGATCTCATTTCTAAATGACAATGATTCCCTGAGTCTGTTAAACCTTTGACAAAGTCTTACCAGATCATTCATTAGGTGGCGACAAGTGTCTTAAAAATGTATTGGTCAACGAATTACTTTTTCATTCAAGAGAATCGTCCAGAAAAACACTGATTCATCCAGTAATGAAACAAGTGTAGTAGGTTTATGAGTGAGTCGTTGAATCAGTGATTTAAACAACTTTTTCATCATTCTAATATAAAAAACTGGGGTTTTAAATATATTATATATACACTACCAGTCAAAAGTTTTTGAACCATATGATGTGTAATGTTTTTTAAAGTCATTTCTGCTCCCCAAACCTGTATTTATTTGATCCAAAGTACAACAAAACAGTAAAGTTTTGAAATATTTTTACAATTTAAAATAACTGCTTTCTACTTGAATGTATTTTAAAATGTCATTTATTCCTGTGTTGCACAGCTAAATTATTATTATTATTATTATTATTATTATGTTGAAAACAGATTTTTTTTTTCAGTTTTTTTTTATAAATGTCTTTGTCACACTTGATCAATTTAAAGAATCCTTGCAAAATAAAAGTATTAATTTATATACTTGTGATAATGATAATAGTAATAATAATAATAGTGTTCGTGTAGCTCAATTGGTAGAGCATTGCGCAAAGTTTGGGGGTTCGATTCCCCGGGAATACATGATAGGTAAAAATGTATAGCCTGAATGCACTGTAAGTAGCTTTGGATAAAAGTGTCTGCTAAATGCATAAATTGATTTTTTTTTATTTTTTTATTTAATTTAAAAAAAAGAATCATAGGAGCATCGTGATCTCTATATGAGACCAAAAACATTGTGATTCTCACTTTATCCAGAATCGTGCACCTAAGAAAAAAGGCAGAAAGTTAGTCTATAGCCCTGCCATTTTAATATGCTGATTTATTATTAGCATTATCAATGTTGGCAACAGTTTGCAATTCGTTTTTTTTCTCATCAATCCTGTTCTTCTATTCTTTTTTACCATCAGTGAATCTGTATCTTTTTTTTTACAGGTAAATGATGCTCCAGTGAATCAAGAGTCCTTACTGTAGGAGACTGCGACATACTGTTGAACACTACTGATGGGACATCCTTAAATCAGACTGAGGCTGATTAGCATTACATCATTAATTACACTAACACTGAAGAGGCAGTGTAAAATCGAGAAAAAGAGAAAAGCATCAGTCGAAACCAGTGGAGTACACAAATCAAGTAAATAAGTAAAAGTACAGTAAATTATATATTTAAGGGAAGTCGTGGCCTAATAGTTAGAGAGTCGGACTCACAATCGAAAGGTTGTGTGTTCGAGTCTCGGGCCGGCAGGAATTGTAGGTGGGGAAGTGCATGTACAGTTCTCTCTCCACCTTCAATACCATGACTTAGGTGCCCTCGAGCAAGGCATCGAACCCCCAACTGCTCCCTGGGCGCCGCAGCATAAATGATGAATACTGCTCCTTGTGTGTGTGTGTGTGTGTGTGTGTGTTCACTGCTGTGTGTGTGCACTTTGGATGGGTTAAATGCACTGCATGAATTCTGAGTATGGGTCACCATACTTGGGCATATGTCACGTCACTTTCATACAAATATTACTCCAGTAAAAGGAAAAGTACTCCTTTTTTAGTTTTACTCAAGTGAAAGTACGAAAGTACTACATTTTTTATGTAACTAAGTAAAAAAAAAAAAAATACTGATTGATTTATTTAGCAATTTTATATACAGTAGGCTACTTAATTTAATTTTATATTGGCACATATATTTTTTTTATAATCCTATTGCTCAAAATATCTGGGATTTTCCCAAAATAACCACTATATGAAATCAAGAGATATTTTTGTCATTGATATTGAATGTGTTGATAAGAGTTTACACTGCGATTTACCCGAGAGAAAACAGAGTTGACCATTTGATTTTCACCAGGAAGAAAAAGTTTTTTTAAAGTTTGTTGTTTTGCAGAACATCGCAGTTACATATGACATGAGAATAAGGCCTGAAGTTAGGAAGAACATTTTGAGAAAAATATGATTATATTTTCATAATGATTTAATTCTTCTCAAACCTTGTCTGTGGTTTAAAAATACCCCTGGCCAAACGGGGTGCACCTCTTCCCACTTTGATAATTACTGTAGTTACCATGTCCTGAACATCACATCCTTTCTTTTCCACCAGATGTAATCTATCTAGGTGGTTGAATAAAAATATTTAGACTTTATATCTAAAAATTACCTCAACTTAGCACCAGCAAGCTTGTTAGCTACAGTTAGCACCAGCTAATAATATTTACTTATTTTTAGTATGAAGCATTCATATCTGTCTACTTGGCTAGTTAATTCAAACAATATAAAAATTCACACTGTTAATAAACAATATGAAAAAAGACATCACATAGGGCATGTGTAGCATTTTAATAAAACAGTTAACATTACAGCAGCAGGGGATTTCAGAAAAAAAGTTATTTTATTGAATCTGTGTTATTTTAAGGTTTCATTGTTTTTTTTTGTTTTTTTTTACCTAAACTGATGTTGATTTGTCTGCAAGCATTTCAGTTGGCTTGAATAGAGCACCCTTTACAGTAGATTTAGTTCACAAACAACTGACAGTTTTGACCTAAATATGTTTTTCAGTTAAAATGATTAATCCTAAAATCGACATTAGTAACCTACATTTAGTAACATCTTTAGTAGCATCAGTCACGCACCCTCACAAGATCTCCCAGTTCTCACTGAGTGGTCGACTTGAGAACAGCTGCAATCGGATAAAATTTGCGATCAGATTTAATGGTTCACTGAAAAGAATCAGTTCGTTCATGAATCAGAAACCGCTTCTGCGTGTCAGAGCACAAAATATTATAAGGATTAATTATGTTTTATGAAATGTAGTGAAGTAATAAGTACGATCTTATGCTTGGGAATGTAGTGAACTAAAAGTTGCTCAAAATAGAACTACTCCAGTAAAGTACAGATAACTGAAAAATGAACTTATGTACAGTATTGAAGTAAAGCTAATCTTACTGTCCACCATTGGTTGAAACTCACAACACTCACAGAAAAATACTGTTATGATACCAAATTTTCACTATTCGGTAGACCGGTCAAATTTCACCACACTATTTCACACATTTCAATACCACCACAGCAAACTAATTTGATGTTCATTATTAGTCATTTATATAATAAAACGTGTTGCCCAAATATCTGTTTTATAATAGTAACATTTCTTATTCTTCTTAAAAACAAAAACAAAAAAGCATTTCAGTATTATGTTAGAGCATTTCATAGAAACAGTAGCTATGTCTATTTACATACACTGAAAACTACCTCCGTTTTTAACGAAAGTTGAGGTTATCTTTTTACTTCACTGTAAATATGACTATGTCACATTCCCTGCGGGCTGGTATACCCCCTTGCTCTTCAAAGAAAAGAGCATTTATTTGATTTGAAGGCAGCTGTGAGTCAAACAGGTTTTCAGCTACTGAACTGAGTCTGTACTACTGATACTGTAGGTGTTGTTACTGGAAAACACTGTTATTGTAACATTACAAATGAACCTAGGCTTTTTACTATTTTAACCATGTCTGTACCTGTATGCACAGATACAGCTGAGTTAAATGTTGTTACTCTGGTGTTCAGCTGATAAAAGCAAATACTTTTGTGATTTTCACACTTCATGGACTTTTGTGTTTGTTTTTCGTGTTTCTTGACCAAGTCTCCTTTAATTGTGTCATTATGTGCAGGTGTGTCTTGTTATTAACCCTGATTTACTCACCCATATCAGTTCAGTGTGTCTTTGTCTAGATATCTAGAACATTAGTCAAACAGAACAAAAACATTTGTGATGTTTTAGTGTTAAGTAGTTTGTTTTATTTTTATTTTTTTCTATTTTTTTTTCTCATTAATGACATTCATGTAAGCAGGAAGATGATAACTGTGTGAGTGTTATGTATAGAGACACATTATTGTATTGTTGTTGTGCTGTGTTTATTGATGTTGTCATTTGTCAGTATTATTAATGGTAACACTTTATTTTAAAGATCATACATTAGACAGTAATTAATGACTAATAACTTTATTTCTAAGTGTCTAGTTATGGATTTTGCCTTGTAGTGCCTTATTGCTTTTTCTGACCTAAAACTACTAATTAGCAAAAAATAAAACATTTTTGCAGTTGAACTTGTTCTCATTACTCTGTGTGAATGTTGGCTTCTAAGTATGAAATACACAGAATCGGCTTTCAACAAACATTTAAATGAATCGAAAACACTGTGATGTTACATAAAGCACAGTCTTTAGCAGTTGTTTTATACTAACAAGTGGTTTTATGTTCGTCACCACTCCAGTAAGTCTACTCAATTACTTTTAAGAGGTCTTTGAGCATCAGTTCCCCCTAAATCTCCAGACTCTTGTGGATCTCTCAAACTTAATTGTGGATCGTCTCAGATGGATCATTCTGAATTTGCCAAAAATGTTCTTGAACATAATCTAAACCCTATGAATCATTTCATTGTTCACCCAGAGCTTCACAGCACTGGTAGACTAGCAATATAACTGAAACACTAACATGGATGTAACAATATCTTTAAAACAAATAACAATAAAGCCAAATTTTATCATGAAAGACAGACCATTTTGATTCCACTTGAACTGAACAAAACATTTAAAATAATATTGGCATTTAAAATAATAATTTATAATCATAATATTATTAAAAACATATATATAAATGCATCTTTTTTCCTCAAGGTGGCACTGTTTGGTGCACAATGATGACGTGATGTTTCATAATTACCGCAGGCATAAAACAAAGCAATATCATCAAAGACAAAAAAATAAAAATAGGCAAATAGAGACTTATGCTCTAAAAAATGTAATGACATGAAACAAAACTAAATTCACATTATTATTTTTTTCCTGGTAGTCAGGAGTATATGACTCATTTACTCCCAAAACAAACTTTAGTCATAATTAAATGGGTCATGACCTGCTTTTTATTGCTATTTTCTATTGTTCTCTGAGGTCCCCCTATATCAATATTTTAACATCACAAATCATCATAAATTATAAGTAATAGGTTGTTTCTGTTCTGTTTTTAACCCCCCTCATCAGAACACCCTATAGGCGTGTCAGATCGTAGACTTGGAAGTAAACGCCCACTGCTGTGATTGGCTAACAGTTGTGTTTGTTTGATTACTTGTTTGATTACTGTCTGGATCTTCATTAAAAATAAAGTTCATCCATTCTTTCTGACTGTAATTAACAGCAGGAAGGCAATGCAAATACTTTTCCACAACTTGATACAGCACAGTACACACTCGCTTTTGAATCACGAAATATGCATCAAAACATTATGACATAATTTTTTTTCTCAATTATTGTAAACTGAGGCTGGTGTCTTTATAAGTACAGTCAGTATGTGTGCTGAAGTTAACATAAAAAATCACAACAATCCCATGCAATGGATACATAAAGATGCATGCCCCCTTTAAAATCAGTCTTGCTATGTCATATATATAGAGTATGCGTGTAAAATAGTAAGATCTATAAATAATGTCCCTGTCTTATTTCACAGAATCTTTTATCTGTCAGAATCAGTATTACACAGTGAATCTAGAGCGGAAGTTCTGGTGAGCTTTATATGAGTATGAAAGGAAAAAACACCCTCAACCACATGCTATTCACACCTCAAACACAAGCATCCTACAGTGTTCTCATGCTGTCTGGCGACCCAACAGATCGAAACATTTCTCTACAAAATGAAGCAGACGAAGCAACATATAATACTATTAGCAGATCTTTTATGTACAGTGAAAGAAGTGGAGCAATCTGCCTTCATAGTATATTAAAATATGAATACAAATACAACAAATGCATGTACAAATCCATACACAAGTTTAACTCAATAAAGCTAATGCTACTATTCAATATATTATGCAATAAAATACAATCAAATCTCAAAAACATCAAATGTACATAAATGTAAACATTATCTACAATAAAACAGAGAGTGACAAGTGCTGAGAGTGTAATGTAAGAGCCATGCTGAACTGTATAGTCCTGACAGGTTTTAGTTAGGAACCTGAGCCTCGGGTTCAAGCTCCCTTCGAGGACAGCGAGCTAAGTTTGTTTAAAACGAACTACTAAGACTGAAAGCGCAGGTAAACTTGTGAATAGGGCTGGGGGGAAAAGCTCCTCTTCTGTTATATCAAAATCCTCCGACATTTCTCTTTAAAACTTATCATTTTAGACTTGTGATAGATTGTGTTTTGTGGATTTTATATTTTGAGTGAACTATACCTTTAAGCGTCAAATATAAGTTTATTTTGATGGCTCAAACTCATCTCAATTTTGCTGGATTCTGGATTTCGGATCATCTTGTGGTGACAGATGCATACACAACATCAGTCCAGTCTTTAACATTCTGTAAAAAAAAACATCACACAAGATGTAATACTAATACAGTGATTATATTACAAATGTGGTGCCCTGACCCACTGGGCAAAGTTACGTCCAGTGGACGTCTTTTTTATGTCTTTGCTGACGTTGAAAAGACATCCACTGAGGAGCCAGAATGAAAGTTTTTATGACGTTTTGACGTCTTCTGTACGTCTGATTTAGACGCTCACAGAACCTCCTTACAAGGTTAAAAACTAGTTCAAAAGTGGTCAGTGGACATATTTTCAACATCATTTAAGGTTCATTTAGGCATAACTTATACTGTTTCTGGACCAATTCAACACTCGTGTTATTTCAATGTAATTTCCAGACACTGTGTTTGTCCTAAAATCAAGAAAATAAAATAATCTTTATGAAATAATGAAATAACTGACGATTAAGCATGTGGTAAAATCAGCTGCAAATCAAAGACATTAAATCTCTGAAGATCTCAGCAGAGGAGAATTAAACATCTCCACAAACAGCTTCATCAGCTTCACTCATTAGATTGACTTTATTTCTTTCAGACATCTAGAGAAGCTCTTATTGACAATTGACAAAGGTTTAAATGTTGATATTTGATTCATTTGAATCAGTGTTTGGTTTAGTTGGGATCTTGGTCCTCTACTTCTTGTGTTAGCTTGTCTCTGGCTTTTGTAACTGTGTGTTATAAAGCGCTCCTATTGTGGCAGAGAGCATTGAACTCATGTGTTTGCATCTTGCTGCTAATGGTGACAACATTATAGCAAAATAAGATATTAATGTTTTTTTGCCACTATATTTATTTTCTTGGATAGAAATCTTGTTGAAAAAAAAATAATGTACATGTTTTTTTTTACAAAATGCATAATTTTGGATATGCATCACATCAATGTATGGAAAAAAAAAAAAGTCTGGAAAATAAGGATGAGTTTTTGCTATGAATCGGTTTTGATTGTCACCGTTGTTGTGATGCATATCTGGAATCTTGATGTCTGTGTTTGAGTACATGATGCTTTTAGTCCAAATATTTAAATTGCATGCGTTTTGTCCATCTTCAAAATAAGCAAGTATTTTGCTCCTGGTTTCTGTACTGTAGATTTAAAAGGCTTGGGGGCTATAAATGAAACAAAAATAAAAAAAGCTAACTTCATAACCTCAGGTACTTAATATATGATGTGATGACTTTTTCATCATCAACAAAAAACCGATACCACCAGAGCTCTCTTAATTTTGTTTCTCTTTACTGCAGTGTTTCACAAAAACACAGTTAAAGCAGTCAGAAACAGACTAATTGAAGAAGTATGAGCACCAAGATCCCAACTAAACCAAACACTGATCACCACAATGGTGACTTCAAATGAATCAAGTATCAACATTTAAACCTCTGTTAATTCTCAATAAGAGCCTCTCTAGATGTCTGACAGAAATAAAGTCAATCTAATGAATGAAGCTGATGAAGCTGTTTGTGGAGATGTTTGATCCTCCTCTGCTGAGATCTTCAGAGATTTAATGTCTTTGATTTGCATCTGATTTTACCACATGTTCAATCGTCAGTTATTTCATTATTTCGTAAAGATTATTTTATTTAATTGATTTTAGGACAAAACAGTGTCTGGAAATTACATTGAAATAACACGAGTCTAAATCTAACAAATCCTGAGAGTGTTGATTTAGTCCAGAAACAGTATAAATTATGCCTAAATGAACCTTAAATGATGTTGAAAATATTTCTACTGACCACTTTTCAACTAGTTTTTAACCTTGTAAGCAGGTTCTGTGAACATCTAAATCGGACGTACAGAAGACGTCAAAAAAAGACGTCATAAAAACTTTCATTCTGGCTCCTCAGTGGATGTCTTTTCAACGTCACCAAAGACATAAAAAGACGTCCACTGGACTTAACTTTGCCCAGTGGGGAAGATTGGTTGAGTTTGAATGTGAAATAACAGTCATATGAATTAATGATAAAACTAATATCTTCTTCCTACTGCTGGCTAACATTAAGCAGTTTGAGACTGGATTCTCAGTGCTTTTGTTTCAGGAACCGCATTTTACACTGGGCATCAAGTGGTAAGGCAAAATTTGTTCATCATTCAAAAGTAAACATGTCCATAAAATTAAATATTGAATTGAAATATGGCTTTTATAAATACCTGATAAAATACTGTTGTGTGTAATGTATATGATTGATCATTATACTAAAATAAAAACACATCAAAATCTGACTCACAGCTAAAATAATAAATGACTAAATGCAGCTATTGAAGTTTCTTACCGGTTTTTGTACATTTCTTTTGTTGAATGTTGTCTCAGCGTAAGTTATTTCTTCATAAGAAGTCTGGACTGCTTAAAGAGTAATAATAATAATAATAATAATAATAATAATGATAGATTAAAACAACAAAACTCAATCTGAATGGTTTATTCACAACACACATATTTCTAATAAGGCTCAAACGTAAGTGTTACATTTAAAATAAAAACAAAATTAAAATACTGCATTTTTTTTAATACCATTTATTATTTAGAACAATATTCCTAAAACAATTTACATTCATAGTGATGTTAATTTGATCAAAGCTGATGTAATATAATGTAAAACTGTGCTCATAAATTGGAGCAAAGTTGTTTTGTTATGGAAATAATATAGATTATTATTTATGAGTAAATGTGAGATGAGTAAGGAATATGCAAATATTTTCAATAACCCAGTAAGTGCACACATTATTTTGGTTTCTTTCATTAAAAAGGAAACTAGTGGGCTTTAACTTCATAATTGTGAGAATAAGATTAAATTATAATTAGTGCTAAAAAATGTATTCAAATATATTATTATTATGATTGTTTAAAAGAATTAGGAAATACTTGCCTTCTGTGTCAGTTTTTCTAGATTTCCTGCAGAGGAAGAAGATCCCGACTGCAGCGACAAGTAACAGAGATCCAACAACAACAACAACAATAACAACAACAACAACAACAACAGAGATCCACACTGTCAGGGAGTCTGGAAGAGGAGAAAAAGAGAGTAAAAGAGAGTCATTAATGTAAGTGAATGTGTCGTAAAACATCACCACTGCTGTACCTGCACATGGTTGACAGAGTTGAGTGATGTCCAGATGTGTGGTCTGGTTTGTGATGGGATTGTTGATCACACAGCTGTAGCTGTTTTTCTCCTGATATTCCACCTCCAGAGGTAGAGAGAGACTCATGCTGAGATCAGACACACTGATGCTGGACAATAAACTGTTTCCTTTGTACCAGGAGAGAGTCACATGACCCACATTCACCACTGAACACAGCAACGAACAATTCTGCTGTGATGAAGATGATGAAGATGAACATTGTGAAGAGTTACTGCTGATGACAGGAACAGGCAGACGAGCTGAAAAACATCAGAGAATAGAGTGAAATATGAATAAATACAATCAGCAGTCATTTTCAGTTTAGTTTGTTGAGTGAATGTTTCTCGGCTCAAAATATAAATAATGAAACATTTCAATATGTAAACAATTAATAGAAATTTATATGTAGAGGGCAGAATTGGTTATCTCTGCTCACCATAGACAGAAACACTGAATGTTTCTGATAACAGTTTAGCTGCAAGCTTCTGTAGTTGATATACTCCAGTATCTTGAGTTGTGATGTTCATGATGGTCAGAGATCCAGTTTGATTGTCCAGTTTCAGTCTGTCTCTGAATCTCTCATCAGGAACCTCATATGTGGATAATATTTGTTTCTTTATTTTGATTTTAGCTATAAGAGACTTATTCCCAAATGTCCAAGTTATGTCACCATTAAACATTTCAGTAAAATTAGTGTTTAGAGAGACAGAATCTCCCTCCATCACTGACACTGACTGTATTTCATCTGTATCTGATCCAAGTACACCTGAAGAAGATGGAGACAGTCAGATTAATGCTCCTGTTGTTCTGCAGAGCCAGAAATCAACTGTGTATTGATATATTTAACCCTTAAAAGGGCAAAACCATAAAGAGAAAATGTATTTATTGCTAGTTTCCATTTATATTTAATGGAATATATTATTATATTTCATTATTATTATTATTATTACATTTTTTTCTTGACTCTTATTTTTGATTTTAATGTTTGTATCCTTCTGGATACTTTGGGGGTATAAATTCAGTGAAAACAGAACTCTTGTTTACACGTGTACAACATGGTTGTTATTACTGAATGCTTTGGAACATAGATGTATAGGTTTGTCTCTTTTTAAAGAAAATGCATCGCAGATTATTGCTGAAGTGAAAGCATTTTATAGAAGTTCAAGTTTACAGTAAAGATAAAGTACTATACAATTTTTTTTGTTTTATATAAAACTAATATTTTATAAAATATCTTGCACTCTAAAATTGCTAAATAAATAAAGTCATATGTCTAATCAAGTTATGTTTCACATTTGAAGTTGATATTAATAAAATTGAGGTTCCGAGATGTTGTTTGGGCACTGAAAATAACCACTGGGTTACTGGGCTGTAAATTAGTCAATTTCTGTCACAATAGGTGTGTTCAACTTGACACAGTATTGCGGAAACCGATCACAGTCTGACTTGAAGCAATGCATGCCAGGAAGAAATTCTGTCTGACTTGAGATGGCACCGACGCCACATGACTGCCACGTGGGCATCAAAGTACCGCAAGAGTTTTTTGAGAGCAGCCGGCTGACTCAGCCTCCACAGTTTCACCAGGGGGGCAGGGTTTCATATTTTATTGAAGCACCCCTGGGCGCCGCCATTGGCTGACAAACTCCCACCTGCAGTTAGCATTCCATTGACTCCCATTTATTTTGGCGTCACTTTGACAGCGAATAACTTTACATCTAAGGCGTTTAAAGACTCCATTTGTCCATTCAATATTTCTACAGAAACACGAAAATGTATAAAAGGACTCATTACCTAGCAGTTTTTTTTTAAAATAGGCTAACGATTGCGTCATAACCTGTCGCACAGTAGAGAAATTACTGTATGGACAGGAGGTGAAGCTCGCAGACAATCTTTTACTGTCTATGAGGCTATCGGCGGGACGTGGAGGCATAAGGTCAAGGGAGAAGCCCATAGAGAGTCCATTAAAGCAACGGGACAAAATTATTCAACAACGTCTGCTAGATTCGGTGGGTGTATCAGATTTCTCTTGGCACAGCAATTAGAAGAATTACAATTGTCAGACAGGTTGCTCACGTGACATCTACGTCATGAAGCTCAGTTTGAGTCTGTGCAGTACGCTTGACCCCCAGGAAGTGAGTGCTTCTAATTGACTTCATTTGTCTCCGTTGATTCCAATGGGTTCGCTGTGTCCATTTCTTTTACTGTCTATGAGTTTCACCAGAGCGGGTACAGAAGCGCTGATGACAACACAGCTGTCTCACGATTGGCCAGATTCACCACATGACAACTAGGGCTGAAACGATTAGTCAACATTATCGACAATGTCGACAATAAAACATTGTCAACAAATATTTTTGTTGTCGAGTAGTTTAAATCGAGTAGATTAAATTTGACCTAATTTACAGCTTGCAATAATGCGTCTTGACCAGTGTGGCGCTGTAGCACAAGACTCTAATTCAGCCCTCCTTGATGCAATTCAAGAGAAGAAGAGATACAGCGCTAAGCGCTTCTTCAGAGAAACGCACCCGAACTGAATGGCTTTTGGATATGAAAATATTTGACGCACACTTTTCTCTCAATAATGAAAAAAACAACAACAAAAATCACAGCAGTGTGAAAGCAGCAGTTAAAAGTACATCTTATCACACTGATGTGGATGTTTAAACGAGCTCAGTAAAGCATTCACGTTACGTCTATAATATTTTATGTAATACCTTAAATCAAGTATCTCTACAGTATTAAACATTATTATTAAATATTTGATTAAAGAGATAGTTTGGTTTGCAGAGGTCAAAGCTTAATCTAGCTCAGGACTGTTTTGATTATCATAACCCAGTAAGGCAGTGGTTTTCAACCTGTGGGTCGCATATTGGTATTGCAGGTGGGCCGCCAATTATTATTAAAAGAAATAATAATATTGTTAATGTATGTAAAGATGTCTAAGTCATAACATACTAACATCATTTCATAAATATAATTAAATTAAAAAAAAAAAAAAAAACTGTTACTATGCCTCCACTATTCGAGCTCGCTGATTGGTTTAAGAATAAACCACCAATTTATCTTAGATATGCTACAGAACAACAAATTCAAACATGTATAAATGGCTGTCAACAGGGTCAACATAAATGGCTGTCAACATGTTCCCCCCTGACTGCTGTCTACCAGCTGCTGAGCTTGGCCTGGATCTGGTTTTCCTGTTTTGCTGAGTGGTGCCAGGTCGAGTTATTTTCTGTTAATTTCCAATCCATTCTAGGGCTGTGTGATTAATAGAAATCGTCATAAAATCATGATTTGAGCGTGCACGATTTCTAAATCGCTTTATAGCACGATTTTCCACGGCCCTGACCTCCCGCAGTATGCTATCCGATCCAATCAGAATGCAGCATCTACCGCGAGAACAGAACAGACTGGGCATATGCCTAACTCCAGGTTCACATACTGTCTGTGATGCTCTTTTTTCTGAGCCCATGTTAACGGATCAGAACGTTCACACTGAACGCGGTAAAAGGCTAGAAATAAAAACGTGCGAAAATAATATCTAGCACATGAGCATAGAGTGAGTTTTGAGTGCACAGGACGCAGTTTAAGTGAGAGGAGACATGTTTTAAGTGTGCGCTGAGCAAAGGAAATCTGCGTGCGAACAGAGAGACTCGCGCTCGCGCATTATTTTAATGTGCTTTACAATAACATTACAATAACTCGCTGCTGCTTCTGCACCACATACACACTGCAGACAGAGTATGTGTGAACCTGTAGGCTATAATGTATAACAAATCTATTTCAACACCCGAGGCACCGCTAAAATGAGCTCTATGAACAATGCATGGCAAAAAAAGAAAAAAAAAAAAGTCCCTGGACACTGGGTTTATTTATTTATATTTTTTGCCATAAGTCTATAAAATGACGTTACAACTCTCTGATAAAGCTCTAATTTGTTTTCTTTTGGACATATGTTTCAAATTCATTCTGAATGCATTTATTAACTGTAAAGCATACACTGTAAAAAATTTCTTGTTGTTTTTACAAAAACTTTTTGGCAGCTGTGGTTGCCAGAATAATTTTGTAAAAATACAGAAAACTGTAAACACATTTACGTCAAAAACTGTTAATTTTACAATATAAAGCTGTAATTTACAAACAAGAAAATGTGAATATAAACCAGTAAATTCAACAACACACAAAATTAAATCTGTTTTGTACCTTGAAAATACTGACAACCACCATAATAATAAAGATGGTACTGTATAAGAGAAAGCCACATGAAGTATCAAAGCTCATCACAAGTAGCTTCACCACAAGCAGAAGTATATATTAATATATAGAAGGTGCACATTTATGGAAACACAAAACACCATCATGGTAACACACGTGATACTTAAATAATGCAAAAAACTTTCATTAAGCAACAGAAGATGTAACATAAAGCTCAAATGTACATAACTGATAACAAGAACTATTTAAAAACATGATTATTTAAACAAAATACTTTCAAACGTGGAGTGTCACGCAGGGAATTCTGGGAATATCAGTTTACAGTTTTAGACTGTAAATTATACATTGATTTGTTATTTTTTTTACTTCTAAAAGCTGTATAATTAACAGAATTTTACTGTAAATTTACATTAAATGCTTTGTTAGATCTTTTACAGTTTTTCCCTGTATATAGTACGGGAACTTACTGTTAACCTATTATCAGTTTTTTTCCGTAGCGTTTTTACAAAATTTTACAGTTAAAATTACACTTATTTTTTACAGTGTATATGTGTGTCTAAATTGTGATTAAAATCAAAACCGCAAAATTGATCAAAGAAATCGCGATAGTTATTTTTATTTTTTTTTCATATCGCATTGCCTAGTTCATTCAATAAAGACAGTTAACAATCTAGCTTCTGAGTATTTATTAACCCAATAATAGCGGGGGTCAGTTAATTTTATTTTTTATTTTATTTATTTATTATTTTTACAATGGGCCGCGCAAACATATGTGTTTGGTTGTTTGGGCTGCGAGTTGAAAGAGGTTGGGAACCACTGCAGTAAGGTATTTTAAGAGAGATTACTCGACCAGTCAAAAGTTTTTGAATGGTAACGTTAAGATTTTTAATTTTTATTATTTTTTTAAAGATGTCTCTTCTGCTCACCAAGCCTGCATTTATTTGATCCAAAATACAGCAAAAGCAGTAATATTGTGCAATATTTTTACGATTTAAAATAACTGCTTTCTATTTGAATATATTTTAAAATGTAATTTATTTTTGTGACCAAAGCTGAATTTTCTCCAGTCTTCAGAGTCACACGATCCTTCAGAAATCATTCTAATATACTGATTTGCTGCTCAAGAAACATTATTATTATTATTATTATTATTATTATTATTATTATTATTATTATTATTATTATTATTATTATTATTATTATTATCATCATCATCATCATCAATATATAAAAACAATTGTGCAAAAAAAAAAAAAAAAAAAAAATCAGGATTCCTTGATGAATATAAAGATCCAGAGATCAGAATTTATCTCAAATAAAAAGCTTTGTAACATTATACACAATACCATTCAAAAGCTTGGAGTCAATATCTTTTTTTTATTATTATTATTAATACTTCTATTTAGCAAGGATGCTTTAAATTGACAAAGACATTTATAATGTTACAAAATATTTATATTTCAGATAAATACTGATCGTCTGAACTTCCTATTCATCAAAGAAACCTGAAAAAATTATATTCAGCTGTTTTCAACATATACAATATAATAATAATAAATGTTTTTTATACAATATAATAATAATAAATGTTTTTTGAGCAGCAAAGTGACTGGAGTAATGACGCTAAAAAAATCAGCCTTGAAATCACAGGATTTTTAAATAGCAAAAAATCTTTCAAAATGTTACTGTTTTGCTGTACTTTAGATCAAATACATGCAGGCTTGATGAGCAGAAGATACATTTTTAAAAACAATATTACTGTTCAAAAAATGTATGACTGGTAGTGTATATTGTGAATACTATTGTTTATCCAAAAATAAGAAATAATCACTTACCTTTATTTTGTTTCTTATCCATATTATATTCTTACGAAAGGAGATGTTAGGCAGAAAGAGGTGACATTCAGTTCATTTTCATATAGTAATTAAATGGTAAATAAGAAGGTCATCTCATTTTGCCTGTCAAACGTATTTATTTGTATGAATTATTTGTATAATAATTGTAATTACTTTACAATTAATAATCAAGTACTACTACTTATATTAAATATTACTTATTAACTAATAATGAGTTAAGGCAAGTACTACTCAAGAACTAATGACATGAGTCCAGAATTCATGTGTGACATGTGAAACTTACCCCAAAGTGTTATTAAAACATTAACTAAAAAACATTTAGGCAAGGTGGTTGTTTTTCACAGATACATAGTTAAGATGAATTATTGAATAGTGTATGCCTTAATGTATCATTAGTTCATATTTAAGTGATGTTTAATTTAGGAAAATAGTATATGATCATTCATGTACGGTTATTGTAAAGTGTTCCTAAAGTAGAAAATAATGTTGTCTAAACTGTAGCTGCAACTCTGAAAAAAATAATAATAATAATAAATTTAACTTACCGATCAGACTCCAGCAGTACAAACAGAACAGAAAAAGCATGTCAAGGCATTGAAAGGTCTGAACTAATAAGACGTCTGGTAAAACACTCAACTGGTCTATCTGGTGTGTGAATTTTGGACACTCCTAGTTGACACACAAACACTCTGAACGAGTTTCTGAACAAAGGCCTTCATATATATGAACTCATAATGGTGGAAGACATTATTCTCTCTTTTTTTTCAATTAAAATATATATATTTTTTTAATGTTCAAAACATAAAAGTAAAAGAACATTGCGAGATACTGAGCCTAACCTTAGTGGTTTAAAAATGGTTGTATATGCCTGTGTGAAGAGTATTTGCAAAATCAGACTAATTTTTAAAAAAAATCATGTTTTTGTTTTTTTTTATTCTGGATTCCAAATAATATCAATTAAACTGCAGCTGGGTTGTTTTCATAAGAGTAATAACTTAAAAAAAAATGCCGCTAACTAACACAATAAAAACATGATTTATGAAAATGAATAAAAACAGTTATCTGTTTTTGCAAATAAACTCTTCATAAGCAGTCGATTCAGCTGCTAAAAATATGTGACGCCTCACAGTACTGGTTTTACTGAAATTTAGCTTGAGTCAAACCAAAACCTGCTGTGGTTGGTTTTGATCAGAAATGTTGTTTGATCTGTTTGTTGGACAAACGTGTTTTTGAGAGAGAATGGGAAGTTAGAGCACGTGTGTTTAGTTTGCAAATGAAGGGCTTTTTTTCTGTTTCTATATACAGCTCATACATACTCTTTCATCTACAGAAAGAATAAACCAAGATGAAAAACTACTGTTGAAAAAAAATTAAGTTGGTGTTGGGGCTACAGTAGCTGCAAGCGGAAACCTCCAAACAATCAACTAGATAGATGCAGTGATAGAAATGCATGACAAATTATGGCAGAAAGTAGTGACTTTAAAGGGGAAAAATCTATTAGAACTTGATGTCAAGATTTTTAATTGTAGTTTAGTTGTTTAGATTTCACATGTGTTGTCAGTTCAACTGTAAACAAAATCGCTTTGATACTACATGTAGAAGAAGAAAGCCGTTGCGTTTACAACTGTGACAGTGAGCTCTTACCAAAATCAAATAAATGCTGGATTTACAAAGTATGTCAAGCTCGCAACATACTTTAACGATACTTTTTTGTTGAATACATGACAGAAGAAAACAAAGAAATACAAAAAAACCAAAGACTAACAGGTGGGCAAACATAGAATGTGTAGTGCAAAGATTTCTTATATTGTTTTTAACATGTTTTTTTTCTGTATGTTCAGTAGGAAAGTATATATAAGGAAGTAGAGGATAAGTTCTATGCCAACTTCTTGACTTCCTGTTGGGTGGAGCTAATGTCTGTGGTGTGAAAGTTGCCTGGATTGAATAAATATATATATATGTACAAAGCTTTGTGATCATACCTGAAAAGGGATGTGCTGCAGTGTTCCCTAAAATTACCATTATCTAGATGGTGCTAATAGAGCGCCCACTACACGCCCCTGTGTGAATCTTGGCCAAGCCATAACAGGAGATAACTCTGATGACTCAAAGCAAAGGATGATAGAAATTGAAGCATGATAACTACCTCAAAAAGACACAAATAAACATAAAAAGGATAATAATGGTTAATGTGTTGCCATGGCAACAGTATTTGAAATGTAAAAAAATTCCCTTAATAATTTTAAATCTGTACTTTAATGTTGTTTTTATAACACATCTGAAGCAATTTATAGAAAAAGGAAAAAGGGAGTTTTTCTAAGTTAGCTAAAACTTCTGCCAATTGGTTGGCTACAACCGTGGGCTACGCTGGCTACATAAACGTGTTTAGCTCCAACTACAGCTCAACCTGGCAAAGACTGAGCTTCTGGTCTTCCCTGCCACTCCAACTTTACAGAATAATTTCAGCATCCAGTTATGTTAATCAACAATTACCCCATCAAGTTTGGTCAGAGAGGGGATATCCCATATGCATAGATCTCACCTACAATCCCCCCTTGGGGAGGATGTGGTTTCTGCAATGTTCCCTTTTACACTAGAAATGGCATGTTTTCCCAGTGTTATCGAAACCTCATTCAGTGAGTAGTGCATGAACAGCAGTGACTGGCCTCTTGGAGTAAGCATGTTCCATGTTTTAATAAGGGATACACTGCTTGGTAGCAGCATCCATGGCACCTTCTTGTGAAAGGCTTTGATGGCAGTGCGTCCACACGCCTTGGCTTCTCTCTGTCGCGACAGAACGGTGTTTTTGTGTTTTTTGTCTTGTGAGTCGCAGTGTTTTTGTATGTCGTCATCGCGTCTACCTGTCTTTAAGCGCGCATACAGTTGTGAGTTTCTGCTGGATGTCGGAATTTTTACAGTTAAACTCTGCACACGTGGAACAGCTGCGGGATCTCGGCCTGCTACGGAGGCCTACACCATCACTGACCCCCACTACTGCATGTTACTCACAGTGTAGGCGCCACAAGCGGCGTGAGAGGAAGCAGAGGAGGGGTAAGCACGCAGGTATCCAGGCTAGGCTAATGGCTAACCCAAAATAGCATATCCCCACCATCATACTGGCTAACGTACGCTCAATAAACTGGACTACATCTGATTACTACGTTCAACTCAGAGGACTTTAAGAGACTGTTGTGTTTTTGTGTTCATGGAAACATGGCTCAGCAACAGCGTTCCAGACTGCATATTCAGCTTTACCAGCTGACATGCTATCGAGCGGTCAGAGCTCTCGTCACAGGAGGAGGATCCTGCGGCGGCGGGCTTTGTGTTTACATCAATGACGCATGTCACCATCACACAACTCCAACCTCTTTATTAAGTTTGCGGATGACACAATTGTGGTGTGTCTCATTAGCAACAGAGATGAGACAAACTACAGGAGCGAGGTGAGCCCCCTGGCCGGGTGGTGCAGTCAGAATAATCTCTCTCTGAACGTGGAGAAGACGAAGGAGATTGTTGTTGACTTCGGGAGAGCACACACTCAGCATGTTCGTCTGTCCATCAATGGTGTGACTGTGGAAATAGTGAGCAGCACCAAGTTCCTGGGTGTGCACATCACAGAGGACCTCTCCTGGACTGAAAACATAACAGCACTGGCCAAGAAATCACAGCAGCACCTCTACCTTCTTCACAAACTGAGAAGAGCCAGAGCCCGGGCCCCCATCATGTGCACCTTCTACAGAGGTACCATCAAGAGCATCCTGACTAGCTGCATCACTGTGTGGTATGGCGCCTGCAACATATCCTGCCGGAAGACTCTGCAACGCATAGTAAGAGCAGCTGAGAAGATCATTGGTGTCTCTCTCCCCTCCCTCCCTCCAGGACATTTATGAACCCGTCTTACTCGCATAGCCCCAGGTGATCCCACTCCCAACCAGTCATACAGCTTCTTCAGTCTGCTGCCATCAGGGAGGAGACTGCGGAGTCTCCAGGCCAGGACCAGCAGACTGAAGGACAGCTTCATCCATCAGGCTGCCAGGAACCTGAACTCACTCCCGAACTTGCCCCCTGTCCCTCTTCTGCCCCAGGCACCACAGAACTATGACCCCCCCCCCCCCAAAACCCACATCCCCAGGACCTTTCACCCCCGCTCCCACTAACATACGATTACATGCACCAGTCACTTTGTGCAGCATTGATCTGCTCACTACCTCATTCAGCATGGAACTGACGTCATTCTACTACCTCATCAGTTAAATAAAAAAAATATTTTTATCTGCACTGTTTGTTCCCTTCACTGGTTTGCACTCAACCTGCCATGTGCCTTGTGCTGCTTTATTTAAATGTTTTTAAAATGTTATTATATGTCTTTTTTTACATTCCCTTATTGTATAGTTGCATCTTATATTTTATATTTGATCTAGATTTTTAGGCTCTACTGTTAGTGTTATCTGTATGCACCGGGGGTCTGAGAGTTACGCAATTTAGATTCTCTGTATTTATATACTGCACATGTGGAAGAATTGACAATAAAGCAGACTTGACTTGATTTGACTTCTGCCTATTTATGCTCACACTGGAATTAGCGGCAGCTGGATGCAATTATTGCATGTTAATTTGCACTGAAGTTATATAGTTAATAGTTAATTAATTTCATGAAATGCCATGCTTGATGCTCTGCTAAGCAAACATACTAGCTATGCTTGTCGCTATTCCTGTTGCCAGAAGCAATTAATATATAACTTATTTTGAGTCCACCTAAGATTTTGTAAACGTTTTTATGTAGGGCAAAAGCAATTACAGTAAGTGAGAGGTTTGATCAGTGAAATTGTGGATTAAACAATTTAATTGTGGGTGCCAGTATATATATATATATATATATATATATATATATATATATATATATATATATATATATATATATATATATAGTGCGAGGTATTGGTAGAATTTTACATTATTTGAATTGTACATTTTTCTTATCGATTCTGATTATTATCAGTTCCTAATTTCAATTCCAATAATAAAAATAATAATAATAATAATAATAATAATAAAATAAAAATAAAAAACAGGAAACCTTATCAGAAAAAAAATCATTCTAGCTGAATACTATGAACAAAATTCAAAAGGCTGTGTGTTTGTGTTACATATCTCTTAATAATTTATTATATATATCCATACAATGTTCATATGTTATTATAGCCTACTTATCCTGTTGATGAGCAAAATGTAATAAATTTCATGTGACATCAGGAAGCAATGTATTATGCACAGGAAGCGATCTGGCATTCACATGACAACAGGGAGTTTACACAGCGGTGTGTAGGTTGTGTTCTGGTAGTTTCACTGAAATTGCTTATACTGTGCCATTAATATTATACACAGTATGTCCTGTGATAAAATTAAGTTACTATTTCTACCCTTGTAAAACTAATCCCATCCAAATATGTCTTATGTATGGTTTGGTTTTACTTATGTGGTTTTTCTAAGTGCCCGTGTCACTGTTTTATTCCCTCCAAATTTCAAGTACTGCCTTTTGAAAATAGAACCATGCTTCAACTCTCTGACAGACTGAGGTTGTTTTCACAGGTAAAAAAAAAAAACACATTCTAAAATTGAACAGTTAAATATGATACAGTATACCATATGATTCTACTGGTTTCAAACAGTTGCTCATCTTGTTTTTATTATTATTTTTTTTCCACCAGTAGATTAAAGGGTTTTAAAAAGCTGTCTACAAACTACACACACATGCACTGAATACACACTCCACCTACAGACTGTTTGTCCACCCAACAGATCAAACCACAATTCTGTAGAAAACCATCCGCAGCCACTTTCAGAAGCTGAACCTCAGTAACAATGGTTTTGTGAAGTGGCAGACGTGTTATCTATATACTTGTTTTTTTTTTCCATTCACTAAAATGTACACATGATTTTAAAATCACTAGAGTAAGGCTTCACAACCCAATTTCCAGAAAAGTTTTTATTTTTTTGATTTTTTATGCAAATAAAATTAATAATCTGATTTTCTAATTCTACTTCACCTTCATTTAACTGACGAAAAATACAAAGAAAATATTTTGTGTTTCCACTGACCAACTTAATTATACTTTGTGAATACATTTATTTATTTATTTTGATGGCTGAAACATAAACACAAAATTTGGGACAGAGGCATGTTTACCCCTGTGTAACATGAACTTAACTTTTAATTAGACTTTTTTTAATTGTTCAGGAAGTAAGGATTAATGCAGATTTTCAAGTATAATTTTTGCTCAACCTCGCCTGAAACAAGAAACGTCATTGTCTGATTCTCACTTTCATGATGTTCCATACATTTTTAGTAAGAGACAGATCTGGACTGCAGGTGTAGAGTGTCCATGTTGCACATGCAGAATGAGGCCTGGCCCTGTCTTGTTTGAATAACCTTGGACTTCCCAGGAAACATGTCATCTTGATGGCAATATAAGTCTACAGTACTGACTTGTTTGAGGCAATAACTACAATAAAGCGACTTCTGTAACTCTTAATGAGACTTCTGCAACTGTCTACAGGTATTTTGACTCACTCATCTGTCCAAAGGACATTGGAGTTTACCTTTAATACAGCAGCTAGAGTTCTTACTAGAACCAGGAAGTATGACCATATTAGCCCCGATTCTGTCAACTCTGCACTGGCTCCCTATTAAATATTGTATAGATTTCAAAATCTTGCTTTTTACTTATATAGCCCTGAATAGATCAGCACCTCAGTATTTGAACAAGCTCTTACTGCATTATATTCCTTCAGGTCCGCTGCGTTCTCAAAACTCCTGGAATATCAAAATCAACTGCGGGCGGCAGATCATTTTCCTATTTAGTGCCCAAACTCTGGAATAACCTGCCTAACATTGTTCGGGAGGCATACACACTCTATCAGTTTAAATCTAGATTAAGGATCCATCTCATTAACCTGGCTTACACATAACACACTAACACATATTCAACTCCATTAAAAGCTGCATTAATTAGGACAAACAAAACCGGGTATACTCCTCATAACACCCAATGTACTTGCTATATAGTTAGAAGAATGGCATCTACGCTAATATTAGTCTGTTTCTTTCTCATTCCGAAGTCACCGTAGCCACCAGATCCAGTCTGTATCCAGCCCAAATGGTGGATCAGCACCTAGAGACAACCTCTACAGCCCTAAATGCCAGCGGAGACCAGGACAACTAGATGAGCCCCAGATACAGATCCCCCGTAAAGACCTTGTCTCAGACGACCACCGGGACAAGACAACAGGAACAAGTTGAGTCCTCTACACAATCTGACTTTGCTGCAGCCTGGAATTGAACTGCTGGTTTTGTCTTGTCAGAGGAGAACTGGCAAAAACCCAAAGTCTGGCTTAGGATATTCTATAGCCTTTACACTTTTATTTTGCCTCTGTTTAAAAATTAGTTTATATTCCTAAAATACAAAATAAGTTAGTCAGTGAAAAGATTGGAAAAACTTTTTTGTACTTTTGTCAGGTAAATGAAAGTGAATGAGCTAGTTTCTTGAATGTATAACTTTTCTTAAATTTGGGTTGTACAATTAAATATAGTTCATCTACAATTCACGCAACATTCTTTTACTTTTATCCATTTAAAACTGTCAGGAAACTACACTCTCAGAGAAGGTACAAAAAGTTACAAAAGCTGCCTCTGGGTGGTTCAAAAGGTGCTTATAGTAGTAACATGTACACTTTAGGCACTTGTATGTACATTTATGGTACTAATATGCACCCGTGGTCAATAAGATAAATTTAGAAAGTCTGCCACCCCAGTGACAGCTTTTGTAAATTTTTCCTTACAGTACCTTAAAGAAAGATAAATAAAGAATATTTCACCAATTAAGAACAGAATGTTAAGAAATTAAGAAATAAAATGTGTAAAGTCATGAAAATAATGGAAATATCTACAGTGTAAACGTTTTTGTTCATGCTCCAAACGATTCCCCTTGTATTCATACAGTACATATATAATCTTATTGCATAACTTATGAATTGTGAGTGTGTAATGTCTCAGCATTGTGCAGATCTACTCTACAGTGTATGGTAAATGATAGCTATGTCAATCTGCGCATCAATCCAATCTAAACATGCTCTAGCTGCTAAAAAGTGGCTAATTGGTCCCTAGATATCATCCCCACCCACCATATCATAGAACAAGTTCCCATTGGTCAGATCACCATGGTTTTTCAAATGTATATAAATAACATCACATTTATTATTGATAATATTATATCTTGTGTTAAGCATATTTTACAGAAAGTTAAAGAGGATGATCATGCGGATTATGCACCAATCACTATGAGATGATGATCAAACACCAGTGTTTTTCTTTGTATACAACCAAGATTGTGTGATCATTTTCTCTATAAATCTCCTGCATCGACCTCAGACTCGGACCGAAAAACTGAAAATCACCACTTTGCATCAGGAAATCACAAGAGCACATATAGCAGGATCTTCCTAAAGAGGTTTAAAGAATAATAATTAACGACAGATTAATGAAATAGTCTCCTAAATCTTCAAAAGACTACCTTGCAATACAATGACCATTATGTAATCTTTCCAGCCCAATGGAGCATTTTCATTTTTTACTCTTAAAGTAAAAAAAGTGCAAAAAGTGGTTGCAAACTACTCATCAAAAGGAATGGAAACTCTGCAGTGGTATCAATTAATTACATCTGTACAGAAATGCGGTTTGATCTGCTGATAAACAGCTTGTGCATGACAACGTGCCTACTGCTGGACGTTTGTGTTTGATGTCTGTTCATGAGTGTATCTGAGGTGTGAAAACCGTCTGTCAGTCCTGTGTGGTTAAAGGCTCACATAAAACCGTCAACTGCTTTTAAAGAGAAACCACTTTACTACATAACTCTAAACTCATCAATGCTACTGTCTGACAAAAAGGTTCATATTTCTAAAAATAACATATACTTATGCATCATGATCTTATACATGCTTACTCTCTATATATATATATGCATAATATATATATATATATATGTGTGGATAATATATATATGTGTGGGCAAAGGTCCTGTAGTTCAGCATTGCTATTTCCAGCAAGGCAAGCAAATGCAAGTCACCCCCTAAACCTCACTCCCATCCGGGTCACGGCACCAATGTAACCCCTCTCTCCCATGTCCTCTCCATCGCTCTTCACACGCACACCGAGCAGGGCTCCGGCATGGGAGTCGGACGCACTAACAAGGAGGCTAAATGGCTACAGCCACTAGCATCTGTTGTTAGTGCGTCTCTTGAGATCGGGGAGTGAGGTTTACATGCACAGCACTACTTGCTGGCCTCCGTTACATATATATAGGAAACAGACTATTTTGATGGTCTTACAGTGCGTGTGAATCCTCCAATGCTATTTTTTCATGGTTTCAATTAGAGGATTAAGATTTGGGCTTTTCACTTGAGTGACTATTTATCCAAGTATGTTGATGGTGATAGATCCAGTCTGATGATACAGCTGCAGTCTGTAAATGTAATACATACAAACAAACAGCAGAAGAACATAACTGATTTACACATTCACTCAGCAAACAAACATGAGTCTCATGGATGACCTTGAATAACTGCTGCACATACCCATCCAAGTGTACACACCATAGCTCAATGCTGTGTGTGTGCATTTGGATGGGTTAAATGCAGAGCACAAATTCTGAGTATGGGTCACTATACTTGGCCACACGTCACATCCTTTCCTTCCTTTCTGTGATGTCTCATTTGATGGATGGGCTGAGCAAAAATTTGCAAACATTCTCCCAGGAAATTTCAGGTTTTGGCATTGTGAATTCTACCTATACCACCTCTGATGTGGTTCTTGATGCTGTGTTATATCAATTTGACAGCAGTTGAGAAGATGGACTGCAGAGCAAGAAAATTATACATGCAAATGTCTGGGCCTCCCACTAGGCCTCTCCAGAATGGTACTGTTCGGAAGAAAGACCTTACAGTTTCCCTTGAAATCTGTTAGCCACAGTAGCTCATAGGCACATAGGGCCACGGTCCCTTCTTTAATCCTGAGCTGAGTGGAACATGAGTATTTATCTTGGACCCCAAGATGATGTACCCTTAGGAGATCACCACAACATTGCTTTGGGTAGACATCATGCTCTGGTCCACTTCAGCTATGTGTGTGTCATCTTGTCAGAACTTACAGTTCCTTGGAAAGAAGGAATAGAGGCTGAAAAGGCAATGGAATGCAGACTTATTAGCTGTATGCATGCAAGCTGGGTGGAGGGCATTTACATTCCCGGTAGAAGTCAAATGAAGGGGCTTTTTGAGTGATTTGGAGGCGCCGCCCATCTCGCTGGCGACTCTGCCACCACTGTGCGTGTGATCGTCTGTATTTTATGTGGTTTTAAGTTTTTTGGAAGTATCTTAACTCTGGATTATTAGCGTGGTCGATCCCTGACAACATGATTATGGTTGCACTTAATAATCGTACACTTGTTTGCCTTCTGTGGCTGTGGATATTGATTGTTTGGAAAGCCGCACAAACATTCCACGTGATGAAAGAGCTGGGCCTGTCTTGTCATAGCATACAGCTGGCATGAGCTTCTTCAGTTGCAGTTTTCAGCATCAAGACTATTGGATCCTGATGTCAATCTATCAGAAATCAAGCCCAGGGCAAAAGTTAATAAGAGAGGCAGCAGAGGAGGTGTTCGGGTCAGAAACCGCCGGCGAGGATACAGACCTGTCTTACCCTCGGTTACTATGGGGAATGTCCACTCTCTCATCAACAAGGCGGATAAATTAACAGCTTGTTTGATGTTCGATTGCACGTTTCACAGACCAGTTTACTCAGTTTTTCTGAGACGTGGCTGTCTGATAGGATACCTGTGTCTCATGTGGAGATGGAAGGCTTTGCACTTCACAGGATGGACAGAGATCAAGCAAGTATGTTTAAGAAGCATGGTGGAGGTGTCTGTCTGTATGTGAACAACCGCTGGTGTCATACTCAACATGTTACGGTAAAATAAAGAGTCTGTGACCCAAATATTGAGCTCATTGCAGGGAGTTGTAGACCTTACTACCTACCCAGGGAGTTCTCCCATGTTATTGTCATAGTGGTGTATATCCTACCATCGGGAAATGGGAAGTGTACCATTGAGACAATTTTGAGAATGACGCATGACTTACAGCGCTCCTCTCCAGATGCACTGGTTATTTTTAAACAAATGGTGTCATACGAGGGGTGACAATATTATTGACTTGTTTTATACAAATGTTAAGGATGACTATGTGGCTAAATTGCTTCCTCCGCTGGGTAAATCAGACCATAATCTGATAAACTTGACTTCCAAATATTCAACGGTGATACGTAAACAGCCAATTACATCAAAGACTGTGCGCGTCTGGTCAGATGATGCTTGTGAAACACTAAAGGGGTGCTTTGAATGCACCGACTGGTCTGTGTTTTTTGATGGAGACAGTGATTTGGACAGTATCTCTAAAAAAAGTGACTTGTTATATTAATTATTGTGTCGAGGCTGTAAAAATCTTTCCCAATAATAAACCATGGGTCACCAGAGAAGTTAAAGCTGCTATTAATAAGAAGAAAGCAGACTTTTATAGTGGTGATAAAGAAAAGATTTAAGTTGCTCAAAGAGAGTTGAAAGTCATTATCAGACAAGGCTAACAAAAATATAAGGAAAGTGTTGAAGGTAAAATGTCCATTAGCAACACATGAGGTCTATGGAATGGTATGAAGTGTATTACTGGATATGGGACTAGTAATCCCAGTTTATGTAAATTGGGTATACAGGCTAATGATGCCAAAACTTTTTTGCCAGGTTTGATGAATGCTATTTCTCTTCTGTACATGTGAATGTCCTCTCTAATCTTAGGCAGAACAGTTCTGAGGACTGAAGTTCAATTATTAATCTTAATACTGAATAGGTTCGTCAGCAGTTAAGGTGTATTAAACCAAATAAGGCAGAAGGCCCCGATGGTGTACATCCGCGTACCCTAAAAGTGTGTGCTGATCAGCTATGCTCTGTCCTTCATTCACTGTTTTTGTTGTCTCTGTCCTCTGCTAAATATCAGTTATGTGGAAATCATCTTGCCTTATTCCTATTCCTAAAAAAGCCAAGGTGTCAAATAGTCTTGCTAACCTGAGGCCTATAGCTCTGACATCACACATTATGAAATGTTTTGAGAGGACTGTACTTGATCATCTGACTAGGCAGGTGTCTGTTTTTCAGAATCCCTTTCAATTTGCATATAGGAAGGATGTGGGGGTAGATGATGCACTATTATTTAGTCATCCCGAAACTACCGCTAGTTCTGTTAGAATCATGTTTGCTTTTAATTTTTTACTATACAGCCACATATTTTAGCTAACAAATTAATAAAATTAATTGAAATTAATTTATAAATTAATTTAAATTGCATAATACAACTATTGCCTGGATTTTAGATTATATGTTATTACGACCACAGTTTGTTAGGTTTGGTAACAAACAGTCTGACATATTTTAATTAATACTGGAGCACCTCAAGGCACAGTTCTATCTCCCTTTTTATTTACACTTTACATTGCAGACTATAGGCATAGTCAGTCATCCTGTCTGGTACAAAAATTCTCTGACGACACTGCCTTAGTAGGTCTACTTAATCAGGGTAATGACCTTGCTTATAGAAGGGATGTTTAGTCTAACTTTCTAAAACTAAATATAGGGAAGACTAGATAACTTTTGATTGAATTTAGAAAGAAAAAGGAGAAGGTCCTCCCAGTCGCAATTAATGGCCAGCCGGTTAAAATTGTTCGGTCATATAGATTTCAAACCAGTTTCCCTTTTGGGATTAATAAAGTTTTCTCGCTCACTCACTCATTCACTACTGGAGAATCCATCCAACGTGTCTTGAAATCCATATGAGTAAGAGGCTCTAAACTGAAAAAGACCTCAATGCTTATGTGTAAATAAGTAATACAATAAAAGAAAAACTTTTTCAGGATAAACTTGTGAATGGCATTGTAAAACATGACTGTGTTTTCTATTGCTGTTCTGTCTCTCTGTCAAAGGCGGTTTCTCTTCATGTTTCTGTAGAATAAAGTTCAAAGCTTTTCATACTATAGTAGCAGGACAGGAAGAAACTCTACACCCACACACTAAACACACGTGATTTGAATACCCACGCTCACATACAAGATATTTGTCCACCCAACAGATCAATCCACATTTCTATTGAAATTAAACTGTAGCAGGTTTCAGTTAGAGTCAGTTTGTTTGTTTATTTTCTTCTTAACGCCATTCCAGCATCTATAGCTATATACATAGTAAGAATCATGAACCGTAAATCCATACACAATTGATCCACACACAAGTCTTGTCTTTACATACACATCCAGGGACAATTTAGTGTCTTCAATTAACCTAACCTGCATGCCTTTGGGCTGTGAGAGGAAACCGGAGTAACTGGCGTAACCCATGCAGACACAGGGAGAACATGCAAACTTCACACAGAAAAGCCTCCTGTCCCTGCAGGGGCTCGAACCGTGGACCTTCTTCCTGTGAGCCCCTCAGTTTGAGTCCGAAGATAAATATAAGTAAAACTGGTTCTGTGAAATTATGCCTAGTTTTAACTTTGTACTTTTCCCCATTCACTATAATTGAATGTTTTGAATGTTATAATTGAGTGCTACAATAAAATGTTTTGCATGTTTGTTTTCTTCTGTTTGTGCTGATGGTGTCTGATTGGTAAGTTATGCTGATTAGAGAATGACTTTATATGATGATCTTTTTGATGAGGGATTCAGAGAAAGACTGAAGCTGGACAATCAAACATCACAACTGAACATGCTGGACATTATAAACTACAGATCAGTGAGCTGAACTGTCATCAAAAACATTCAGTGTTTCTCTCTATGGTAAGTAAAAACGTCTCAGGTTTCGAATGTAACGATGGTTCCCTGAGTAGGGAACGAGACACTGTTTCCTCTAAGGGTCGCTATGGGGAACGCCTCGTCATGACCCGTGTCTGAAGCATACATTGAAAAAACACCAAGTTGGCCGGCAACAGACCCTGACATCACTAATGGTGCAACTATAAATAAATAGACACCGGGAGAACACGTCATTCACTTCTTTGTCTGAAGCTTGCATCCGAAGCATGGCAGGAAGCTAGAGGATGCAGTGTCTCATTCCCTACTCAGGGAACCATGGCTACATTCATAACCTGAGACGTTCCCTTTTTTAAGGAAACTTCGGTAATGCTTTAAAATAATGGTCCGTTGTTAATAAGTAACTACGCAGGAAGTAATAGGTAGTACTACATTAACACTTAACTTAATACTATTAACTAATATAGAAGCAAGATTAACTAAGCAGTAAGTAATAGCTCATTTAGGACATAGGTAGTTCCTTATTAGGTATTTGATAATTACTAAAGAAAAATATCGTCATTGAGAACTACTTTGGAACTATGGCCAACTAATGACGAATAACTAATTAATTACTAATCACAACAGCTACGCTATATATGTATGTATGTATGTGTGTATATATATATAGCCTATCCATATGATATATTTAATGAGCTCCATTAAGTTCAATGTCTCCAACTCTAATAACTTTAACGTTAGTGATATTATGCTGGGGAGGGCTTCTCTTTAGGAATAATGATAAATAATGATGTTCTCTTGTCAAAACATATTTGCATCCTTCATGAAAACATTGACTGCATTTATATTGTTAAGCAGAAAACAACATCTTCCAGATTACAATGTCTGGTAGAATATCACTAGTTCCTCACAGAAATATATGGCTGTACAGTATGTGTCAGATAATTTTATTGTAAATTACTTGTGAAATCCATGACTCATTACTCGAGTGTTACCTTGTCAGTCCGCAGAGACTACTAGTGATCTGGCCCATTATTTTAAAGTGAAAAACATGTTAACTCCTGACTAATTACTCAAGTGTTACCTTGTCAGTCCGCAGGAACTACTAGTGATCTGGACCATTATTTTAAAGTGAAAAACATGTTAACTCCTGACTAACTACTCAAGTGTTACATTGTCAGTCCGCAGGAACTACTAGTGATCTGGACCATTATTTTAAAGTGAAAAACATGTTAACACCTGACTAATTACTCAAGCGTTACCTTGTCAGTCCGCAGGAACTACTAGTGATCTGGACCATTATTTTAAAGTGAAAGATTTCACTTTAAAGTGAAATATTTTTTATTTTAAAGACAACATTTCTTAAAACTACATAACGTTACTGTTATAAATAAACAAATAACAAACAAACAAACTTAACATTAATCATTTATTTTTTGCGAAAATATCAAAAGTGGTACCAAAAGTAGTTCAAATGATAATGAGTTCCAGTCGCAGTCCTCTATATGGAGGTAATAGTTTTTATAGCGTACAGAGCAGAATTTAATTTATTAATCCATGAAATTATGTATCTGTCTTCTCTCCGTGAAGGCGCACTGGCGCAGTACTCAAATGTCATAAACTGAAACACAACATGTCGCAATCTGTGACGAATTGGATGAGGACCAATGAGCGTTCGATATCAGTGCCGTAAACCATGTTGTAACGTGGCGCACTGGTGCTATTTTCAAATTCGAATCATAACAAGCGCAAGCTTTGACTGTGACGGACGCTGTTGCTGAGAATGAATATGAAGATCCATTGATAAAGGGCTGAATTTGGATATGTTCCTTGCAAACATCTGGATTCTAAAGATATGCAGTACAGCAAACAAATAAAATGGATGTGATTTGTAATTGTATGCTGTGCTTATGTGTGTATCTATGGTTTGCAGCATGCACAGAAATGTTATTTCCTATTAAATAGACGAGTAAACTGCTTTCGATAAATTGAATAAAAACATGTATTGATATGACAATTAAATACACCAGATTTAAATTATTAAAGCCACAATTTTAATATTAATACATGGGAATTCATATACATTCACAATTTACGTTATAATATTTACGTTTTTTAGCTGCTAACACGTAAGTATTTGTATGTTTTACTGCTATAAATACGTCTAAATTGTACGTTTCTATGTGCATGAAAACGTAAGTAAATATACGTGTGATAGAACCACATTTAACGTAAAAATACACACGTATTCTCATGAGATCACGTTTAACACTCGAGTAATGAGTCATGGATTTCACAAGTAATTTACAATAAAATTATCTGACACATACTGTACAGCCATATATTTCTGTGAGGAACTAGTGATATTCTATCAGACATTGTAATCTGGAAGATGTTGTTTTGTGCTTAACACTATAAATGCAGTCAATGTTTTCATGAAGGATGCAAATATGTTTTGACAAGAGAACATCATTATTTATTGTCACTTCCTAAAGAGAAGCCCTCCCCAGCATAATATCACTAACGTTAAAGTTATTAGAGTTGGAGACATGGAACTTAATGGAGCTCATTAAATATATCACATGGATAGGCTTTGTATATATATATATATATATATATATATATATATATATATATATATATATATATATATATATATATATATATATATATATATATACGTTTCCATAAAGAAGCTAATTGTTCACTTTATAGAGGTAGCTGTTGTGATTAGTAATTAATTGGTTATTCTTCATTAGTTGGCCATAGTTCCAAAGTAGTTCTCAATGACGATATTTTTCTTTAGTAATTATCAAATACCTAATAAGGAACTACCTATGTCCTAAATGAGCTATTACTTACTGCTTAGTTAATCTTGCTTCTATATTAGTTAATAGTATTAAGTTAAGTGTTAATGTAGTACTACCTATTACTTCCTGCGTAGTTACTTATTAACAATGGACCATTATTTTAAAGTGTTACCGAAACTTTGAACTAAGTCCTCTTGGGGGCACTATGGGGAACAGTATACCCACATTGCCTTGCTTAGGGGAGTATAGGCCAGAATCATGGTGAACACTTAGTACCAACTCTACTATTGAGTTGCCCCTGGGACGTCTGGGACATTATCCCTTATGGCCAAAGGCCTAGGCTACATACCCAACTTACATGTTAAGGCCTCGAACTGGGGTAGAGCTCAAGGCTTGGAATCAAGTAAGATTCCTTTAAAGGGATATGCCTTGCGGAACTGTCTCAACAGATCCCTAACAGCAACATCTTGTTTAGATTGGTAGCCAAGGATACATGGGTGGAGCAGCACCCATGATGAACATGGCCTTTACCAACTCCAGAAAAGGCACAAAGAAACCGCGCAAAGCCCTTACCATATAGGATTTCTAGAAAGAACGCAGAGTACCAATGTGCAAACTTACCCCAGTGTGGATTTCAGAAAGTGTGCAGAGACTTCACGTGCACACTTACCATTACATAGATTTTAAATATTGTTATTGTGGGTAATAATATTGGAGTGGCTAGCAGTAATTATCTAGTTGAGGGTAGGGGCAATCACCCAGCTCTCAAATGAGGGGGGGGGGGGGGGTGCTCAACCTACCGCATGTTCCAAGCTGGAACATCTAGCAATAATTTACTTAGCTGAGGGAGCACACCCCAACTCTTATGAGAGAGGGGACACAATCTGCAGCATACTCCATGCTGGAACAACCAGCAGTAAGCTACCTAGCTGAATGAGCACAACCCAAACTCTCAACAACAGAGCTTAGCGTGTGTACTTAAAGCTTCTTAGGCACCACAGAGGTGCCGAACCGCACAGCAGAGGCAAGCAAAAATTACAAACCTCTGGCGAGGGAGCATCACCTGATACAGCATATACAAGAAGATTCCTGCAATTGCCAACTCCACTTCCTGCTCGATGCGTCAGCAAGAAGGTATATCCAAGCGACCAGGAAGCCCCTCAGGGTGATCTGGCCAGACATCCAGGAAATTCCTTGCAGTGCCGTGCCGGGCCTGATGATCAAGAAGGCTCCCGCAGAAACCTATGATCTGGCTGCCTAATACCAGAAGCATGAAGCCGGAATTACGACTATCATACCAGCTGGACATAGTGCCAACGAGTGTTTAGTAAACACAGTAATTGAGCACTGCAAAGAAAACTCACTCACACAACCACCAGCAATTTAATACAAATATAAGTATATATAGAATGGATCATACTCCCCCACTCTGATTATTGCGCTGGAGCCCAGCTCAAGAGGAGACTGTAATGCTGGAAGTTCCCACCTAATCTCAGTCAGGTAGAGAGCTGTTTGTTATCGGGGAATTATGAATGGGGCAGATGTAAAACACCAAAAGGGAGCGAGTAGATACTCAAGTATCACTCTTATCCAGAAGAAAGTGATGACACCTTGTCTGGGTCATGTTCCTTTGCCTATCTTTCTTTGACCCATGATTCCTCCTACACCATCCCCTCAGGTGGGGGAGGAGCGTGAGCTGCTACACTAGCCTTCTGTGCCAGTCTCTGATCCTCAGACCGAGACTGACCATGATCCCTATGTTGTTCGGGCTCAGACCTGGTTGTTCATGAAGGATTGAAGGCAGCTGTGTGCTTTTTAACCTCCCTGAAAATCGTCTCAATGGAGGTACCAACAAATTCAGAAGGCGAGACCGGAGCATCAAGTAGAAAGCCCTACTTTCTTTCCGATATCTTCCAGGGCAGACCAACTCAGCTACCTGATCATGAAACCGTTTTTTGCGCATCACCTCGATATTGCATAACCATATGCTGGAATCATTGGATGCATAAGAAAAACGGCCTCTTCAATTTCTACTTGATCTCTGTAAGGTGGTCAAGAAGAAATGGAAGGCTCATCTGAGACGGAGGACTATGACCAGAAAGATAACGCTCATCCAGACAACCTTGTGGCGTCACCTTCTTAGCGAGCTTCCACAGCAAGTCCATAACCTCCAACAGCTCGCAGGAAACAGATGTCTGCCCCTCTTTCCTCGAAAAGAGAGACAACCGGGAGCAGAGATTTTTTTTTAAAAAAATGCTCAGAATTGCATGCAAATTGCCCCCTCAAGGACATTGCGTGCATGCTCTTAGCCCAAACAACCAACTCTGAAATTAAGTGTGTTATTGGGTATCAAATAACTATTATATGGATGCACAAACCCTCTAAACGTTTTGCTAGTGCTTGCTTTGCAAGGAGGAAGTCTTAATAGACTTACATCTTAAGAGAAGATGCTTCCTCCATGGATAGATAGCATGGCAGCTTTTCCTTAACAGGTGGCATCTTCTCATAACCATTCTCACACATTACCTCGATGTTGGCATAACTAGTATGCTGGAATCTGTGGATGTGGATGATAATGTTTTTTTTTTCTTAGTGCAGCATAAAGAGAAATTTCCCGTCAGATCCTATACACAACGACACAACATACAACATGCCTTCAGCTCCCGCGGGAGCTAAACACACTCAACCCACAGGAATCAAGCGCAAGCAAAAACTGCTGCCACGTATGCATCGCTATTCCAGCAAGAGGCGAACACATGCATGCAACTGTTGCTACAAACTCTGGTAAATAGTGAAATACTCACATGCCCTTAGAGTCTCGCAAATGCATCTCAATGAGCGCAGCAGAGCGCATCCAACTCCCTCAAGAGCTGAACGCTTGCGCTTGCTCAGATGACAGACACAATCACTGTTAATCATCACACTAAACATTCACTCAATACATTGACCTACAGCTGTGAGCAATCACATCAGCAACCAGACTCAACAACTAGACATCAGGAACAGCAGCACTGATATGAGTGATTTTTTACTGACCTGATCACTTTTGTTCTATGTAGACTCACACAGTCCTCTGTTTTAGCCATTACAGCACCACTCCCACAGACTCTCTCACACTCTCCTCATCCTCCAGACTCATTCTCCATGACAGTACAGATATCTGCTGCTGCTGCTGCTGCTGCTGCTGGATCTCTGTTGATGGTTGCTGTATTCAGGATGTGCTGCAACTGCAGGAAATGCAGAAAAAACATGTCATGAATTTAAATATTATCTACAAATAATTATTTTGATACAGCATTCTACTCTAGTTCTACTGTTTATAAGTCACCTGTATTATTGTTAATCCAGTTCAGACACAGGAGGAAGAACTGATTCAGAAACAAGAACACAAAAATGTCAAGACCACTCATGACTGTTGCAAGATGATGTGTTGCAGTCATTTAGTCTGACTAAGCTTGCTGATTGAAGTTTTGTGTTTAATGTGCAGCAGGCAGTCAGTGAACAAACATGAACAATTATTATTACATTTAGTAGAGAGCAGGTCAAAAGGATAGTTTAAGCAGTTTAAGTGAAGCCTAACTCTGGTATTGTAAAAATGGTTGAATAAATTCAGTTTATTCAATTGTTGTGTAAAGAAGAAGCAAAGTAAAACGTTACAAAGGTTCTGCATCTCACATTGCTAATCTTATTAAAGTGAAGCTTCTGCATGAAACTGAAAGCTGCTGTGGTCGGTTGTCTTAGAAAATGTGGTTTCATCTGTTGGGTGGACAGACAGAGAAATGTTATTTAAAGCAAGTTCGCAGGGGAAGGGCCTCTTCCTGTTCAGACACTTGATCTACAGAAAACACAGAACCATGACGAGAAATTGTTATTGACAAAGAAGGAGCTATAAGAGAAATAATAGAAACACAATGATCATATTCAACTCATATTTAATACATTTAAATGTATTCATTTTGCAGGTGCTTCAATCCAAAGTGACTTACAATTGGGGAAGACTTCAAGAGATTCATTTTAAAGAGGCGAACAGACACAGGATGTGCCCACAAGTGACAAGTTTCAAGCATCATTCAAGCTAGACAGGGAAAGATTAAAGAAAAAAGAGAAAACAAAGTTTTATTTGGTTTTATTTTTGATTTTAGGATGAAGTCTGATGAAGTTTTCAGCTGTCATTTAAAATGTAATATTTAAATTTTATTAGCAAATAACTTAATACTGTATCCACAAAATTAGAGCAGATGGCAAACTCTTAGTTTGGGGCCATGAAAAATGTATGCCCACTGTGAATTTTTTTTTTAAATAAAAATACTCTTTAATAAAAAGAGGTGTCCAACCTTCCCAGATAGTAACATACTGTAGTGTTGGCCCAGATCCGGCCCACATCTGGCCTGAGTGAAATCCATGTGGTCTCTGTGCAGACACTGCTTGCTGCCTGGGTTACAATCTGCTTATTACTGTCTTTCATGTCATAACTATAAGACAATAAAGACAGCTAAAGGTTAAGCAGATTCTTACAGATGACTGAATTACTACAGTTGAGATTTAGCAAATCTCTTAAATGGGGCCTATTATTGACATCAGAACTTGAGAACTGCGTCCCCGGTGGTTTCTATGAAGGAGCGTCCGTTGGTCTTGCAGCAACAATATGTGACGACCCTGGGCTGGACTCCACTTCATCCACAGTGAAAGCCGATCCGGCGATCCACAGTGCAAAGTTGATGTATTTCCTCAGCGACCAGCACGGATCAGCTCGAGGCATGACGAAGAGGATATCGTCCTCTTTTGGAGGCCAGACAAAGTAGTTTCTCGTTCACGTCTATATGAGATGGCGGCGGTAATAACAATACTATAACGAGAATAAAAGTTACGCCTTCTTTCTTTGCGTGAACATCTGGGTGGCGTTATGCAAATCTTCCCACACAGTGACAAAGAGATGTGTAGCATGTTAAAACTAGCCGTTTGGGGGGGGGGGGGGTGGATGAGTATTATCTTTTATAAAAAATATCTTGGATTTAAGACTTTAGTCTTTGCAACTTTACAGATCTTCTTCATGCGCCAAGAGCTTGGTTTCTATGCCAATGACATTGCTTTGGTAGGCCTATTAAAAAAAAAACAGCAACATGGAGTGGTTTGTAATACATCAGCAGGATAGTAAGTGCATCTCAGTCAGCTCTTTAGTTCAGTAGTTCACTCATTAGTGAGTCTCAATCACAAAATCCATGAGTAAAGTCACTGTCAATACTGCCGACAATGTATCATAGCTAGTGCCCCAAATTCATGTACTGTACATGGTGTACACATTTTCTCAGTGTGCAGTGTGAAATGAGAGCATTGCATTACAAGACTTTAATACCTCCACTAGTTCATTCTGACAGTGCACATATTACACTTAAAAGTCAAGCAAAACACATCCTAATTCATGAGCAGATTGAGACACGGTGACATAGTCTGCATTGATGTATCACCACACAGTGAAAAAAAAAAAAAACCCTATCAGGCCTCATTTATAAAGTGTTGCACAGAAACCATCCTAAATTTGATCTTACAATCATCTCTCTGATATGTGTACGTGTGATTCAAAGAATGAACGTACGGACAGAAAACACACGTACACCTCTCTTTCAGATGTGAAATCTTTGAATCGCTAATGATCTTGAACTTGCGTGCAACCGAATGGTTTCAGCTCTCTACCTTGGAAACGACTCATAATTAATGTCCTTAACATGTAAAAAAAAATCACAGTGATCATCTAAATGCATTGAGAAAGGCGAGCTGCAAGAACAGCTTACATTTCCAAAACTCTGCAGTACTCTGACAAGAAAAAGTGTGTCTACTCAATATTGTTTATGCATAACTCACCTAAGTTCAAGGTAATTGTATTAGTATAGCACATTTACAACAGCCAGGCTGACTAAAGTGTGTTACAGAAGAGCAAGATTATATAACACACAGAAAACAGTGTTAAGACAAAAAATGTAAACAATCCCTCAAGGCTTAATCTGGCCCAGATAATGTATATTTATGGTTGATTTGGTTTCATTGTAAGCTAAAATGTGGTTGTGTAATGGCTTGCTTGAAGACCACTGCAAAAATGCTACCATTCTATGCAGCATGTGGGCCATGAAGACCAGGGGTAGAATTAAAATCAACTGTGGCCCACATTAGAGCCAGTTTTGGTTTATTTGGTTGACTTACATGTTGCAATGCTAAGGCTTACTTGAGGCACAAATCTGGCAAACGATAAGGCAATGTGCAATGTGAACACAGAAGCACCTGAATGCTACCCCATATAGTCGTGCAGTGTCAAAGCAATGGTGATCTGATGACTTTGAAAATCATGCAGTGTGAACTCTGCATTAAGTGGTGCTAAGATTATAACTGGAAATTGGCCTTTAGATTTCTTCATGCCAGCATTCTTATCAAACAAGACATTTAGGGCAGATTTGACATTGCATGTCGAAGTTAGTGAAAACCAAATCACTTCCTGTTGCCAGCAGGTGGCGCTATGACTATAACAGAATATGGTTATGTGCATGTGTTCAGGTCAGGAGTCTTATAAAACTTAAAGTTTGGGGCATATCAGACATTGTATGCCTGAGCTACAACTACTTCCTGTTTCATGGACAACATTTTTTTTTAAAAATAAAGGAAGAAAGATATTTTTATTTTATTTATTTATTTTTTAAATAGGCTATTTTTTCAAGAGTTAAACAGTTGATTTTTACCATTTTCAAATCCATTCAGCCAATCTCCACATCTGTGTCACGGTAGGAAATCCATTGTTTCCTCCGTGTCATGTTTGACGTTATTGTACTCACGTGGTCTCCATGTGCTCGTTTGTTTGATTGTTGTCACCTGGGTGTTGATTGTCTCGCTCCAGCTGATCCTCATCCCCACTCAGCTACAAATACTCACCTCCCTCTCTGTCTGTTGTCAGATCCTCATACATGTTGCAAACTCCACAGTTGGATTACCGTCTCCCGTGTTCGTGTCTGGATTATCCGTGTTGTCGTCTTCGTGTGAGTGTTCCGGTCCGTTTCTGGTTTCATCCATTGGACATCTACACATTCACCACCGACTTCACCATCCAGCACTCCTCACGCCACCGTAGACCTTCGATCACCATTGCCCACATTCTGGATACAGTCTTCATCATCACCATTACTGTTATTTACTTCCTGTTTCAATAAACCTTTCTGATTGCCTGCAATTGCTTCCTCCTCTTTTCTCGAGCCGTCACAATCTGGCGTTAGCACTTAGCTTAGCTTAGCATAGATCATTAGATCATAAAATTGAATCTGATTAGACCATTAGCATAACATATGGTTTAGAAGAAACGTGAATTATTTTTAATGTTATTATAGATTATAAAGATCAACTAATTATAATAGTAACTAATTAAATACATCCAAAAGGTCATTAGGCGACTTTCCAAACTTGAGTCTCCCCAGTGAATTTGGGTTATTTTCACCATTTCAGATGAAAATCAATCACGCAATATGTCTCTTGATCTTAAAATGTTGTTACCAGCCTTGATTGATGAAGTGTTTTTTTTGGGGGGGGGGGGGGGGGGGGGGGGGGGGGGGGCTTTTGGGCTGGAAATTGTCAATCCAATCTGGCAACACTGTGGCAGCAGGTTAGTCGAACACAAAATATCTTGGTCCTGAGTGATAGTGTTGAAAAGGGGCGATAAGTAATCAGATTCAGTACAGTGTCAGACGCTCTAGAGTAGAAAGATTTGTAAGTGTCACCAGTAGAAGCCCCAAAACTTAGCTGCAGGGGAAGTTATATCACACATCCTTTCAAGTGCTCAGCAGTGAGTAGTAAACACACACACACACACACACACACACACACACACCCACACACCCACACACCCACACACACACAGTGAGCAGCCATTTCTGCTGCAGCGCTTTTGTAGCAGTTGGGGTTTGGTTCTTGCTCAAGGGTTTCACCTCAATCGTGGTATTGAGGGTGAAGGAGAGCGATCTACATTCACTCTCCCATGACAATCATTTGAGACTCAAAACCTTTTGGTTACAATGTAATTCGACTCTAACCATTATGCCACAAAAGCCCCCATAAAGTGTGTGCATTCCACATAATGTATTAAAGCGTCATCTAGTGTCCAAACTAGGAATTTGCCATTCAAAGGATCTATTTATAACGAGTGAATCAGATATAATAACTTTCACTGCATCACACGAATGAAGCACGAAAATGAAGTACTTTTGGTTGTTTCAAAATGTTGTTTAGCTATATGCAGCTGCAAAGTTAAAGAAGAAAATACATATTTAAAATATTCTGCTCATAAAATAACTTTTTTTTTTTTATTATCATACCACAAAATGTAACCTATTTATAATCAAATATCATTTATATGAAAAGCTTATTAAACACTGAAACTTTAGTTTTAATGGAATTTAATGATCTATGTCCACATCTTATTGATTTATATCATGGCAAAGTGTATGTTACAAGTGACAGTATTATAATCCTGACATGACAAAACATTGACAAAAGATGCTAAATCTACCTATTATATTTATTTATTTGCTTTATTTTTATTTGAAAAGTGCACATTAATTAAAATAAGCAGTCAAGTTTGTGAATGTGCCAGATGTTGCCATTCAGGCTACAATTACATATTTACTATGAGCACAAAATAAAAGTCAAATCCAACAAAAGGGAATAGTTGTACATGACTTCCCTGTTATGAACAAATGCTTATATACTTACACTTTTTTAATTATTAAAACTATTAGAAATATGAAGAGCCTGGGCATCTGAAAGTATAAAAGACTCTTTCACAGTATTTACAGTACAATGATAACTTTTGAACATTTACTTTTCCCAATCATCAAACAACATAAAAGAACAACACTGTCAGTCTGGGACCCACTGGATGTTTCTCTGACACAAGCAGAAGGTTTCAAATGCTCATGTGAGAATTTTCTATAAAAAAAAAAACTGGTCTTCGTGATAGTGAAACTGGCTTGTGGTTTAACTGTCTCATCTCATCTGTGATGTTCTGCTTTTATGCTGTGACAAAAATGAAGGTAAAACTAGAATAATTCTCTACAGTGAACATTTATATCACATCCTGACTCTAGACTGGCCTATCTGAAAAGTTTGATCGAAATACATTAATGACACTGTAACACTGTTCTTCTGTGTAAAGTAACAGAACAACTGATACTTGTTATTGGTGTTTCTTTGTATTGATATAGTGAAGACAGAGCTGAATCTGGAACATCTAAATACAGACAGTCATTCGTTTATCTAGAGATGAATGAATAATCAGTTTTACCATTTTGAATGATATTAAGCTTTTCTACTTTAGTAATCAGTTTTAAGATAACTGGCTCCATCTGCTGGATGGGTAAAATAATTTGTGTGCAGCAGGAGACTTGAGTGTTTGAAGACAGAAGTAACTTATTTAATTTTTCATAATAATATTATATAATTCACTCATTCTTGTTCGAGCAAGAAGTGCTACAGAGATTCTTGTTTTTGTCAGTTTAACAAAATGCCTGTCATGCATGTCCTCTTAATGTGGGTTATGTTGTCTTCTTGTCAGAGTATATACCAAGCTTCTTGAATAAAATCAAAGACTCTTTGAGTCTTTTTACACTCTGCCTCTTTATCATTATAATATACTGGTTTATTTTAAATGTTGGAAGTAGTTGTTTTGCGTAATATTTTTGGGGAACCAGTGAAAAATAGAGAACCAAGAAAAACCGCAAGTCAAAGCTGAAGGCATATGATGATATGAGAAGATGATATGAAGCATTATTGTTTACCTCAGATGTCCCACGGTTCTTTATCTGGAAGTGGCAACAAATGAAATGAAATAACTTGCTAGCGAGATAAAGTAATGGTCACTTCATGACATTTCACATTTATTTTCACATTTTCAGATTTCTTTCATTTAATAACACATTTACAATTTCTGTACGATTCAATTTTACATAGTTCAAGCAAACACATAAAAAATACAAGACAAAAAAAACAGTAGTTACTGATTTCTAATAGTGAATAATCATGACCAACTGAATGCTATTAATTTGAGTTTCTTGTTAGTAAATAGTAAGTAGTTGTTATACTCGTTATCCTGTAGTTATTTATTATTGATTAATTAATGAAATAAAGTGTTAATGATAGAGTGTTAGCAGAAACCATCAACAATACATAATGCACTGGAAATGTTGTCTTTGGTAAGGTACAGATAGGCTTGTTTGCAACCAAACACCATCATGCTTTGGTAGGAAATACTTCTTACAAAACATTTAGTAACAGTAATGTTGACTTGTCTAGTCTGTGAGTGCAAAAATGCAAAGAGTAAATGTTTAGCAGAACTTAGTTATTTTCAGTTTTTAGTGAAGGATCCAGCAGATTTAAAGCAATGCCAAGAATGTCCCCATTTGGATGAAGTGTTTCTATGAAAGCATTTTTTTTAATTCACAAAATAAAATTCAGTGTAATGCATCTAAGTGCAAATAAAGTGTACCATTTGGGACAGAGCCTTTCTTTCCTGTTTATGAATCTGCATCCATGTGTAGGTCAGTGACACATGCACACTGTGGTCAGAGTGAAGTGTTAGTGTTTGTTGTGTTTTTAAAATCAGCATATGCCACATATATTCCTGTGATTGGTTACTATGTTTATCATTAATATATAAGTGCATTAATAGGCAAGAAATCACAAGAAACAGAACAAAAAAAGATATATATATATATATACCGCTCTTTGTTCTTTTGCTGGTCAAAAGTTGTTTTGTTCCTCATTTTATGACTGATATGCTTTTCAATTGCTGTTTTTTTATGTAAATTAGTATAAGACAGAATTATAATAATTCAGTTTTTGCTGAGACGTTGAGCAGAATTTAACTGCCAGATAGCATATACTGATATATTGGGTTTCTCTAAAGTTTCTGCTGATTCTCTTCTCTATATGTCTTACTGTTTTTTTCATTGTCCATTTCAGTTAAGATCAAAATATTGAATGATGTTATGTTAGAGTCTGATTAGCAGCCTCACTCTTATTCAAATCAGTTGACATCTTGTTGGTAGTGTCCAGCTTGTCAGACAGATTTGGGGAATGAGTCTTTTGAAAAAGATTTCCCTGTAATAAAACAAAGATTCACTTGTAAATGATGATGATTTAGTTATACAAACACATGGTGTTTTTTCCAGATGTTTGCTAGTTGCACACAGGGTTTCTTTTCCTAAATAATGAACACAATGTTGGACTTGTAACCCAAAGGTTATGGGTTTGAGTCTAGGTAGGTGCCCTAGAGCAAGAACTAAACCCCCAATCACAGCAAACATGGCTGCCCACTGCTCCGGGTGTGTGTTCACAACGTATGTTTGTGTGTGTTCACTACTCAATACTGTGTGTGTGCACTTGGATGGGACAAATGCAGAGCACAAATTCTGAGTATGGGACACCATACTTCGCCCCACATCACTATCACTATCACTTTCACTTTCACTTTCACTTTCACTTTCAAATACAATGAATCTTCAGTCTGATAAACTGCATCACAGTGTGATCTTCTGTACAAATACAATATTTGAATGACAGTGTCTGAAGCATAACTTTTAGAACACCACAAACTATTTCTAAAGAATTGTGATGGTTCTGTTTCAAATATTCAAATATGCTGACAGTATCTCACCTGAACTCTGCACTGCCTCCTGCTGTCTGTTTGAACAATAACAAACTCAGTTAAACACAATATTTTGGTTCATTAGAAATACATCTTCTTACATTATTCAAAAAATGTTTTCAAGTTATTTCTAGCTTGTTATCTGTATGTGATACAAACCCCTTATTATAGTTTGAAGTCTGCAGTAGTAGATCACACCAGCGGCTGCAGCAACAAGCAGCAGAACACAAACACATATTCCTGCTACAGCTGCTGAAGACAGAGCAACATCTGGAATGATAAAAACAGACAGTCATTATTACTAGAGAGAGATAGTCAGTTTTACTGATTTAAAGTAACTGTTTAAAGTAAAAGATGAATAATCATCAGTATAAATTATTTTACACATGAATACATGCTGGTTATAGAGATGCTCTTAATCATATTTTAATACTGAGTCAAAGCTCTCTTTTTTCACACAGGCAACACCATGAAGGACTACATTTTATTTACCAAAGACAGTAACAATAAATGTTTTCCAGCTGGTGATGCTGATGCTGTGGCGATGACGGCGGATGCTGCTACTGATCTGTAGTTGATATTCTCCAGAGTCTGTGTTTCTGGTGTTCATGATGGTCAGAGATCCAGTCTGATGATCCAGCTTCAGTCGGTCTCTGAATCTCTCTTTACACTGATCAACTGTACAGATCTTACTCTGATCTCCAGAGATTTCAGCGATGAGAGAATCATTAAAATACCACCTCATCACATCATTAGTGGTTTTTCTTACACCAGTATCCAACGTAACAGATTCTCCCTCGTTCACTGACTTTCTCTTCATTTCATCTCGTTCAGTATCAGAAACATCTGAAACACAAACCCACAGATGCTTGAGGGACCTTTTATTGGGAACTATGAATACATCAAAAGAGAACTGTGGACATTAAAGTGATTGCACATTCTCAGTCTTGACATTTAGAGTGAAATGCAACCATTGTGCATGTATTGTGCTTATAAACACATTTTACATACTTATATTACATTACATCCTCATTTAAACAGCTGATAATAAAAGGTGATCAGAGATGACTGGAAACTGTTAAGTCCACCAGAACACAACAGCAGCTTCTTATAAAACTATAATGTAGTTATCAAATTAAACTGTTCTGTTTAGTAAGAAACAAATAAAAAATATGTCAATGTGACATAAAAACATACAATCTGCTTCTGCTTGAATCATTAAAGAATGTTTCATAAAGTGACTCACCAAGAAACAGTAACACTGAAGATCTTTTCACTCATGCTGCTGCTGATGATCTGTAGTTTATATTCTCCAGAGTCAGTGGTGTTGACGTCTGTGATGGTCAGAGATCCAGTCTGATTGTCCAGCTTCAGTCTGTCTCTGAATCTCTCAGTCCTTTCATTACACTCTACATCTGTACAGTTATAACTCTTATCTCCATTGATTTGTGCTATGCGGGTGTTATTAAAATACCATTTAATATCTTGTAGGTGGATTATTTTAACACCAGTCTGTAGAGTGACTGAATCTCCCTTCATCATGGTCACTTTGTCTGTATCCACACCTAAAACACCTGGAGAAGAAATTAACAGTTAATTAACTATTACAGATGCCTGGAATAGTGGGACAATAACGCACAAAATGAAAGTTCTGTGAAAATGTTTTTTTGTTGTTGTTCTACAGATCATGAAAACGATGTCTGGGTTTATAATGTAACATGCAAACAAACAGCAGTAGGATGAATCACTAATTCATACATTCACTCATTCACTTGTTTAGTTTGTTTTATGGAGAGATTGGTTAATCAGACTAATAAGAATAAACTATTAACTACATATTTTACTTTTAGTTATTATGAAAATGTGTCTACAAATAAAATTGTACAAATAAAATCAGGTTAAAAAACATATACAGTCATTCATGGGTTCAGCAAATCGTTGAAATTTTATTTCGAAAAAGCTATACATAACAAAGCCCCGTTTACTGAAATCAAAATGTTTGAAAAGCACTCTGACCTACTAGTTCAAACAAATCTTTCTCAGAGGTTTTGAAGCAGCCTTCACTGACCAAGGGTTGCCCAAGATGTCGTCTGACTGACACGTGAAGCAACCAATCACAGATTGCTTTGTTCATCGTCATGTTTTTCATTTTTAATTATAAAAATCATATATAATTTACATATAATATATATAATGACTAGTCAATATTTTACAATAATTAAATAAATAAATGTTTCGGAATGTGACAAAACAGTAGGTTTCACCAGTTCATTATTTATATATATATATATATATATATATATATATATATATATATATATATATAGGCAGTGGCTATATTTGCAGCAAGTGTAAATAGCGACAGATGCTATTTACATGAATTCAAATGGCTATAGATTCTATTTACACTGTTAAATGTTCTGCTAGGATCTTCTGCTATTTAGGATTGCAAATAGTGGAAATTATCTGCACCTCAGTATTGTGTTACAGTATTCAATAATAACGTATTGATGTCTTTTATTCATGTTCATTTTTCATGATTCAAAATAACACATTCATTCAAAAAAAACTAATTCAGACTGACGTTACAACACTTTAGAAGAACAGAACAATTAAAATAATAATAATAATAATAAAAATTATATAAATATGTCACCCTGGATTCGACCCTGAGATGTCAGCATGCCATTCGAGCACACTAACCACTTGGTGGACCATAGTCATATAGCCTGTTATAATTCATCAATCCGTTTACCTGAATCGTTATCAAGAAAGTTTCAGAACAATACTTGAAAATAATTAGCCTACTAGGCGTCACCGTATAAACGAGTGTCGAATTCTTTCGTTTCGGTTACAGTGTTTAACTCTCTTCTCATCACTAGTTTCGCAGAGTAACAATTACTGTGAGAAAAGAAAAGTGCTCGTCTTGACCGATCGATAAACTGAGTTTAAGCTATATACTATAGCTGTTTTAAGCTTGAAGCAGGAGAAATAGAGCAAAGCCGCAGTGCTTCATTATACGATTATTTTCTCTTTTGACATTTTTTTTTAAAGAAGAGATAAAGTACTCTATTAAAAATAACGGTACTGAAACTGCGCCACGGTGCAATTTGTTTTAGTCGTTTACTGCAATGTTTCTCAAACCTTAAAAACTTAATGTGTTGTCTAATGTATGTCTCCCTTATCTGACACACAATTCAGGGTTTACAGTTTCTACTAATGAGCTTACAAACAAAATATGCAAGCGCTAGGTTCCTCTATGACAGGATTGAGAAGCAGTGATTTACAGGAAATTCAGAGTGAAACCAAAAAAAATCCATGTCTTACCAGACACAAAGAATTCAGTCAATGTGAGTAAAATTAAGAAAATCATTTTCAACACTTTTCTAAGACAATTACATTAAATTATGTTAAAACAAAAGTTTTTAGTCCCTGTGTCGACTTCATGTCCATAAAGTGGAAGTAAACAGTCTGCAGTCGTCAGTGGGTGGAGCTGTCCGTCTCTTCCTTCCGGGATAATTACGGAAAACAATCTGCATCTACACGACTTTTTTTCTCTTAATTGAAATTCATGCTTTTGGTCGCTAAGTAAAGTAGCTGCAGTTCTCCTCAGCAAGAGAGATGATTTGATTCATAATTTAATTACTTCATTTCATTTTAGTATAAAACATATCTGAACCCATGTAAAAATGAAAGCAGCTATAAACACCATCAGAAATGAAAATATAACAGCATTTTACCAATAGAGGAATAGATCATATTCCCACAGAATAAACCATGCTTGTAATGTAACAATTGCTTACTCAGCATTACCATTAATATGCGGTGTATTAGGGATATTAATGAGGTCTAGACATCCTTTTAAAGTCAATTACTCAATCTATGCATATCCCTATGTTTTATTTATTTATTATTAAGATCATATCCTGATGGTGATGGTCATCGTCAGTCGTTTTTAAAAAATAAACACAGCCAACTGTAAATCATGCAGATATCAGATAATAACGACCTAAAAATCATTGGCAATGTAAACATTGTAAGCGTACTCTTTAGCTGATACCTGTACAGTGTAAGGCCCACCGCTTAACATTGTAAATTGTGCTTGTTCCTGTTGCATGTCCTCAAACTGGCAACCCGCATAACCATCGAGTCTGAGACAGAGCCAAGGGGATGTAGAAATAACTCTCCAGTGTTTTGAATTTGGACTGTAGTACCCATTACAACTGATGTCAATATTATACTGCATCATTTAAAAAAAAAAAAAAATATATATATATATATTTTATATAAAACTTTTTTTTTTGAGCAATAAATAAAAAAAGAGAAAAGAAAAAAAAGATTGTACATTAAAAAAGGATCCAGACAGAAATGTTCCCTTTTAGGGAACTTGCTCATGCATCCATGCACAAATGCTCCTGCTCCGAAAAAGTAAGCAGACGTAAATCATTTTTGAACTGTGATGTTTGCTTTGTCAATCATCAGTATTACAATTATTAATATTCTGGTTATTATGACAGTGACCACTTTTTAAGTTATCCATTGATAAACCATAAAGCAATTTAGCAAGTCAGTAGCTTTTCCCAAAATATTTAGAACACACATTGTTCCCACTATAAAGTATACACTATATAGTAATACATCACTTTAATATCAGATCTTCTTCAAAATAATATATACACTTAATATACTACTGGAGCACTAGTATCAAGAATAGCCTTTACCTTCCTCCAATTTAAAGGGGGGGGGGGGTGAAATGCTCGTTTTCACTCAATATCCTGTTAATCTTGAGTACCTATAGAGTAGTACTTCATCCTTCATAACTCCAAAAAGTCTTTAGTTTTATTATATTCATAAGAGAAAGATAGTCTGTACCGATTTTTCCCAGAAAAACACGACAGGCTAGAGTCGTGACGTGTGGGCAGCTTTTTTTTAAGCTGTAAGTTACATGTGGAAAGTGCAGTTTGATGCCAACATCGCATGTTGTTTACTTGATGTGCTTACGCGCCGATAGCTAAGTTAACAACACAGAGATATTTGAAGCAGTTTTACAGTTTCCAACACACGATCGTGACCCTTTTTCATTGGGACTGCATTATCCTTAAGAAATAAACCATGTGCAAACCCGGCGTCAAACTGGGCCTTGTTTGTAAAACAAGCATCTTCGAAATGCAGGGAACAAACACAAACACAACTCCGTTGATGCTCTGTAAAAATAAACTCCATCCTCTGGTCCCTTAAGGCGTTTTTTTTTTTTTTTGGGTAATCTGTGCAGGGTTGTCTTGCCCTGGCAACCAAAAACACACTTCTTTTGTGACACTTCACTCTCGCTCTGATCAGTGAATGTCTCTGCTCTCAGTGCTCTGCTATACGAGAGTGCGCGCTCTTCCGGCAGAAGTGCCCTTAGGACCCATATAAGGAAATTCCGCTCCATCTAACGTCACACAGAGCCATACTCGAAAAAAACTTTCCGAAACTTGTGACAAACCGGAAGGAGTATTTTTGGAACAAACATACTCCTTCAAACGTACAAATTAATTTTTTGAAACTTTGTCCATGTTTAGCATGGGAATCCACCTCTTTAACAGTATAAAAAACTCAGCATGCATGAAATAGCATTTCACCCCCCCCTTTAACTACATGACATTAAAAAAAGCATCAGTTTGATGAGCAGATGAACCATTGTCCTGTAAGCAAGTCAAGTTTCACAGAAGATAATAAATAAACAATATGACTAATGATTTAGTAACACATGTTTACTTCTTCCAAAGATTCCTTGCATGCCATTTTCATCAGCTGTTTGTAATACTCACCTTTCCCACCATTTTGACTCTTGGGAGAATAAATCAAACAAGCACTAATAACTGCAGCCATTATCAACAGAAAACTGGCACATATTCCGGCTACAGCACCTGGAGACAGACTTGAACCTGGAATGATAGTTATTAGAACTAGAATTATTATTAGAATGATAGTCCATCCAATATGTATCAGTCTTTGACTGATATTATCTAATTCGGACATCAGTGTCAACATTTGGTTGTTTACAAACTTGTGTTAAAATTCAAGTTCAAATTCAAGTTTTAAAACAGCCATAATACAAACGTTCACATAAAATCTAAATATAAACGGTCAAGTTCTGATCTATTTCTTGTGCAATTCCCCACTCGGAAAGCACAGTCCCTCCACATGCTTTTAACTGGATTTCACTCAAACAGCCATAGGAATAGTGGTTTGGCTTTTATTTACCATTCCTTGATAGCAGTAAACAGGTGAAAAACCTAAAAAGAAAGTGACAAATACAAGTTATTATTGGAGTTGACAGCCAAATTAAACAATTCTTCACATTCACCTCAGATAAACACCGTACTGTCATTATAAAATACAAGGTTCCCACTTTTAAGTAGTATTTTCATAGTAAATAATCATTCTAAGGCATCATTGTAGCCAAACAACTTTTTAAAATTTTCAGAATGTTCTTATCTTTTAAAGCTGCAGTCGGTAAATTTTGACGCTCTAACGGTTAATAAACAGAACTGCTTGCGTGTTGCGGAAGGACATTGTAGCCGCAAAGGTACTGGGTTACTCCGCCGCGGTACCCCCGAAGCGATCTAAAATAGTCCGAATATAAACACTTATTATAGGTGCACCCTAGTGATTCAGGACAGGCTAAAAACACTGTTTGGAAAAATGGATTCATGGTGTACTCGCTCATTATATACATTTTTGTATACTTTGAACAAAAAAAAAAAAAAAAAGTTACGGACCGCAGCTCTGATTGGTTGTTTCTTGAAAACTTCGGGGCTACCGCGGCGGAGTAACCCAGTACCTTTGTGATTCTTCATAGACATAAACAGAGAAGTAGTTCCGGCTACGATGTTCTTCTGCAACACGCAAGCAGTTCGGTTTATTAACCGCTAGAGCGTCAAAAGCTACCGACTACAGCTTTAACAAAGTATCTTTAGCCAAATAATTTTAGACTATACATTTTTATCTGAATTAAGAACTTGGTTTATTAAGATTTCTACAAAGTACCATTTCAAACACATTCTTTGTCAAACAATGAATTTTGCTTTTCTTACTTTTCTTTTATACCCCACAAACAATTTGAATTTACCAATACCACTGCAAAAGTCCTATCAAAGTCAACAAGAGTTAAGAGTTCGTGTTTTCCAGAGCAACATTAGCACTGCACTGCTTAAGTCAGTCTAGCCAAACATGGCCAATATGGCGCTTACCGGCTGTCCTTCACAGTATTGTGGAAGGCTTGGTCTTACACAGTCACCTTGATGACAAAGATGGTTTCCTTGGTCTTGTGGTGCCTTAAATGCTCCTTTGACTGTGGTCTAAAGACAACAGAGCCAGGTACTGGCACGCTCAGATTACCTGGAAGATTTGTTCCACCTGGTTCACCACTGATTGAAGGAGGAGGAGTTTCACCACTGAGGAGCTCCCAGGCAGTTTGTCAGCACATAAACACTTAAAGACAAAATACTGACAGAAATCCACAATAAAACCTAAACTAGAATTCAATTTGAAAACTGTGTCTTCTGATGTGCATGTGGACATTATTTAATCAGTATAAAATTTTAATATTGAGTCAAAGCTCTTTTGGGTTTATATGAAACATTTTACCGTATTTTCCAATTGTTGAAAGGAAAATGCACTGAATGAATAAATTATACCCACCAGTGACAGTTGAGTTGACACTGAATCTCTTTATGATGCTGAATCTGCTGATGATGATCTGTAGTTTATATTCTCTTCTGAGTCTGTGGTTCTGGTTTGTGATGGTCAGAGATCCAGTCTGATTGTCCAGCTTCAGTCTGTTATTAAACACTCATCTAAAAGAAGCGGATCACAGATTATTTGGTGTCTTTGTTACCAGAGCAAAACTAGCGGAGCAAAACCTAACTGCTAACACAGCTCATAAATGGTCAATCTTAAGTTAAATCTACAAATTCAAATTTAACAGTGTTCATGTTCTTGGAATCTTTAAGTTATTTATATGGTGTTTGTGAATTAAGCTATACAGAGAGAACTAATATATGTTTTTAGACATTTAATAAATGACTCACCATGAACAGCATAAACTGAAGACCTTTTCACTGATGCTGCTTTTATGGATGATCTTTAGTTTATATTCTCCAGAGTCTGTGGTTCTGGTGTTTGTGATGGTCAGAGATCCAGTCTGATGATCCAGCTTCAGTCTGTCTCTGAATCTCTCTTTACACTGAACATCTGAACAGATACACTGAGAGCTCCAGTGATTTGAGCGATGCGAATGTCATTAATATACCATATAATTTCTTCTTGCTGGTTTTTAACATCGGTGTGTAGAGTGAATAAATCTTCCTCCTTCATTGACACTGACACATCATCTGATCCAACACCAAAAACACCTGAAGCAAAAAATAAATAAATAAATAAGTTAATTACGTGGCAAACAAAAACACAACAGGAAAGTGATATCTTTGTGTGTGTGTGTGTGTGTGATTCATAACATGTCACACATGTGTCTGGATGCAAACAAACAGCGCAAGACAAACGTACATGTGTCTTGCGGACGATCTTTTACAACTCAATATTATACAGACGATATTCTATAGGAAACGAATAGTATTTATATAGTTTTTACCTCTTGTACACAACCACGTCCAACTGATCTGAGTGCATGAGTGCTTCCTGATGTGACGTGTGCGTGCACTCTGGCTTAGTCTGCGCAAGCGGGGCTTTCCGCGCTTGTGCAGACTAAGCCAGAGCGCGCGCACACGTCGCATCAGGAATCACGCGCACCCTCAGATCAGTTGTGTGTACAGGAGGTAAAAACTATATAAATACTGTTCGTTTTCTCACACAAACCGCTCGTTTCGTGTCTTAGGTCATCAATGTGTACTTACGATGGGGAATTTATTAATTTGGACTCCTCTGTGCATACTCTTTGAGGTGGTGACCATAGACCTCCATTATATGAGTCACAGACAAGAACGGTTTGAACTGAAAATATCAAAATGGGAACTACTGCGGAAACAAAGACACCTACATCTTGGATGTCGTTGAGGTAAGCTAAGACATACCAAAATGTTATTTGAAAGTGAACTATCCCTTTAACAGCTCACTTTTGGCTTGGCCTATAGTTGGTTTTAACAGACAGGAAAAGACACCAAAGTCACACAAGAGTTAGATGAGGGACTTCAGTGAAGGAAAACTGAGGCGATGAATGAAAAGATTTGTTTAACATGGCAAACGCCTCATATAGATAAAGTACAAATAGTAAAATGAGTGCAAGTGCTACACTTATTTTCTTTCTATATATATATATATATATATATATATATATATATATATATATATATATATATATATATGGTATCCTGGTTACACAATCAAACTGAGAACAACAGTTGTCCATTTGAAAAAAAAACAGTTTATCTTTTTAATCTTTAATCAAAATCTGTACATTTCTGTTCTGGAATGGCATTTCTTCTCTGATTTCTTCTCTGATGAAGTCAGTCAGAATTGCAATTCTGAGGAAATAGTAACCATTGTGAGATATAAACTCGTAATTGATCTAGAAGTGATCAATTACTGCAGTGCTTTTTAAGAAGCACTGATGTACACGAACTGAGAATGTAATAAATAGACAGATGTCTTACCAGACACGAGGAATGCAGTCAATGTGAGAAAAACAAAGATCATTTTCACCACTTTTCTACTGAAATGAAATGAATGCAGATTTTGCTTAAACAAAGTAAAGTGTTTAGTCCCCGTGTCGACTCCATTGCCATGGAAAGTGAAAGTAAATTTCGCTGCTTACTGCAGAGGCCAGTGGGTGGCGCCTAATGTCCAGCTTTTTACAATTATTTTAGCACTGTCAAGTTCTGCTTTCGTGGTGATAAAAACAGGGCCAGCTATTAAGAGTATGCATTTATTTATTTTACATTTATTGCACAGCGTATTATTCAATGTATATAAATAATGCAATAATAAAAGTTGCATAACTTTGTTCATTCTAGAACTGTCAAACACACGATTATCCCCCAACTTAACAAAAAGAGAATAAAACAAACAAACAAACAAACAAATAAATAAATAAATACAATTTAAACAATTTACAATACATTAAGAATCCTCTAAATTTGGAAAAAATCCAAAAAGTGCCACCAAAGGGAAAGGTTCTATCTATGTATTTGTTACTAGGGATTATACATTTAAGATAGATTGCCAATAAATAATTTATGGATGGGCATGACCAAAACATGTATTATATCTGCAGGAGCCTGAATGGAAGACTTTTGTTTCTTTCTTTTTTATTATTTTCTTAATTTTTATTATTATTATTATTATTTATTTATTTTTTTTCCTTGCTTGCTAACCTTACATTGTCCAGGAAATTTTATGAATAAATTTGAATTGGTTATGCACAAACTGAAGAGGGCAAGATCTGGGTCTCATCTTCAAATGTGAGGCAAAAGTCTGCCTCCTACTGTTAAATTCCAGTAAATATGAGTGAATTAGATGTGTTTAAAAAAGCATCACATATATAGAGATTTTTCACAAGAATATAAACAAGTAAGACTCAAATTATACAAACATTGCATTAATAAAAGTAAAATACAGACAAAGACAAAATAACAAACTAGACAAACAAACAAACTATCAAAAGTTCAATAAATATTAAAATAAGACAATTACAGAATAACCAGGTAAAAGCTTCACTAAAAAAATAAGCTTCAAGGGAAGATTTTAAAACACTAACGTTTCTGCTCATAATTTCAGTAGAATTTCAAAGTTTTGGAGTAAATTAAGAAAAAGTTGCATGCATACACTCTGGGAGTTAACTGATGGCATATCTACAACATTGAATACACTGTGGACATTTCTATAAATAATAATAATTGCATTCATCAACACATTAATTTTACAGCACTATTTCAGAGTTATATTTTTAATAATCAATAAGAAATCAAACAGAAAAGCTCGCACTCTGGTTCAAGGTCAAATACAATCACAATTTCGCAGATAAAAACAAAAGTAGTATTTTGGTTAAAATAAAATATCATATTAAAAATATGATGTTGGTCTTCTGCATTATGCATGGATGAACCTTTGTCCTATAAGCAAATTCAGGTTCACAGATAAAAACAGGTTGTTATTATTATTTCTGAAAATACATTACACAATTTACAGACACACACTTATGAATCTGCCTTTTTTTTTGCAGACACATGGTTTTAGTGTTGATCTCACCTCATCATTATTGTGCTGCTTTTTGATGTCTGTTTGAAGAATAAGAAACTCAGTTAAACACACATTACGTTGGTTTACTAGAATCTGAATACATGTGTTTACTTCTTTGAAAGATTCCATATTAGATATTATTAAATCTGTAACTCTATGGCTAATGCAAAATGCTCTCTTTGAACTTAAAATGTAAATAATACATAGAGCTAATTGTTTTTGCAACTTCATGGGCCATTCTATAGAACTGGTCTAATCTGCTGTCCCAAAAGTAAAAGTATATACATATCCTCCACATCGCTGTAACAGACTCATTGAAGGTTATCAAAAACTTATTAAAGTTATTAGGTTTAGGGGGCAAACACTTTTTCACACAGGGCCATGTGGTTTTGGATTTAGTTTTACCTTAAAGGGGGGGTGAAATGCTATTTCATGCATACTGAGTTTTTTACACTGTTAAAGAGTTGGATTCCCATGCTAAACATGGACAAAGTTTCAAAAATTAAGTTGTACGTTTGAAAGAGTATTTCTCTTCCAAAAATACTCCTTCCGGTTTGTCACAAGTTTCGGAAAGTTTTTTTCGAGTATGGCTCTGTGTGACGTTAGATGGAGCGGAATTTCCTTATATGGGTCCTAAGGCACTTCTGCCGGAAGAGCGGAGTGTGTTTTTGGTTGCCAGGGCAAGACAACCCTGCACAGCTTACCAAAAGAGAAACAGCATTAAGGGACCAGTGGATGGAGTTTATTTTTACAGAGCATCGACGGAGTTGTGCAAGTGTTTTTGTTTGTTCCCTGCATTTCGAAGATTCTTGTTTTACAAACAAGGCCCAGTTTGACGCCGGATTTGCACATCGTATATTTCTTAAGGATAATGCAGTCCCAAGGAAAAAGGGTCACGATCGTGTGTTGGAACGTGGGCGGTGAGTAAAACTGCTTCAAATATCTCTGTGTTGTTAACTTAGCTATCGGCGCGTAAGCACATCAAGTAAACAACATGCGATGTTGTCATCAAACTGCACTTTCCACATGTACAGCTTTAAAAAAAAAACGTTGTTGTTACTGCTGCTCTTGTTAAATTTCAGCCTCTGGATCTGATTCTGGATCATAAATAAACGGCTGAATCTGACTGTTAGCCATGGTTTGTTTTGGATGTTTTTTCCCTCAAGGTAAAGTCACAGCTTCCAAACGCTCTCAACACAAAAGCCTACTGGCGCTCGTGATTCTTTAGCTCCGCCCACACGTCATGCCTCCAGGCGGTCGTGTTTTTCCGGGAAAAATCGGTACAGACTATCTTTCTCTTATAAATATAATAAAACTAAATACTTTTTGGAGTTATGAAGGATGCAGTACTACTCTATAGGTACTCAGGATTAACAGGAGATTGAGTGAAAACGAGCATTTCACCCCCCCCTTTAATAATAAAAACCTTCGTTTAAAAACTGCATGTTTATTTGTGTTATCTTTTACTTAGATTTAAATTTGTTTGATGATCTGAAACATCCAAGTGTAACAAACATGCAAAAAAAAAAAAAAAAAAAAAGAAGTCAGGAAGGGGGCCAAAACTTCTTCACACCACTGTGTATACATCAATCTACTTGTAAATTATAAAAATGTATGTAAGAAAAGAAGTATTCCACATTTTCACGTCACTGCCAAAACAGTGTGTCCATTGGCTTTGTAACTACACCCTACACTACATAATATATATATATATATATATATATATATATATATATATATATATATATATATATATATATATATATATAGTTCTATTCAAGAACTGTACTTATCCAGAGTGAGAAAAAGGGCTGTCAAAATCACTCTGGACCCTTCACATCCAGCACACTCCCTCTTTGAACTGTTGCCATCTGGTCGACGCTACAGAGCACTGAGCACTAGAACGACCAGACACAGGACCAGTTTCTTCCCTCAGGCAATCCATCTAATGAACAGCTGATAATAACTGTGGAACACACTACACTATTTATATTTATATACACATACACTTATTTATCTAACACACAGATTTGAATTTTTCTAACACAGAGACTTGACTAAATTTTCCACATAATACACCTGTACATACATAACTGCTTTTTGTAATATACCTGCCATACAATTGCCAATTTGTATATTGTCATTCCTTACCTACTTATTTGTATTTTATAAACAAATTCCTTGTATGTGTTAACATACCTAGCAATAAAGCACATTTTTATTTTGATAAGTAAGCAGAATTTAATGTAGGATGCTGTTGAGGTTGTTTTTTTTTTTTTTTTAAGTGGGTGGAGACTTCTAATGGCCCCCTAACATTTTTTTCTTCTTTTTTTGCCAACTGCTTTCCATACACAGTATTAAACCATTTTATTATAAAAATGTGAAAAAGTCTTAAATATGCATTAGAATTATGACCGTGTTTCTATTACACTTTCTTGTCAAGATTCAGTGTTACTGTAGGTAAGAGTGTTTGAGTGTTGCATAAAAGCAGGAAGAAGCTCTTCACCTACAAACGTCGTGCTCTGTTCTATTTTGCACAAGATGTTTGTCCACCCAGCAGATCAAACCACATTTCTGAAGAAAACCGACCACAGCTGCTCTCGGTTTGACTCAGAAGCTGCACTCATGTTAGACCTGTATTGTTAGAAGCAGGCACTTTTTGAACTTTGCATTTCCGTGCACAACAATTGACTAAACTGAGCAAATACAACCATCTGTAAAACACGAGAGTTGGCTAGATTCATATTCTTCTCATGACTGGAGTAATATCCTTGTGCTTTTATATATTTACCACAGCTGCCATTATGAAGATGAAGATGAAGATTAAGACATAGATAGATAGATAGACAGATAGATAGATAGATAGATAGATAGATAGATAGATAGATAGATAGATAGATAGATAGATAGATAGATAGATAGATAGATAGATAGATAGATAGATAGATAGATAGATAGATAGATAGATAGATAGATAGATAGATAGATATTCAGGACACATTCAGAAAACATTATATTGATCTGAGCGTCTGTTGTGGGAGGATTCATCACCAGATCATCAGGTTGAGTGTTTTCAGCAGAAAGCAGCGGACATTAGATCAGACTTTACACTGAACCATTAAACAACATGCTTCACACGTTTCTTTTGCTCTGCTTGTTCTGTTTGTGCTGGATGAGTCTGATGGGTAAGTTTTAAAAGCATATTAACAGTGTAATTTCAAATTTATTTTAGCTTTCTGCTATATATACAAGTATAATCAATATCATTGATACAGTTCTCTTTTCATTGTAATTTTAATTGGAAATTTCTAAGCCTTCTATTGTGACTGTACATTTCTCTTCCTCAGAAAGTCAAAACCAACCAGTGAAATGATTTCAAAGTCCAAGCGTCTTTTGTTACTGTAAATGTCTTTATTTAAAACATTACGAATGCAAATTTTTCCTAGCAATTTCTCAAAAAGAAAATCATAATCATAAATAATTGAAAATGTCATAGAAATTATTTGCACAGAAGATTTGAGAACCTAACTGAGATTAAATTAGTCCGTTTCATCTACCGATCACAGTATCTTGTTTATTTAAAAATATATATATATATATATATTAGAATGTTTTCAAATTTTTGAATATAATTAAACTTTCAATCTTTAATTGTTGTGCGATTTTATTGTAATTTTTAAATTAATTATATAACTTCACCCATTGTTTTTTACTCTAAATAATTTATATCTATATTGATTCATGCTTATGTCTCACATTTCACTTGCTGCTGCTCTAGATGCTATTCAGTTCATATTTAAACAATTCATTCAAGAACTGATTTAAGGCTGTAGAAACCATCCAGGACTTTAATTCAGTCTTGTTCATTTCTTCAGGTGTGTTTGGGGCTGAAACACATGGAATACAATCATTGTCATTGACTGAGGGAGATTGTGTCACTCTAAACACTGATGTGACTGAAATACATGAAGACAATGACGTACTGTGGAATTTTTGGAGCCAACAACTCTATGATAGCTCAAATAAATAAAAAGAAGCAAATCTTCTCCACATATGATGATGGTCCTAATGAGACATTCAAAGACAGACTGAAACTGGACAAACAGACTGCATCTCTGACCATCACAAACATCACAACTGAACATGCTGGACTTTATAAACTACAGATTAGTGGAGCAAAACTGCTATCGAAAACATTCAGTGTTTCGATCTATGGTGAGTAGAGATCATCGATCCAAAAATTCACAGATTCCTATTTTATGAACAATTTACATATTAAATAATTTTATATATTAAGATAAAAAACACATTCACTCAAAACATTGGACAAAAATAAGATTGATTAGATTGCATTTTATTTATAGGCGCTTTACAAATCTCCCCATTGCATCAGTCAACAGCAACAGCAGACCAGACATACGATAAAAATACAAAAAAATAAATAAAACTAAATCAGCTAAAAATAATCAACGCATACAATTATAGATAAGCCTGCTTAAATTAGTATTAAGTCGTTGTTAAAAAGTATGAAGATTATCACTGTTACGGATGTCCTGGAGAATGGCATTCAACAAGTGAGGGGTATCATAACAAAAACCCTGGATCCCATACGGATCCAAGAGTATGTACAGGAGTGTACATTTTAAGAAGATCCAATAGATATAATGGAGCTAAATTATTAATGGCCTTATACGTAAGAAGTATAATTTTGAATTCAATTTTTTATTTAACCAGAAGCCAATGCTTGTGATGGAGAATAGAAATATGTTCTATGAAAGGAGTTTCAGAAATATTTTGTGCGGCTGAACTCTAGACCAGCTGCAGTTTCTGTAAGGCTTTAGAAGGAAGACGATATAGAATAGAGTTGCAGAAATCAATACGTGATGAACTAAAGCATGCTCAAGAATAGCAGTGCTATTGGTTGTCAAAAATAGATGAATATGATTTATTCTTTGTAAATGAAAGTTGGCCAAATGAAAAATATTATAATTCCTAGATTTTTGAAAGCTAAATTACTATTGGTGTCTAGACCAATTCTTTACCTGAGAGGATGGAAAAACTGTTGACTTTGTCAATGGTTACAGAAAAACGACCAGATTTTACCAGATTAGACTTTGTACCTACAAGAAGAATTTCCATTTTATCGCTCTTAAGTTGAAGGAAATTAGATGAATACCAATTTTGTATTTCAGCTAAACAGCTTAACGGAGAAGGAGGAGGAAATACCATATTAGGAAGACATACTGTATAAAGCTGGAAGACATATAGAGCTGGTTGTCATTGGCATAGCACTGGAAATAAATTCCATACTTCCTAAATATTTGACCATGTGGCAGTAAATACTGATATATTTAAATCAATATACCAAGACTCACTAGTTCAATCTTATGTGCCCTCTAGAAGCTTATGTTCAGCAAGTGAATGGCGCCTTGTGGTGCCATCCAAAGAGATTCAATATCACTCTCACTGACCTTTTCCTGGACTTTGTCCAGCTGGTGGAATGACCTCCCAATCTCAGTTCAAACAGCTGAGTCTTTACTCATTTTCAAAAAACATCTAAAAGACACATCTTTTTTGCCAGCACTTGACCAACTAATACTAGCACTTACCTTTTCTTTTATTTTCTATTCTATACTTGTGAAAAAAAAAAAAAAAAAAAACCTAGCTACGTGTACTGTGCTAGACTAACTGATACTTGTCATGGTACTAGTATACTGTTGTTGTAGATTATGAATAGAAAGATGCCCCAAGACTGAGCTTTGGGGAACACCATCAGTAACATCTGAAGTTTTTTAATTTGTTCGAACTGAGTGTGACCAGAAAGATATGATTTATTCAGATTTATCTTTATTCTCCATTTTTAAGCTCGTCTGCCTGCTCCTGTCATAAGCAGTAACTCTTCACAATGTTCATCATCACAGCAGAATTGTTCATTGTTGTGTTCAGTGGTGAATGTGGGTCATGTGACTCTCTCCTGGTACAAAGGAAACAGTTTATTGTCCAGCATCAGTGTGTCTGATCTCAGCATCAGTCTCTCTCTACCTCTGGAGGTGGACTATCAGGAGAAAAACAGCTACAGCTGTGTGATCAACAATCCCATCAGCAATCAAACTCAACATCTGAACATCAGTAAACTCTGTCAACCATGTTCAGGTACAGCAGCACTTTTATAATACGATCTCTGTATTTTGTTGTAAATCAGACTGACACATTCACTTCTAACTTTATTCCTACAGCACTGGACTCACATTCTCCTTTACAACAAGACTCTCCTCTAATAGTGCTGATTTCTGCTCCTGGTGGATCTCTGTTGATTGTGGCTGTAATTGGGATATTTTGCATCTACAGGAAATGTAGAAGAACCGATCAAGAAGGCAAGTGTTTTCTACTGATTTAAAAAAAAAAAGTATTATAAAAACACTCTAAGCATTTTAATCAAATGATAGCTCTAGAAATCTTATATGTTTTAAAGATTTAGCCCTCTGTTGGTGTTCAAATGAACATTTCTAGGATTGTAACTTTCAATAAAAATAAAAAAGTCATGAATATTCTAATTATTGCATACTCTGCTAAGATGTTGTTGTTGTTGTTTGTTTGTGTGAACTGTTCTAATGCCAAATTGATAAATTGATTAAATTAAATTATTAGTAATTTTCTAATTTAATAATGACATTACAAAAATATCTATTTGTGTTTTAATCTACTGTCATTGTCCTTTTAACAGATCAGACTTGTGATGAAGAAATAACTTATGTTGAGACAATGTTCTACAGAAGAAAAACACGCAAATTGGTAAGAAACTTTAATCTCTGCACTTAACCTGTAATTTTTGTACAGGACAGGTTTGGTGGTATGGTGGAGTAGAGGTAGGGTCAACAGTGTAATTATTGATGTAACCATTTTACAAGTTTAAGCAAATTAAATGTACACTGTGTTTGTATTGAGCAGTCAACAGTGTTTATTTTGGCAAAAAAAATAAAAATAATAATAATTGGTAGGTCAGTATGTTGTTACAGCAAAATTATCTTTTTTGGTTACAATAGCTTGTCACTGGGGCAGAAATATCAAAATGACTCCTTATTTACCCCCAAAAGAGTTCATAGTGGTAGCATAAGAGATACGATAGGTATTTTGAAGAAAATGTGTTAACTTTCAATTTTAGCACTACTTAAGTTTAATGTTTTTATAGAAACACGAAGAGGAGGGACATGTGGAGTATATACCTGTCGTCATGTGATGATGATCAAACTTCATTTTCTTCAGTCCTAAATACATTCATGTGACGACTTGCATTAAGAAACTCTTGAGACACCCTCATTCAGAGTCTATGGTTGAGTTCTCGAACCGGTAAAAATCACAAAAAAACAAATGTATTAATGTTATTCATTAAATGGACAAAAATGAATGAAAGTTCTATGGGTTTGGAATGACATGAGGGTGAGTAAATGGCAGAATTTTCATTTGTAGGTCTAAAAATGAATTGAGGACATGTTCCATCAAAACAAGTCGAAGTGAACTGCATTATTCTGTGAAATGTGGTTTGGTAGACAAACATCTGCATGAGAATGTGTCTGCTGCTGCATGTTTGTTTTTGATGTCGGTTCATGAGTTTGTTTCTAAGGTGTCAAAAGTGTGTTTGTGTTTGTAGCATGTGGTTGAAGGGCGTTTTTCCATTTCTTTTTACAGTTTTACATTTTACATTTTAACAGTTTTTTTTTTTTTTTAACAATCATGTACTTGTGTCTGTGAAATATAAAACTGACGTTCAAGGGCATATGCATCTTACTATAAATATATGATCTTATGAACTCGTGCTTTGACCTTGTAGACAAGCTCTGCTTGTTTTGAGAGTTATTTCCAGCTCAAGCAAGAGAAACATGAGTTATTTATAACAATAACTATTCTTGATCTCACATATGTTTTAAAGATCATATCCTGTTTTTGTCTGACAGGTTATTTGTCATGACATTTGACCCATAATCCGAATTGGTGCTCTGCATTTAACCCACACACACCAGTGAGTAGGAAACACACACACACACACACACCGTGAACACACACCCGGAGCAGTGGGCGGCCATTTTTCTCCATTGACCAGGGAGCGTTTGGGGGTTCAGTGCCTTGCTCAAGGTTACTTCATCTGAGTTTTGTGGGTGGAAGAGAGCGCTGTTCATGCACTTCCCACACCTACAACCCCTGCCAGCACTGAGACTCGAACCTGCAACCTTCGGGTTACAAATCTGACTCTCTAACCAGGCCACAGCTGCCCCCAATGTCAATGTCTAGGATTTATTTAAAGAATAAATGCAATGTATAGTTTGCTACTGTTAGAGATAGACTGTTTCATTAAGGAGATTGATATTTTCCTTTATTATTATTGCTTTATATTATTGCCTGCTCCATGCATCCAACTGATTTATAAATTCAGCATTCAATAAATCATTAATCCACTAGTATTAACTATTTAATATCCAATTGCCTTTTTTTAATATCAGTGCTTATATTAGGGTTAATATTAATGTTCACTGCTGGTTGTTTCCCACTGAATTTCTTTGTTAAGACAGTATCAAACATTTGTTATAAATTCCCTAATATTTAATTTATACATAAAGTGTGTGTGTTTACCACAGGCAGTGCATGATATACCACAGGAATGTACTTTAGTTAGGGCTGCACAATTAATGTAATATCTAATTATGATACAAATTACAGATGCCACAATTATGTAATGGCTCAAAGCGTAAATTAATCGTACCAAATCCACTTACTGTATGTTATACTGTTTGCTTAATATGCGTTTTTTATTTATTTATAAGTGTTATCTTAAGGGTTTTTCCCATTATTTTAATTTTAGTTTTAGTATGCTATAATACCATTCATATTTTTACTTTTTTATAATTTAAAGAAAAAAACAATCCTACGTATAGTTGACATACTATTTAAAAGCACTACAAGTTTTTAGTTAGAGTGTTTTCAGCTTGTTTATTTTTATATGTTTTAAACATCATTCAGTGTAAATTGCGATAACCCTAATTACTTATCGCAATTACAATTTCAAGGGAAATTCAAACCCTAGGGTTTGGAGTCAAACTCTCTCACTGCTAGGCCGTGACTTTGGGTTGTGAGATAATATCAACCAATTTGTTGGTGTGGTTGAGTATGTGGATGCCCTGTGATCACAGAAGAGCCAGAGCAGCATACACACACTTTGTGAAAGTGTGGGGTGAGAGTGCAAGGCCGAAAGGAAGAACTCTGTGTTGATAAGCTATTGTTCCCCAAAGCAAACCTCAGGAACTTCCTATGATGAAGAAGGATGGAGACATATGTACCTTTTAGAGGTGTTTATTGTGAAACGCTCCTTTTACAGGAAAAGTCAGAACTGCTTCCCAAGCTTATGTATGAATCACTGTCTTTTTAAAAATTACTAACTTCACAGCAGATTTAGGCATAAAGAAAGTTTAATTTTCATCTGTCTGTGTCACTCCCTCACTTCATTCTCAATCACCAGAGCCCTGCTCTTCCAAAATTATCCAACTGGATTTCAGCTGTCAGATCGGATCAAATCTGGAAAATTGGTTCTTCGGAAAGAAGAAGAAAAAATATTCTGATTTGGTGTTACAGCATTGGGAGGACTCCTGGACTCCTAAGGTTTGGGTAACAATACAAATTTTAACAAAGTGACTGTCAAAAACATGCAAATGTTAACATGTTCCTCTTTTTAACCAACATGATTTCACCCATGTAAACAGTGGCACCAAAACGTATCTGGACACCTTATCCAAGGAAAAATAAACAACAACAACAAAAAACCTAAGTTGTCAATATAAATGCATTATAGCATTATATACTAAAAATATACCCTATTTCTTGGTTCTTGGTGAACACCCGTTCTTACTACTCTGTGTCTATTTCTCTGGAAATGCAAAGGATTGCAGGGTTTCAGCTTGTCTTTGTAAGCTTAAGTTTCATTTAATGCTTTTAATTGCACTGTCACCCACCCAACCATTAAACAAACAATAACTTCAGGTTTAACCAGTTAATGATGGAATGGGGGTCGGACTTTTTTTGATTCCATGGTTATAAAATCACATGTGCTTCCTTTAACTGTTGCCTAAGAATTTTGATTCTTAACGGAAAGGTAAGACTGTTCATGAATTGTTTTGGAGTTTTGTTACCTTATGAAAGTGTATTTAACATGGCATGTATTCAATATTTAATAAATAGTGCAAATAATATCACTAATTTTGTTTGAAATGTAACCAAACATGTAATTTTACATACTACTGCATGACTGTAAAACAATCAGAGCACACATTAGTGTTTTGCCACAAGAGAGAAAAAAACCTTTCATTTATTTCATTCATCTATATGTTTTATTTTAATTGTTTTTTTTATTATTATTTATTTACAGATGCTGGTAGATACCATTTTGGTTACACTTTATATTAATTAAATTATTTAATTTTAATAGTCCACTTTAGACATTCTACTAACTATAAATAACTTTGTAACTTACTTGTCATCTAATTCTCATTCATTTCCAACTATGTGTCTACTAACTCTCAGAGTAGACTGTTAGGGTAGGTTAAGGGAAAAAATAAGTTGACATATACTTGCAAAGTTTCTCATTGTCAGTATGTTGTATGTTGTGGTCCCATCAACATAAAGTGTTAGAAGATATTAAGCAGACAGTCTACTAATACTCTAATGACTGCAAAGTTACATACTGTTAGTAGAATGTCTAAAGTAGGCTATATCAAAATAAAGTGTTACCATTGTTTTCATTAGATTTGCCTTAGATTGTAAGGCAGAACATGAAGTAACAATGGCAATGATCAAATGAAACTGTAATCAACTCAGAGCGGGTACCATTGCTTCCTAATGTTAATTTTCTAAACAACGTATTAATTGTGATTACCAAGACATGAATGAAACCACCATAGGAGTGTTTTGCTGCCTAGGATTATTTGCGTGTTTCGTGGATTTTTGAGGGTTAATTAATTATTAATGTTATTTCCAATAATTCAGTGTTTTTTTTATTTATTTTTTTACTTACGCTAAAAGAGGAATATTCAAAAATGTTAAGCTTTCATTTTAATTTAATTAATCTACCACACATTTAATTTGGCAAATGTATATATGTGCAGTTGTTAAATATCACTTATCAAAATCCTTGAGGTGTACTAAGGTGGACATTCTTTCCTTGTTTCCTTAACAATCAAGTCATTGACACCAACGCACACCCTAGCAACCGTTAATGGTATGGAAAGCCAAACTGACTTTTAATTATATAGAGTTTCAATACATACCACATAGAGACGTCCTGCTGTAGTCGTTGATGCTGTTTGCTTTCGTTCAGTTTCAGCCTTGGGATCTGATTCTGGATCATAAATATACGCTGAATCTGACTGTAAGCCATGGTTTGTTTTGGATGATGGTTTTTTCCTCACGGTAATGTCACAGTTTCTAGCGCTCTCAACGCAAAAGCCTACTCGCGCTCGTGATTTTTTAGCTCCGCCCACACATCACGCCTCCAGCCACTCGTGTTTTTCCGGGAAAAATCGGTACAGACTATCTTTCTCTTATTAACAGGATATTGAGTGAAAACGAGCATTTCACCCCCCCCCCCCACTTTAATATAAAAATGCAAACACTTAATGTGTAGTAGTAAAGTAACTAAATACATGACTTTTACTCATATCACTGCAGCTCATTGTCAGCTATAGCACACATGTATGTGCTGAAGTACTTAACACAGAGATCACCACTGTATCATTGACTCCAAAACTACATTAAACTAACAGATCTCTCTTGTGCAAACACACATTAATACAGTTGAGTTCAGTGTTTGAAATATGTGACTTTGCATAATTTTTTTTCGTTGGATGTTCACAAATATTTTAGTTAAATTTACTTTTTTTCATTTGGTAAATCTGACATTTACATTTTACAGTATATTGCAGTTTTTCATTAACTTAATGGCAACAAACTGTAGAAAAAACAGTCATTTACTGGCAGCAGGGGTTCCAGTAAATAACTGTTTTTCTACAGTTTGTTTCCTGTAAATTAATTACAGTTTATTACTGTTAAATTATGTTTCATGCTGTTTTTTCTTCATCTTAAATCTTTAACCCTTTAAACCCCACAACAAAATCCTCCTTTTTAAATGAACACTTGTAATGTGTGCCCACTACAGTGTTTGAGTAAGTTAATGAGATAATTCTGTGATTAATTGATGACTGAGCATTAGTGATGAACACCTGCTATTAACAAACAGAATCACTAAAGGAAAGGGAAACACAAGAACTACAAATGACTTCAGCCACAGCCTTAGATGAAATCAACTGAAATAAAAGAATTCATCAAATCTCTCAAGATCTGATTAAACAGCTACTAAAACAGCTTCACCAGATTCACATTAGTAACCAGACTGACTTTATTTCTGAAGAAGATCTTATTGAGAGTTAAATTGGTTTAGGTGTTTTATTTTATTTTTTTTTCACTATCATGATGGAGATCAGTGTTTACTTTAGTTGGGCTCTTGACTGTGACTTTTCAACAACTAAGGTTGTTTTTTATTATCTGTAACAATGCATCTTTGGAACTTGTTATAGCAAAAAAAAAAAAAAAAGTAAACAGAAGAAAAAATCTGACATTGTTGTTTATAGATTGACAAGAACAAACACTATTATTTTTATAACCATAAGTTATGAAAGACTGTTAAGAAAATTTCAATCATGAAAAAAACTTTTCTGCAATTTAGACAGAAACATCAATAATGAGCGTATGAATCACAACAATGGTGATAATCTACAAAATAAATAAACAGATTAGTTCTGACCATCACAAAATATGCTACTAAAACTTAAGACAAAAGCAAAATTATAAGGACATAAGAATTCAAGAAAATAAGATAACAATTCAGGGGTATAATTTATTCAAGCCGCAATGCATGCTGGGAGTCATGGATGAGTTTTATCCTGTGCTGGTACCCAGCATGCATTGCATCATGCATCTTTTTATTGTCAATATTGTTGAGATTTATATGCTGATTGTTGAGGTCTCTCTTTGAGTGTTGCGGACACGGCTTCCCAAAATATTTAAAACTCAAACTGTCATTAAATCCATATGTTCTGGTTATCACATTACTGTTCAATCTTATAAAATTGAAGGAACAAAAAAAAACAAAAAAAAAAAACTTGTAATTCACTCTCATATTTCAACACCAAATTAATATTTGATTACTACAGCAACACTTTAAGTCAGTCTAGTAGATCATGCCTGACAGAAACAGCCATAATCACTTGACTATCAAAATTAATATTGCTGTAACAGATGTATCATAAAGATACAAATATAGCAACTAATCAAAATGTAAAGTGTAAAAGTCAAGGGTCAGGAGCCCAACTAAAGCAAACACTGATCACAACATTGGTGACTACAAACGAAACAGTAACATTATCATCTAAATCTCTGTCATTCTCAATAAGATCTTTTGATCTCTGAGTTGTGATCTGACATAAATAAAGTCAGTCTGAATAGTAATGGGTGAATTTGGTAAAGCTGTCTGTTGATTGTTTAAATCTTCAGTTGATTTCATCTAAGGCTGTGGCTGAAGTCAGTTGTAGTTCTTGTGTCTGTCTTGTTTCTTTTTTCTTCAGTGATTCTGCTCGTTAACACCAGCTGTTCATCATTGTCTGAATTCACTAATTAGTTTTCATTTTCTCTGTCATGTGGACTATATTAGTAAACTCATGTAGGGAATAGTGAATGAGAGTGTAGGGTGTGATTTGAAACACAGCCGCTGAGTGTCGACATTGAACGTTGTTAATTTACGATATATAGCACCAGGCTTCTTTCTCGAAAATGATGAATATTACCCAGAATGCACTGTTTTAATGAAAAACAGTATGTTACTGTCGAAATTTGGCTGTTAGTGTATGGAGAGGCTTATGAATTCCCTATTGTTTTTTTATAAATAGTTGTTTACTTAGGTTGTGGAGGTTTTTGCATTATTATTACTACATTCAAACCTGAACACAGAATGCATTTTGTTGCACAAAACATTAAAATTCTAAACAAATGTAATAAAACAAAACAAAAAACAGGAATGCTTTATCAGAGCTTTATCTTTGTGGGTCTGATCTGATTTTAAACTCTTATTTCAGTCTTCTGGCTCAGTTTGGCTATATGTGGTTAAAGCCATACCAATTAATTTGAGTGTGTATAACTCTGTATTTGTGTGTGTCTGTGATTGTGTGTGAATGTATGTATCTGTTTTACACTCCTGATGTTTTAGAGTGTTACCCTTCCTCACTGTCCACATTTCTTACCGCATTGTAGTTGAATTATTGATTTTATTTACATATGTGCTGTGTTACAGTCTCACCAGTAGTGTGTGTGTGTGTGTGTGTGTGTGTGTGTGTCTGTACATGTGTGAGTGGGTGTGTTAATTTTGCACTATACATGTTTAAGTTTCACCCCTTCATTGTACACATAAAAATGTTCTGTATTTTTTACTTTTTCCCATTTCCCATTCATTTCCTATGGTCGGTCATTTGTCAACGAAGGCCATGAGTGTGACTACTTCTTGTTACGCTCAATTAGCCTGTTCAAATCATGCCCTGTTTTTTCTGTGTTCACATTCCAAGTGACATAAAAGTCATCAAGTTTCATATCATTCCGAAGAAGCACAAAAATACACTGCAACTGTGCCTTTGGCATACTAAACTGCTATACACTAGTCCAATTGAAGATATACTGAATGATTGTGTTAAAATATATACTTTGGGTGCACTTTAAATACTTTTCATTTAGCGTCTGAAATTATACCTACAAGATATGTTGAGAGTGATTATTTTTTTATTTGTTTCTTGTTTTCCATAGACAAAATTAGGAAAATTCCACGTGTGTGGAAAATTTGTCAAGGTATCATCTGTTATCTGTCATTCAAATGGAGTTGTATACAGTCCCAAACAAATATGGTGCTCAGATTCCACTCAAGACTGAAGTAAGAGATAAACTCTCAAGTCTTGATGTTGTTTGGGGAAATATGTTTGAAGGTGAAGATATTGATCCTCAGCTCGTCTTGGAGAAGGAAGCAGAGTTCTACAGAGGAGCCCCACCACAATGGCTGAACTTCTACTGTGCTGAGAAAAACCATACACCTTTTGTTAAGAGGGACATATACACAAAAATAACAGAGCTTATACAAAAGAAAAGCGAAATAAACCATAGCATTTCCAGCATAAATCTCTTTCATCAACCGGGCAGTGGAGGTACTACACTGGCAATGCAAGTTCTCTGGGACTTGAGGAAAAAGCTCAGATGTGCACGAGTAATCGATTCAACATCAGATTCGAAAGCAATTGCGCAACAAGTAATACATCTGTTTAATTTGGGAGATTCAAAAAACCAGAACACAGTCCTTCTATTTGTGGACAACAAACAGACCGAAGAAAATGATGGCATGCAATTTAACTCCCTGCGAGAAATTTTGATCCAAAATATAAAACAAAGCAACATCAACGCAAACGCTCCTGTGGTCATCATTTTGAACTGCCTTCGAAAAAAGGCTAGACTAATGTTGTTTACAAGTCTTTCTAAAGAAGAGCAGGAAAATTTTCATGCCAAGCATATGGAGGTTTCTCAGAGACACGACAGTCACAAGGAATTTCATGGCTTTAACATAATGCAGAGGAATTTCAGCCAAACTTACATTACGGAGGCTTGCGAATATCTCAAACCTTTAAAGACAAAAAAGAGACCTCGCAACGCTCAAATACTGTCTTTTTTGGCTTTGATGAACTCATATGCCCCAGGCTCATACCTTACTGAGACTTGGTGCCTAGAGTTCTTGGATAAGAAGAATCACATTTCTGGCCATCCCACTTTAGAAAAACAAATGGGGGCCTTTCCCGATCTTCTGGTCATATATTCAACATGTTCTGGAGGAGCCAAATCTCAAGACAGATGTATACGAATGGCACATCAAATGATCGCTGACAAGTGTCTATGGTTACTAACCGATGCTGGTGTAACCTTGAGCGATACAGCCATAAATCTCCTCTCACACTTGTGCCCTCAAACATTCCCACCCTACTTGGTGAAAATAATTAAACAGCTGCTAAAAAAGCGTGAGACACATCTGCCAGAAGGTGAGAGAGAAGAAAAACTTCAAAAATTCTCCAAGCTTATCCAAGACATTAAGGAGAAAGAAAACAAATCAATGTGTGTGGCACTGTTCAGACATGCAGCTATGACCTTTCCAAACGATCCATTTATTCCACAAGCTCTTGCACGGTTTTACTACATTGAACTAACAGATTATGAACGAGCTGCATCATGGGCGAAAACTGCTATTCGGAGGGAACCAAATAATTCTTTTATCAGAGACACACTTGGCCAAGTCTACAAAAACCAATTGAAGAACCCAAATCTTGCAGAACATTCTAAAACCATTTTACAGATTGGAAAGCAAGCATTTAAAGCTTTTGAAGAAGAAGCAGAGACTGCAGAAAAGGAGGTAGAACCAGGGACGCAGGAGGACGGTGTGACTAACATCTCAACTGTTTTTAATTACAGAGGGCTTTTTGGCTACATACAGGTAGCAAACACTATTTTCTACAAGCTAAACAAAGTTAACCCAAAATGGTCCAAAGTACTCAGACAAGAAACAAAGTCTCACAGTTTAATCCACTCTGAAGAGAGTACAGAACACCAATCTCTCCTCACAAGTTTAAGGCAAAGAATTGAAGAGAAATTGAGTTTTTTTGAGACCTTTCTTAAATACTCAAAGCTGAAGATAGATAAAAGTGAACCAGAGTACATTTGGAGAGACATTGAGGACTGCTATAAAAATTACATTAGAAAAGAAGATGAAGAGTTAAGCAGATCCTTTGCAGGTCTTCTCTCCACTCTAAGCCATATCACAATATCTTCAAGGGTTTCTGAACTGGAGAAAATCACAGAACAATTGAGAGAGATTCATATGAATTCTCAAACTGAGAGTGATGCTCAAAACTACATTCTTGCCAACACCATCTTGAGTCAGAAGTCTGCAAACTCTGAAATACTCCAGGTGCTCCAGGACATATTACAGAAACTTTGGGAGAGACAGGACAGAAACAGAAGCCCAGAGTTTTACCTCTTGGTCCTTTTGCTGTTTTGGCCTGATGGTGAAAAGAAAACAGGCAACACACCAGACCTGAAAGTCCAATACATGCGTCAGTCATATGAGAGGACCTATCACAAATACCTTCGCTTTCGCTACCTTGTTCCTCTCTTCTTCCTTGGGAACGGTGGAGGTTTGCAGAGACTGGTTCACCAGACCAAAGACACCAATCTCCACGTCGAAGAGACTACTGAAGGTCTTCAGCGTATTGAAGGAGAGATCAGAAATCATAAGGTGTTTGCTTTGAGAGGTCAAGACCAAATTGAAGTTTCACCTCACAATCCGGCCAGTGTGTATAATACAGACCTGGTCTCCTTCTACCTTGGCTTTACCATCAGAGGACCTGTTGCCTACAACATCCGATATGTTAAGAAATGTAAGTTGTTATATTCATAGAACCTCTTTAGTTTTGGTTATTGAAGGTTGTGTTTACTTCTCTCTCTCTCCCTCACACAAAGCATCAGTTTGTGTCTAAAGTAAAATATTTGATTCTCTTTTTCTTGCAGCTGCTCAGTTTGTGGACAAACACAAGAAGAGGATCATTCAGCGTGCTGAGAAGGTGGATTTTATCATAGATGACCTTCGTCCACTGATTGGCACTGAGCAATACTCAACCATCATAGCAGCTTCAACAAACAATGAGAAAATGGAAAAACTATACTCCATTCTGTCAGCAGGTTATGAAATAAAGGACACATTTTACCAGAGCCTTTTAAAGAATGAGCGAGACCTTATTCAAGATTTGATTAACTCTGGGAAGAGTTATAGTTAGCTGAACAGTGTGTTGTAATGTACAAATAGATACACTTTAAACAGTGCTGCGCTGTGCTCAAGAAATATTTGAAATGTATTCTAAATACTTCACTTTTTTTATATTAACAGACTTTAATATCATAAACACCAGTATATTCTTTGTCTGGCATGGACTGAAAATACTTTGAAAGTTTAACACTCAAAGTTATAAGCACAGTTTTCAAGTATGGTGCTTGGGTTAATGGAACTTTTTGATATTTGTATAATGCTCTTTTTTATGATTTGTTGAGTACTTTGGTTTCTTATTATATGTAGCAGCAGTAAAAAAAAATTTTAACAATGTTTAGAAATTGCATAAATTGATCAGTCAATAATTTTCACATCGTAATTTGTTGTAGTAAGGCTGCATTTATACCAATAAAATCAATGATCCATGAACTTGTGGTTTCTCTGGTTATATTTTTCAAGGTCATTACAGTGCAATGCAAAACAAGAATAAATGATACGAATAAAGAATATGTATATATACACTGCTGCTTGAAAGTTACTTTAGAATTTTCTATATTTCTCCATTAATATGACCCAAAATATAATCAGATTATACAGATCACAGCAGTGCTGAAAGCATGCAAAGAGATCCCAATCAAACAAATGAGACAAAAATAGTTTAATTGTCATTTATTTATTGAGAAAAAAAAATAACACATCCGGTGTTACGTATTTTTGCAAAAGTATGCGAATTTCTAGGATTAGCAGTTAATTTGAAAGTGAAAAAGTTTATTTGCTCAGTTTATAAGAACAGAATAGATGTCAGTGTGGCCTGTTTAATATAGAGAACAGGGATCTATTAAAGCTGTATCGGTGTATCATGACGCAAACAAAGAAGAACTATTAGGACCTCAGAAAAAGAGTTAGTAGTAGCTCATCAGGCTGGAAAAGTTTACAAAACCATCTCTGATGAGTTTGGACTCCACAAATCCACAGTCAGACAGATAGAAGAAATGCACGACCATTGTTACCCTCTCCAGGACTGGTTCACCATCAAAGATAACTCCAAACAAAGACTTGTAATAGTCCACAAGGTCGCAAATTACCCCAGGGTAACTTATCTGTTAATGTCCATGAGTCCATCATCAGTAGAACACTGAACAACTATAGTGTGAAGAATTTTTTGTTTTTATTTATTGTAGAAATGTTTTGTGGATGGCCAAAATATATGTTTTTGGATTAAATTAGAAGTGTTATGTTACATTCCAGCATTAGAATCTATCCCATCTATGAAACATAGTGGTGGTAGTGTGGCGATTTGGGCCTCTTTTGCTGCATCTGTGCCAGGACTGTATGCCATTATTGGAATAATTAATTCTGAATCATACCATCAATTTCAAAAGGAAAATTTGAGGAGATCAGTCCGAAAACTGAGTCTCAATTCGTTTTACCAATGAATGGTTAAAGAGTAATAAAGTAAATGTTTTGGAATGGCCGAGTCAAAGTCCAGACCTTAAAACTGTTAGAGAAGCAGGGTGTAATTACACCTATTGAGTACAGCAAATGGGCAGCACCAATAATATGTATACCAAAAACAAATGGAGACGTGTGCATTTGTGTTGATTACAAGGGCACTATCAACCCGTGGTCACCCACTGACATATATTCCTTGCCAAAGCCTCAAGATTTGTTTGCTTCTTTGGCTGCCAGTAAATACTTTACAAAGCTAGACTTAACTCAATTAACACTCAAAAAGGATTATATCACATGAATCGGTTGCCCTATGGAGTGTCTAGTGCACCAGCAGTCTTTCAACGTATCATGGATCAGACGTTTTAAGGCCTGTCGAATGTAGACGACATTTTGATCACTGGTAAAAATGAATGTGAACATTGGAAAAATGCTGAACGGGTGTTTCAAAGATTACAAGATAAAGGTATTAGTGTAAATAGGGCAAAATGTGTTTTCTGTCGACCTCATGTAAACTTTTTGGGGCACAGAATTGATCAGGAAAGTGTGCGTCCAGTACCAAAAAAGGCAGAGGCTTTTGAAAATGCCCCTGCACACAAAAACGTGACTGAGCTTAGAATTATATTTGCTTTACTCTCATACTACGTAAAATTAATGGAAAACTTGTCCTTAATCTTGTTATTAAATCAATGAATGACTGAACTATTACACAAGGACAGGCCTTGGCAGTGGTCGAAGGCATGTTAAGCATTGTTTGAAGAGGTTAAAAAGCTTTTTTCTTCTTAAAAATGTGTTGACACATTTTGACCCTCAGTTACCCATATTGCTAGCATGTGATGCATCTGCATACGGAGTAAGGGCAGTGATTTCTCATCAAATGTCTGATGGTTTGGAAAAACCCATTGCATATGCTTCACACACTCTTAGCAAGTCAGAACTGAACTATTCCCAAATTGAAAAAGAAGCATTGGAGATTATTATTATTATTAGAGACTATTTTTACGGCCAATATATTTTGGACTACCAGCCTTTCGTTAAGATTTTAGGACCAAAAACTAGTTTGTATTATTTTACAATAAGATATGGGGGAAAAAAACCCCTATTCAGTCAGGACCCCTTCTGAACCCCACCACAAGGCGTCGCTCACTTCCTGACCTGAGGCTGCTAGAGAGGAAGTAGACTCAGCTTGAGTAAAGGTAGGAGGGTATGGAGCCTGTGACTGTTCTGTCAGTAAGCAACTATGAACTTGATGCAAACCAAAACTGGTAGCCAATAGAGAGATAAAGAGAGATGTGACATGGGCTTCCTTTGGGCTCATTGAAGAACAGTAATGCTGGTGCTTTCATTTTTCATGATTGTTTTGTTGATTCATTTGTAGAGGTTTTATTGCACATGATGGAAGTCCAGCCTAGACATTACAATGGCCTGGACAAGTTGTGCAGCATGCCCCATTAGGAAGGGCCTGATGTTCCTGATGTTCCTGCTTAATTTATTAATTATTTGAAAAATACAATCATTGTATTTATTTTATTTCTCTCCCTTTGTGTCAAACACTGTTTCTCATCATGGTTTATTGTTTCTGTAGAGTAAAGAATCATAAAAGTCAGCGGCAGAAGAGGAAGAAGCCCTTCACCTACAAAACACCTGCTCTGAATGGCCATTCTCGTGCATATGATGCTTGATGTAAACAAAACCAGCCACAGCCGGTTTCAGTTTGAATCAGAAGAGGAACATCAGTAAAACTAGTTCTGGTACTGTGAGGTGGTACAAAAATACAAAAACTTTGTATTTTGGTTTTTCCATATACTTAAACTGGGAACTGAATAAATATATAAAAACCATTTTAATAAACACTAGTGGATCCACTTCACAATGAAATTTAGTTAAAAAAAAAAAAAATTGTAAAATGTTTGAAACTAAAAATAAATTCTTAAAAAAAATATTACATTATAAAAATATATTCATGTAATTATGAAGTTTCTAGAAACACTTCATGAATATTATATATCCAATTTGAAACGCGTTCAGAGCATGTACGACTGCGTTAGGAGGGACAAACTCTTCCGGGGGAGGATTCACAAACCAGATTAACAAGTCGAGTACAGTCTTATTAGATCAGACTTTTCACTAAACTGTTGAAGAACATGTTTCATGTGTTTGTTTTGTTCTGTTTGTGCTCGTGCCGTCTGATTGGTAAGTTATTTATTATGGTTTAATTTCTTTCCATTTAAGGTAATAAAGCTACTGCTTCTAGCTCAAATTATCAAATCATTTTAAAGTAGAAATGTATTTTGTAATGTTATGTATTCATGTATGTAACTTTTCACATCGCATTTTCTGTACAGCAGTACTCATGTTTAAAATACACTAAGTGTCTGCTGCTGTTCTGGATATTATTTTCTTGATATTTAATACAATCTACAGCTGATTTAAGGTTTTTTCAACTAAAAGGAGCCTTAATATGTCCATGTTCTTCAGGTGTGTTTGGTGCTGAAGCAAACAAAATGCTTTCAGTGTCAGTGATGGAGGGAGATTCTGTCACTCTAAACACTGATGTTACTGAATTTAATGTCGGCAGGATAGTGTGGAAATTTGGAGCTGAAAAGTCTCTCATAGCAATGATCAAAAGGAACAAACAAAACTCTACATCTGATGTTCTTGATGAGAGATTCAGAGACAGACTGAAGCTGGACAGACAGACTGGATCTCTGACCATCACAAACATCACAACTCAACACGCTGGACTCTATGAAGTAAATATAAATGGAGCGAAACGGTTAACAAAAACATTCAATGTTTCTGTCTATGGTGAGTAGAGATGTTGTGTGCTCTATATTCTTATTTTATTAACTATTTACACTAAAAATTTACTGAGCATGTTAAACTTTATCTTTATTGTTATATTTTCAGCTCAGGTGTCTGTTCCTGTCATCAGCAGAAACTCTTCACAATGTTCATCTCCATCATCATCATCTTCATCACAGCAGAATTGTTCATTGTTGTGTTCAGTGGTGAATGTGAGTCATGTGACTCTCTCCTGGTACAAAGGAAACAGTTTATTGTCCAGCATCAGTGTGTCTGATCTCAGCATCAGTCTCTCTCTACCTCTGGAGGTGGAATATCAGGAGAAAAACAGCTACAGCTGTGTGATCAACAATCCCATCACAAACCAGACCACACATCTCAACATTACTGAACTCTGTCAACAATGTGCAGGTATGTTGGTGTTGATATCAATGTTGATTAACTGAGCTGATCTGTTAAGTTTGAAAGTGTCTGTTGTAGATCAGATGACAAATTCAGTCATACTAATAATGGCTCATTTTGTTTACAACAGATCAGGGACTACCTTTATTATACGTAGTGTTGATTTCTGCTGCTGGATCTCTGTTGATTGTAGCTGCAGTCGTGATGTGCTGCATCTGCAGGAAACTTAGTAAAAATGACAGAGAAGGCAAGTGTCAATAACTTATTTTAAACAAGACTCCATTAAAAGCCAAAATGAACACTATCGTTCTCATAATTTTGTCTATTTTAATTTAGTCCATCTAGTTTTATATATAAATTATATATGTATAAAATATATAGTTATATATTTAAATAAATAGTATGTATTAATGCTAACATTTGAGCCTTGATAAGGATACACATGTAAAGAAACCGATCTAGTTAAGATTGATTATTTAACGCATCTATTGCATCTATTGTTGCAGTTCAGACTTGTGTAGAAATGATAATTTCTGCTGAGCCAACATTCTACAAAAGAAAAACACAGTTGGTAAGATCTCTGTATTTTGTTGCATGTGTGAGTAGATCAGAAACAGGCAGGAGAATCAGAATAGTGATTCAAGCTGATTTAACTGGCTAAAACACACATTAACCTAGATGAAAATCAACAAACACAGATGGAGAACTGTGAACTTAAGTAACAAACACAAATGAGGATAATTGAGGCAACAGTTAATTCCCCAAATAAATTAAGTGAACAGTACGTTTATTTTAGCAGAAACATTCTGTAAAACTATCTGACAGGAAAGTAAAGCCTTCAGAAAGTGAAAGTCATAACAATGCACACATTTCTCATGGTTTGCACAACAATCAATAAGACATATTCCTTTTAAATCATGTAATTAAAGTCAGATCTCCAAGACCGATGTTTGCCACCCCTGGTCTAAAACAAAAGTTGTAAAAATTCAGAAAAACTTTAAGAGCTCATAATTTGTTTAAAAATATAACACATGATATTACAATATTACACATGTTTGGGGGAAGCTGTACTCTAATAGTTAGAGAGTTTGACGGCAATACCACGACTGAGGTGCCCTTGAGAAAAGCAATTTTTGTAAGCTATAGCTTCTGACTTTTAAATCAAAACATACTCATGATTTTATGGCATCAATTACTGCTTAATTTAATCAGAAACACAGTTAAATATTATTTGTGTATTTTGCTTTGATTTTAGTATGGAAGAATGCCTACAGCACGCCCTATGGAATTAAAACTCCTGCTGCTGTACATGCTATTAATGTTTACTGTCACACACCGAACGCCTCATTCTGTATGTGCATCCTCAGTTTAAATGCAGCGAGTCCAATCACCATTCAGGCAAAACTTTGCTTCAAGAATGAGCCACAATGCTGACTTGATCTTATCGCTAGCACACCCTGAGGATATGTGAGGTAACATATTCCTCTTATTGGCAAGAAATATCGGCATAAATTTTCGTATCGGGCCAATGCCAATATTTACATTTAAAGCCATTATTGTCCGATTCCGATATTGGTCCGATAATATTGTGCATCCCTAATATGTATATATGCATACTGTATATATATATATATATACATATATATATATATATATATATATATATATATATATATATATATATATATATATATATATATATATACAGTCCATTCATTTATTAAGGTATTCAATTTAAGTACTCTAATTGTACACATTTTTACACAGTTAATTTCAATAGTATAATGTAACAGAATTTGTTAATAATGCCACACTTTTAAATGGTGCTATGAGATTTGCATTTTTCACTAAGATATGTATGTTGCAGCATTCTAGTGAAATTCCACATGCACAACCTGTTCAAAGACGGTCACACATCTGCTGTTATTTATGCATTTGGAAAAACTGTGAATTTTTCTATGCAGCTTGCATCATGTTTATATTTTAGCATACCATTAGGTCTGTGCAGTTCATCATACACTCACAAAAGTACAGTAATAGTACTTGTTAATTGTGTTACTCTTATTAATCTTAACTCACCAAGAAAGTTGACCGTTTTTGGAGGAAATAGCAAACCACAACCATCTGATCAATTCCTGATGGACAAAATACTATTGCACCTTCTGTTTAATGGTGACTTAAGGGTAATCTAGGGTAGCAGTTTTCAACCTGTGGTGAGCGCCCGCAGTGGATCGCATGACTTGTCCCCACAAAATGAGTTACTGTCCCCATATATGTTAAGTTTAAGTGATATACCCTAATATTAAACGACACATTCAAATGATTTCATAAAGTTTTTTTGGCTATAAATCAACCAGTAGCGGCACTATCGTGGTTAATAAGATTCTTGTAAATCTTTAGGGACCCCTACGTATGGGAATCACTGCTCTAGGGTACAAATACTCACTCTTTAATTAAAAAGAAGGTACAAATGTAAGACAGCGTGCTAGCAAAAAGCTGCTGTAACCATGGGTGTTGCTGAGCTAGTTTTAGGGGGGTATAGCTGACTACCCCCCCCCCCCAATGACTAATCAGCCCACCGTAAATTTTGTGATCAGCTCCTTAAACAGTACACGAATTCGTGATCACCTGAAACCACCTTTAAATTTCATATGAAAATGGCGGTAGACTTCGACCGGTTCCTCCATGTCTTCCAGCACGTTCTTTTTCAATCCGCAGACCTCAGCAGCGCACAGCAAGAAACAGATGACAAGGTGTGTGATTATCGATAGACTGTTATAATATCTGCATTTGTGCAGTTATTTGTCATAAATCCAATTTACAAAATATCATGGGGGGACAATAATCGATCCCCCATTTACTGTAACCTACCCCTCATCACACCACAGTTTCCTCCAGTGAAAATGCAGCAATTTAATACATATTCAGTCCATGTGGCAATGAGGTCTGCGTACTTGAGCTAAGGAAAGAGGGTTGCACTAGAAATGCAAACAGTCGAATTGTGTTTATACAGTGGTTGTGTGTGTGAGATCATGAAGACTTGAATATGGCTTATTCAGTACTCAATATTTGTGTATATATATATATATATATATATATATATATATATATATATATATCTTTCCTTAGCTTTATTAGTGTTCTATCTTGTCTAATGTTTTTTTTTTTTTTTTTTTTTTACAGAAAATCACAGAAGAGACCTACGTAGAGTATGCATCTGTCACCATAAGAGACTGGTCAAACCTTTTTTAAGAACCAGATCCAGCTGTGTGGTCACTTTCAATTAAACTTTTGTATTGTTAGGTTTTGGGATCGGTGAAAATCATCAGATGTATTCATTAAAATGTTAATTTGGACGACATGATATCAAACCCACAAGACTTTCCTTCATCTTTAGAACACACATGAGGTTATTTTTAATGTTCTGTTATCTTTCTCTTTGGTCCATCCATTAAAAGTATATTTTGAAGCTTCAAAAAGTATATATATAGATTGCCTGATGCACAGAATTGATCCTCACTGTTTCTTGCACATCAAGCTTGTAGGTTTGAGATCCCTTGTTAACTTGATAAACTCGGTGCATCAGTCAATGGGGAAGTCATGGCCTAGTGGTTAGAGTTTGACTCCGAACCCTAAGGTTGTGGGTTTGAGTCTCGGGCCGGCAATACCACGACTGAGGTGCCCTTGAGCAAGGCACTGAACCATAGATGCTTATCCAATTAGCCTGACAGTCTCGTCCATACCTTCACATTACAATAGAGACAAAAGTTCAGCTGTGCCTTGAGTTCAGCAGTCACCTTTATCTTGGGACCCTGCCCTATAGTCAGAAAGTGCATGAAGACAAAAGGTTAATGTCTCAGAATCCTGGGCTGCTTGACTTGATCATATTAGAATGTCATCATCATCAACTTAGATGCAAAATATTTATCAAAAGTAGTCAAAAGTGAACCCTGCTTCATTCTGTACAGATATGTTTGCATGAGCATGTCTGCTGCTAGAAGTTGGTGTTTGATGTCAGTTTGTGAGTGCATCTGAGGTATCAAGAGTATATCTGTGTGAAATACGTGTGGTTGAAGGTGGGGTTTTTTTTCATTCTTGCTCATGCTACTCACAGTTTGACCTCTACTTTACAAAAAATAACTTGTTAATATACACCCACATAGCAAATGTCTTCTGGCCCAGATCTGGGCCACATAATGACTTTTGCCTTGGCCCAAGTACCGCAAAGAATGACGGCCCGGAAGTGGCCCAGAACTGGACTCAGGCCACACATGGGCCATAACCGGCCTGAATCTCAGCCAGTTAATCAGCCTTAGCTGGCCCTGATCTGGGCCAAAACAGGTTTTATTATTGGTGGCAATTCTCAGCCTTAAGTAAACCAGAATCCCCGAATCTGAGCCACACCTGAGCCTTATATAGCCCAGACCCAATTTTATATTTCATATTATTACCTTGTACATTACAATGATTGCAATTATTCATTTTGTGACATGCTTTAATGTAGACACAAACTATGCAAATAAAGTACATTAAACTGAATAGAAAATCAGACTTAAAACACACACATCATGTAACTATTTATTTTTATAAAGAACAAATCAACCAATAAAGAGTGAGTGTATAAAGTATAAAGACTGTAAGGGAAACGTAACAGACACATTTGACTTAATCATAATTATTTATTACAGATGTAACAAAGAGCAGTACCACAGTAGTCCAAATGATGATGCATTACAGTTGCAGTCCACTCTGGCAGAATATAATAGTAGTGCGAGGAACAGGGCATAATTTAAAGGGTTAGTTCAACCAATAATCAGTATTATGTAACTATATAACTCACCCTCATTATAACTCACTCTCATGTTGTTCCAAACCAGTGAATCATTCGGAACACAGTTGTTTTAGATGTAGTGCGAGAGCTCTCAGTCCCTCTTAGTCCCTCCATTGAAGCTGTGTGTACAGTATACTGTCCATGTCCAGAAAGGTAAGAAAAACATCATCAAAGTAGTCCATGTGACATCAGAGGGTCGGTTAGAATTTTTTGAAGCATCGAAAATATATTTTGTTCCTAAAATAGCAAAAACTACGACTTCATTCATCATTGTCTTCTCTTCTGTGTCTGTTGTGAGAGAGTTCAAAACAAAGCAGTTTGTCATATCCGGTTCGAGAACGAATCATTCGATGTAACCGGATCTTTTTGAACCAGTTCACCAAATCGAACTGAATCATTTTAAACGGTTCGCGTCTCCAATACGCATTAATCCACAAATGACTTAAGCTGTTAACTTTTTTAATGTGGCTGACACTCCCTCTGAGTTAAAACAAACCAATATCCCGGAGTAATTCATTTACTCAAACAGTACACTGACTGAACTGCTGTGAAGAGAGAACTGAAGATGAACACCGAGCCGAGCCAGATAAAGAACAAAAGATTGACTCGTTCTCGAGTGAAGAACCAGTTGCATCGGTTTTCGGATCACCAGTAGTTATTTCGGACAGTTCGATTCAATAAACCGGTTGTAGAAAATGGTTCACCGGTTCTTATGTGCTCGACGTAATGGCGTCATTGGCGATGACTGCCCTTGATTCAAAGCCTTCGGTTTACCCGCGCTCATAACACTAGCACATAATCAGTTCAGAATCAATCACCAAAAGAATCAGTTCAGTTCAGACGCTCTGTGTGTCGGTCTGCTTCACGCTGAATCACACATGCGCAGTATCATCAGCTCCTCAGTTCACGAATCTGACGTGTCTGACCGAAATGGTTCTTGACTCGAGACTGAACTTAACTTAGCGTGTTAGTTCAATACATGGACAAACAGATAGGCTTGTTCAGAAAGAAACACAACCATGATTTGAAATGCTTTTCAACAAACCTTTTGTAACAGTAATGTTTAATCCACTTTGCGCCAACAATGTGTCTGAACACACCTCTTTTTTAGACCAGCACACACATGGGCACACAAATGGGTGCAAAGCATTTGTGATTTAAAAAATGCAGTGCATGACAGGGAAATGTGAACTGTGTTGGGCTGAATCTAGTGAAAATGCACCTTGCGCCACATTGTGCCAGGTGTATGATGCGGGCCCCTAAAGTGCTTGAACTATGTTCACATAAGTATCTCACCTGATCACTGCACTTCCTCCTGCTGCCCGTTTGAACAATAAAAAAAAAAAAAAAAAAACTAAATTAAACACATATTACCATGTTAATTAGCATAGAAATATATATTTTGACATCTTTCAAAGATTGTATATGTAAGATTTCTATCTTGTTAAATTATACTCATCATCTCTTTAAGTTTGATGCCTTCCATAGTAAACCACATAGAGATCCAGTCTGATGATCCAGCTTCAGTCGGTCTCTGAATCTCTCAGTATCTTCATTACACTGAACATCTGTACAGATATCACTCTGATCTCCATTGATTTGAGCTATACAAATGTTATTGTAATACCATGTTCCATCTTCTAAAATGATTATTTTAACACCAGTCTGTAGAGTGACTGAATCTCCATTCATCATGGTCAATTTGTCTGTATCCACACCTAAAACATCTGGAGAAGAAATTAATAGTTTATTAATTATTAATTATGCCTGGAATAGTGGGACAAAATACAACATGAAGGTGCTGTGATTGGAACACATGCAAACAAACAGCACAAGAACATCATTAATTTATACATTTACTCATTTGCTTGTTTAGTTTGTTTTATGGAGAGCTTGGTTAATCAGACTAATAAAAAAAACTATTCTATTTAATTATACAAATATGTCATTAAATGACTACACATGTGTAAAATTTATGTGAGATCAGAAAAAAAAAACCTTGGTTCATGGTTCAGCAAATTATCTAACAATGTCCGGTTTACTGAAATCATGTTTGATATGCACATTAAACTACTGGTTCAAACCTTTTGCAAAGGTTTTGAAGCAGCCTTCATTGGCCAAGGGTTGCCCAAGATGTCCTCTGACTGACATGTGAAGAAACCAATCACAGATTGTTTTGTTTATCATCATGTTTTTAATGTTCTGCGTTGCTAGTGCATTATATCAATTGCGCTCCTATTGTAGTCAGTGAAAGCCAGCTTTGGAATTGTCTCACATCACCTGTAGGGGCGAAAAAGTACTAGAACACAGGACAGACTACAGCCAATAGCTAATTATTACGCTCACACTTGCGTAAAAAAAGAAACAAAAACAAAACAAAAATATCTCCCACACCAGCAGGTGGCAGTAGTCTGTAACTGACATTCAAACTGGATAACCAGAAGAACTAGTCTCTGGCTATAAAAAGCAAGCAGCACTTGCTTTAATTAAACATAGTTTAAACCAGCCATGCTCTTTACTGATGGACTCATATAGTTTTATTTTTAATGTGGATAAAGAATGAAAGAAACAGATTAAATGACAAGTGTCAGTGCATTTGATATGGAGTGTAGTTATGTTACGTATTACACTGAAGCCTCGAGGCTCAAGGCTACGTAATGATCATGCTGCACAATCTCCAGCAAAACTCTGTATTGAGGCAGGTATTGGTTTCACAGAGTAACATGAATAATGACAATGGAAGGTGTGCTCTATTTATAATGGTTTATGCATTTTCAATTCATTCCTATGGAAGTTAAGCTTAAATTTATAGGATTGAGAGTGACACAGAGAAAGCATGAAAGTGAAATAAGGGTTGGGCAACAAGCAATCACTGTTAAAACAAGATGAAACGCAAACATTATTTTCAGAGGTGTGCTCTGCCCCTAAATTTGACACAGCCCCAGATTTTACCCTGTAGTGGAAACACACCGTAAGCTGTGTTCATGCTAGGTGTCTTGAAGTGGGAGCAGTAAAGTGTAAGCATGAGGATTCACTTCCCTTTAGCAATTAAAAAAAAAGAAGTGATATCTATTAATATCAATGCCACTAAAACCGTACCACAACACCATTTTATTTTTACTGCACTGCTTCTCAAAACTCTAGAACTTCACATTTTCAGGTCTTGAAGTTTCTACTAATGAGTTGAGAGACAAACAAAATATGCAAGTGCTGGGGCTCCTCCATGGCAGGTTTAAGACTGATTTACAGGAAATGAGAGTGTAACTAATATAAAATAGACATCTTACCAGACTCAAAGTTTTTACTGAAATAAAAAAAAACTGTTTTAACAAAAGTGTTTAGTTCCTGTGTCAACTCCATTGCTATAAAAATGGAGTGAATTTGGGAAGTAAACCGTTTGCTGACTGCAGCACCAGTGGGTGGAGTTTGGTGACCAGCTAGAACAAGGATATTAATAAGGTCCCCAACATTTTCAAATAAATTATGCAATCCAGGCATATCCCTTTTTATATAGAGATCATATCCTGATTATGATGGTCATTGTCCTTCATTTTAAAAATGTATTCAATGCGAGTCACTGTTCACCAAAGTTTAATGACTAGGCATAAAACAAAAGTTGCCATATATCTTCTTCCTTATTTTGATTAAACCGCTGCTAGAACAATAACAAATATAGGGCAGGATATATATTTTTTATTATTAATTTTTTTTTTTTTCCAACTGCAAACTAATCCAATAGTATTTTGACACAGAGGTTGCCAGTTGGCGGAAAACTCAGTGTATTTCATGTAATTCATTGCTCATGTCAAAATCCATACACAAACTTAATTAGGGAAGTAGATCTGCACGTGTTCAGAAAAAGCAGATTTAATACAGACCATGCACACTATAAAAGTACAAAAAGAGATATGGCCACAGAAAAAGATTGAAATGTGAGAAAAGTCTGACTCCTACTGTCAGCTCTTAAATCTAACCCAGGAACCAGGTAGGACAATTCCGATTACCTGCTAGTTCACACAAATGGAGAAAAGTTATAATTGCAAACTTGTTATACAACTGCAGTCTAACTAAACTCTATTGGGTGCACCCAGATTAGTCCATGCATAATTCATGTATTGCAATTTGATTGAGTTCTTTGTCATTATGACCTATCATTCAATTGACACTGTGAATATTGTTAAATCATTTTCAAAAATCAAAATACTTTTCTTTTTTTTTTCTTTACAAAGAATCTATTTATTTTCAATACAGATTTATTTACTCACAAGGTTAGGCTGTTTAACGTATGCCTTCCGAGCCGAACCTATTGGCCTATAGATATTAGTTAATCATCAGTGCCTGTCAATAGATGCAGGTGTTACACTAAACTTATACTTAGCCTCAAACTCACACACAGACGAGTAAAATCTGATAATTAATTAGCCATTGGCTAATATTAGACATCATTTAGTTGCCCAGAGTGAAGATTTAGTCACATATGTGAGTGATTTACTCACATTGTAGAGGGTTGCGTACCTTGGTTGAGAGTCTGGTAGCATCCAGCTGGAGGAGGATTTTCTGAAGCACCTCAAAGAACCTTTTCAGTTCCTGAGGATAACTGAGGTTCATTGCATATATGACACCCATTAGAGTGCATTTGCAGAAGCGATGTCTCCCAATTCGTCAAGCACTTCAACATCCTCAATCACCAATCCAACATCAACTGGAGTGGTGGTGGCATCACCTCCATCGGGGTTAATGCTGTAGAAGACAAAGACAACTTGTTCAAGGTTTCTCTGGGCAGCACAGCCATCTGAATCCTTTATTTGTTAGTATTACATACTCTTTGAAGAGACCAATTACTCTTCTTCAACCAAAAATGATTGCACTCATTTACATATATCGTGCGATAAGTCGATATATTGACCATAGCAACAGGCCTACTCTCAAGCAGAGAAAAGAGTGAAAAGGAAGCTTTTTGGAAACTGCAGAGAGAATGATCAGTGTGTTGGAGTTACTATGCAATAAGAGTACTTCTGTTACAAAATGTTGATTGTGTCAGTTCATCAGTTTCCTCAGAATTCTGGTTATTTATCCATAGTGTGTAGTGTAAATACGAAACAGCAATTTGTTTAAATGGTAAAAGAATCTCAGAAGCTTTGTGAAATACAATCAAAGAAATTTGATATTCATATGGGGTGCATTTGCAGACGTTATTGGTTTCTGACAAATGGCAACGCAGACTAGAAAAAAATGACTTATTCCTAAACGTGTTCTACAAAGAGGTAACCTATACCTTTGCAGTTGGGGCAAAAGTGAGGTTAATTTTCTTTCTCTCAGATCCACCCGTTGTCTTCAGCACTTTGATGAGTTGATCAGCGTGGTGGTCAAGTTGTCCAAAAAATGTTGTGACGAGGGGAACATTGTTAATCCCAAATATTTAATAAAAAACAAACTGTTATTGGTGTATACTATTTTTTTATTTTATTTTACTGCTTTACTGCATTCTATAATTCTTTCACACTGTAGGTTGATGCATTATATAACATTGATTATGGATGTTTTAAGAAGCAGTTTATACCTCAGGCACAGTCCTGGCCATATGGTCTTGAACTCGGCAATCATGGGTTTGTCTCTGACTACCTCCTGTTTCCTATATGTAAAGGTCTTGGCCATCTTTTCCTTGATAACTGCATTGTTGTGTCTTTTTTTTTTTTTTACCTTGGTTAAAAGTGACACTCTTTCACCTTCAAGGCTGTCCTAGCTCTCTCCAGCAGGACAGTGGGCAGAAATGTAATTCTTCTTTTCTGTTTTTTTTTTCTGCTGACACTTATCTGCAGGTTTGTTCTTGAGGGAATAAATGCTCATCTCTGGGCACCCCAAAATTCTTAGTGTTGTCCTATAGTTGGCCATCTTGTCCTTGAGGCTAATTTCCCATCTATAGTAACCACTAGAGGACCCTTGTTTCCAAATTTGAAGGATACGCCTTGAACTTAAAAGGTAACTAATCCCTAAACCAACTTTTTTTTTGTTAATGATCTGTAAGAATGGGGCTTTATTAGTGCTCCCCCTTTACCTTTTGGATGCGGCTCATGTTTATAACCGTAATCTTGGGGAGTTGACTCATTTATAAAATAATTTAATCATCAGGTTTTAGCCAGATTACTGTCAATTATATTTGCATTGTATTTACGTTTAGCATTAACCAGCACTTTTAAATTTGCCAAGATGTCAGGCGCTCTGGCTCCTGGTAAACATTTGACTATGGTGGCTGGTGTCTCTATATTCACGTTCCGTACAATAGAATCACCAATAACTAGAGCACTTTCATCAGGTTTCTCAGTGGGTGCATCACTGAGTGGGGAGAACCTGTTTAATGTTTTGATCGGAACAGAAGAGCGGTGTTTTGAACCACGACTACGCTGCCTCACCGTCACCCAGTTGCCCTGCTGCAGGGGGACTGTTGCCGGAACCGAACAATGTACAGGAATCCCTGAGCTAGACGCATCCAAAGCTGAATCTAGAGCCCTAACATTCTTACTGTCCTCAATTAAAGTTTGGATGCGTGTCTCTAATTCTGAAATCTTTTCTGTCAGCCTAACTATTTCCCTGCATTTATCATATGCAAATCCCTTGTTGCCAACAGAGAAAGATAAACTGTACATGTGGCAAGTGGTGCAAATAACAATAGCAGGATAAGCCATTACTCACTATGCTTGACGAGAGATTATTACCATAGTTGTTTGATGAACTTGTGAAAAACCGGAGCAAGAGAGTAGTGAGAGAGAGGAGAAAGGAAAAAGAAAACAGTGATAGGCACGAATGTAAATGCTAATGACAAGCTAACGAATGCTAACGCAATGCAGGTGCACTGCACTTGTGGATTTAGAATAAAAGTGACCAATCAAATTAATCAGATTAGTTTGACAAATAATATCAGAAATATGGTGGTTATTAAGTTATATTTTATCACTTTAAACAACAGACAGACAGTAAGATTCTACAGAAAAACAAAGTCACACAGAGCTACGATCACAAACCAGCAGCAAGGCAAGCAGGAAACAGGAAGCAGGAATAACACTTTCCAACAGCAACATCTGCAGGTAGGAGTCAATCGTGTCAGTATTAGGTTAGGCTATTTGTATGAAATAGCCTAACCTAAAAGAACAACTTGTGGATTGATGTGAACGCCAACAAATGGGAATGATGCTCAGAATGCTTGTGGATTAAACATCTCGAGTGACGTTCATCACCATGGATTGATTTTATCAGGTTACAAGAAAAGGTAGGATATGGATTCAATTGTGAACTGTTAGTAGACTACTGATTTTATGATTGATCATGCTAGCTATGGCATTCACCTTTAGATAAACAAAGCAACATAATATTTGCACTTTTATGGAAGCAGAAAAACAAAGTTCATTAAGACCCGTGGCCACCAGAGTCGACTGTTTCTGTTAGGGGTGTTTTAATTTTAAACATTTGCAAAATCCTAACAAGAAAAGTAGGCTAATTGTTGTGTTTAAATGTTTTGCCGCTTGCTTGAGCAGCTTATTATACAAGCCTAGCAGTCAAATGCATGAATAATATGTATTATGTATTAATATTGTTTATATTTATTGAGTTTAAACTAATGTATATGATTATGAAAGATTGTTACTGTTCTGTGATAAAAGAGTCACAATGCGGAGAATAATTATTATAATTATTTTTTTTTTTTACATGATTTGAAATATAAAATAATGAACAAATGTTGTGGCCTAAACAGCTGCGGATCAGTAGCGGACTGCAAACGCGTCCTGTGTGAAAGCTTCTGCACCACATACGTAACTCACACAGACTGCATACGCACTGCGTGAAACAGGCGTTAGAGTAAAAACATAACGAGCAAACATATTGAAAATCTCTTAAGGTCATTACAGTGCAATGCAAAGAACACAGTTGTGAGAACTTACTGTTGGGTTTTAGTTTGCTTCTTCAAACCAGTCATATAATTTTACAATATGGTTACAAGCTGGAAGTTTTTGCTGTGTCAGCATAACAGCTTCCACTTCTCTCAGATTATTCACAACCCGACTAAAGAAATTCACGACCATTGTCACCCTCCCCAGGACTGGTTCACCATCAAAGATAACTTCAAACAACAGACTTGTAATAGTGTAAAAGGTTGCAAAGTACCCCAGGGTAACTTATCTGTTAATGTTCATGAGTCCATCATCAGTAGAACACTGAACAACTATGGTGTGAAAGGAGAAAACCACTGCTCTTCAAAAAGAGCACTGCTGCCCGACTGCAGTTTGCTAAAGATCATGTGGACTATTGTAGAAATGTTTTGTGGATGGATAAAACCAAAATAGAACTTTTTGGTTTAAATTAGGAAGGTTATGTTTGGAGAAAGAAAAACACTACATTCCAGCATTAGAATCTATCCCATCTATGAAACATGGTGGTGGTAGTGTGGCGATTTGGGCCTCTTTTGCTGCATCTGCGCCAGGACTGCATGAAATTATTGATGGAATAATGAATTCTGAATTATACCATCAATTTCTAAAGGAAAATGTCAGGACATCAGTCTGAAAACTGAGTCTCAAGAGATAATGGGTCAAGCGGCAAGACAACGACCCAAGCACACAAGTCGTTTTACCAAAGAATGGTTAAAGAATAATAAATTAATGTTTTGGAATGGCCGAGTCAAAGCCATACCTTAAAACCGTTAAAGAAGCAGGGTGTAATTGCACCTATTGAGTACAGCAAATGGGCAGCACCAATAGTATGTATAACAAAAACAAATGGAGAAGTGTGCATTTGTGTTGATTACAAGGGTACCATCAACCCCTGGTCATCCATTGACAAATATCCCCTGCAAAAGGGGATATTTTGGCTGCCGGTAAATACTTTTACATTTGTGACGTGACATACAGCCAAGTAGGGTGACACATACCTGCCTTGCATTTAACCCATCCAAAGTACACACAACATGAACACACACCCGGAGCAGTGGGCAGCCATTTATGTGGCTGCACCCGGGGAGCAGTTGGGGGTTTGGTGCCTTGCTCAAGGGCACCTCAGTTGTGGTATTGCTGGCCCAAGACTCAAACCCACAACCTTGGGGTTAGGAGTCAAACTCTCAAACCACTAGGCCACGACTTTACCAAGCTAGACTTAACTCAGACGTACCAGTAGGTAGAGTTAGACCCGTACTCTAAGCCATATCTGACAATTAACACTCAAAAATTATTATATCACATGATTCGGTTGCCCTATGGTGTGTCTACTGCACCAGCAGTCTTTCATGGATCAGACGTTATAAAGGCCTTTTGAATGTAGTCTGTCATTTGGACGATATTCTGATCACTGGTATAATGGATGTGAACATTGGAAAAATTTTGAATGGGTGTTTCAAAGATTACAAGGTATAGGTATTAGGAGTAAATAGGGCCAAATGTGTTTTATGTCAACCTCATGTAACCTATTAGGGGCACAGAATATGGAGCATATGGAGTAGGGGCAGTTATTTCTCATCAAATGTCTGATGGTTTGGAAAAACCCATAGTGTATGCTTCACACACTCTTAGCAAGTCAGAATTTAAGTATTCCCAAATTGAAAAAGAAGCATTGGGTATTATTTTTGGAGTGCAAATGTTTAGAGACTATTTGTACGGCCAATATTTTTTTGGACCATCAGCCTTTGTTTAAGAGTTTAGGAACAAAAACTGGATTGTATTACCTGCAGGATCAAGTGTCTTTTGCCATGTCCTCTTTGATGGTTATTGTTGTTGATGGGAGTATTGTTGTTGATCCCAGCTGGATAGTGAGATTGTACTGAACAGTTGGAGTGACTTGGAAGATGAGAAGATCTGTCTTTGCCAGGTTGAGCTGCAGTTGATGTTGTTTCATCCAAGTCAAGATGTCCATCAGACAGTCTGGGGATGGAGGAGGACCTAAGAAGCACAATGAAAGCAGCTCAAGGAAACAGTAACTTAAACAGTGATGTGATGTGATGTGCAGACAGGTAGACATGGATCAGCTAACAGTCATTGCTTGCCGCTTGACTGACATGGCCTGCTTAATTTATTAATTGTTTGAAAAATAAGATCATTGTATTTCTTTTATTTCTCTCCCTTTGTGTCAAACACTGTTTCTCATCATGGTTTATTGTTTCTGTAGAGTAAAGAATCATAAAAGCCAGCGGCAGAACAGGAAGAAGCCCTTCACCTACAAAAAACCTGCTCTGAATGGCCATTCTCGTGCATATGATGCTTGATGTAAACAAAACCAGCCGCAGCCGGTTTCAGTTTGAATCAGAAGAGGAACATCAGTAAAACTAGTTCTGGTACTGGGAGATGGTACAAAAATACAAAAACTTTTGATTTTGGTTTTTCCATATAATAAAACTGTGAACTGAATAAATATGTACAACCATTTTAATAAACACTAGTGGATCCACTTCACAATTAAATTTAGTAAAAAAAAAAAAATTTTAAAATGTTTGAAACTAAAAATAAATTCTTAAAAAAAAAAAAGTCACATTATAAAAATGTATTCATGCAATTATGATGTGTATAGAAACACTTTATGAATATTATAAATCAATTTTTAAACGTGTTCAGAGCATGTACGTCTGCGTTAGGAGGGACAAACTCTTCCGGGGGAGGATTCACAAACCAGATTAACAAGTCGAGTACAGTCTTATTAGATCAGACTTTTCACCTAACTGTTAAAGAACATGTTTAATTTGTTTGTTTTGTTCTGTTTGTGCTCATGCCGTCTGATTGGTAAGTTCTTTTCGTTTTTTACGGTTTAATTTCTTTCCATTTAGGGTAATAAAGCTACTGCTTCTAGCTCAAATTATATTATTTTTATCCACTGACGTCTGTTTTTGCTCAGAATTTTAAATTTCCTGGCCTTGTATTGTGATTGTAAATTTAACTTGCTCTGAAATTTCTAGTTAATTCTGCAAAAAATACAAAGCAACTGAAGGTAACACACTGAATAGAAATGTATTTTGTTTTTAAATGTAAATTATGTAACTTTTCACACTGCATTTACTGTACAGCAGTACAGCATGTTTGAAATATACTATGTATCTGCTGCTGTTCTGGATATTATTTTCTTTCTATTTAATACAATCTACAGCTGATTTAAGGCTTTTTCAACTATAGGGAGCTTTAATATGTCCATGTTCTCCAGGTGTGTTTGGTGCTGAAGCAAATGAAATGCTTTCAGTGTCAGTGATGGAGGGAGATTCTGTCACTCTAAACACTGATCTTACTGAATTTAATGACGGCAGGATAGTGTTGAAATTTGGAGCTGAAAAGTCTCTCATAGCAATGATGAAAAGGAACAAACAAAACTCTACATTTGATGTTCTTGACGGGAGATTCAGAGACAGACTGAAGCTGGACAGACAGACTGGATCTCTGACCATCACAAACATCAGAACTCAACACGCTGGACTCTATGAAGTAGACATAAGTGGAGCTAAAAAGTCATCAAAAACATTCAATGTTTCTGTCTATGGTGAGTAGAGATGTTGTGTGCTCTATATTCTTGTTTTATTAACTATTTCCACTAAACATTCACTGAGCATGTTAAACTTTATCTTTATTGTCATATTTTCAGCTCAGGTGTCTGTTCCTGTCATTAGCAGTAACTCTTCACAATGTTCTTCATCATCATCTTCATCACAGCAGAATTGTTCATTGTTGTGTTCAGTGGTGAATGTGGGTCATGTGACTCTCTCCTGGTACAAAGGAAACAGTTTATTGTCCAGCATCAGTGTGTCTGATCTCAGCATCAGTCTCTCTCTACCTCTGGAGGTGGAATATCAGGAGAAAAACAGCTACAGCTGTGTGATCAACAATCACATCAGAAACCAGACCACACATCTGGACATCACTCAACTCTGTCACACATGTTCAGGTACGGCAGAACTGACAGGTGTGTGTTTATTTACTGAGCTGATCTCTGATTTTGTTATAGATCAGACACATTCACTAACACCAATAAATCATTTTGTTCATTACAGATCAGAGCCTACCCATGCTGTACATAGTGCTGATCTCTGCTGTTGTTGGATCTCTGTTGATTGTCGCTGCTGTCTTGATCTTCTGCATCTGCAGGAAATGTAGAAAATCTGATCAAGAAGGCAAGGGTTTGTTCCTGCTTTTAAAGCAGTCATTCACTAGGACAATTAAGGGTACAGTAAACACACCAAGAAGAAACAGAGACAAAATGAAACAGAAATAATTAACAAACATCCACCGAACATGATTATAATTGAATCCCTCAGGTGGTGTTAAAATAAACATCTCTATGAATGTTTCATTTGTGGGTATCGCATGTTGAGCTTCAATTAAAATTACGTGTGAAGAATGTCTCATTGCTTACTCTGCTAAGAACTTTTGTGTGTGTAAACAGTCCTAATGCCAAGCTGAATAAATTTACAGATTTTTTTTTTAAATGCAGCATTAAATATTTGTTAAAAAGCATGCATGAATGCTTATATTTGAGCCTTGATGTTGTAGGGAAACACATCTAGTTGAGATTGAGTTGCTTTAATTTATCTGTTATTGTTGTTTAAACAGTTCAGAGTTTTGAAGAAGAGATCACTTACGTTGATCCAACATTCCACAAGCGAAAACCCCAATCGGTAAGACCCTCTAATCTCTGTGTCAAGTCAGCAGTGAGTACGATTTAGATGTGTGCACTTCTGTTTTTCTGTTGTCTGTAAAACAGTCTCTCATCAGATTTTTATGAAAGTCACAAGATCATCATTCAATGTCAATAACACTCAAAAACAAGTGGAAGATGGCTAAACTTTGCTGTCAATTACAAAACCTGGAATAAGAAAAAAATTCTACACAAGGATTAAACAACCCAGGCTCAATAATTTATATATATATCCAAAGCAACTTACAAATGAGGACAATAGAGGCAATGAGACTGTTACGTCTCCTGATGGCATAGAGGTATGAGGAAGACGTACATAATAAAATATAAACACAACCCTATAATTTTGGTCTCTGGGGAGTACTGGGGAAGAATGACACAAGGCCAACTGACATAACAATAAGTGGTTCGCTTTATTTACCAAAGGAAATAAAGTTTACACAAATGAGACCACACCAACCAAAACCTTATTTACAGCTATATACAAAGAAAGAGAAAAATAATACTAATTTGAAAAGCCCCGGAGAATAAGAAAACGAGCGGTGCCAAACAAAAGAAAATAACAAAAGCAAAACATTCACTAACTAATTCTCCGTCCTCTAAACTAACTAAAAACAAAAACCCAAAAATAAAGAAGTCTTCGGCATTTAACATGCCATACCTAAAGCTACGCTAACTAACAAAACAAAACTTACAGAAGGTTGCACACGCTCCTTCCCTAATGTGTCTAACAGAGTAATTCTATATGTTTGCTCAATGTAAGTCACGTGACATACTTCCCTTTCCTTTATCTCCGGGCTGGTGAAGTTTATGTCAGGCAATACATTCTCTGCATCAAACACAACAAGCAAGCGAACCACCACTAAACAGCAGCTTCAAACAAACTGGTACAGCCAACAAACACTCCAAGCTCCTCCTCCTCTGTTCTCCACAGCGTCTTTTATCTTTTATCCACAGCACCTAAAAACAGAGAAACAGCGGAGAGCGGGAAAACAGGAAGAAACCAATAACAAGGGGAGGAATACAGCAACCCATAACAAAAAGGGGAGGGAACAGTCAGAGCATGTAACACCCCCACCCTTAAAATCAAACATTATAATACAATATAAATTTTTATAATGTTTGTACACAAGACTAGATACCCCCTCTCTTATAATACCCATCATAAGAGTTACGCTCTAGAGAGAGCATCCGCGACCAGATTTTCCACTCCTTTCTTGTGCCGAATCTCAATATTATAATTTTGAACCACTATAGCCCATCGCATTAACCTTTGGTTTTGATTGTACATTCGACAGAGAAACGTAAGAGGGTTATGATCCGTATACACAAGCACAGGATATGAGGTAGACCCTACATATACTTCAAAATGCTGCAACGACAGCAACAAAGCCAACGCCTCCTTTTCAATGGTGGAATAGTTACACTGATGTCTGTTAAATTTCTTAGAATAGAAACAAATCGGATGGTCAATACCTTCCTCGTCTTCCTGCAACAGCACAGCACCGGCTCCAACTGCGCTTGCGTCCACCTCAAGTTTGAAAGGCACAGAAAATTTAGGGGCAGACAACACAGGCGAGCAACATAACAAATGTTTTATGGCTTCAAAAGCACACTGACTTTCAACTGACCAAATGAACTCCTTTGCAGGGCTAAGTAAATCTGTCAAGGGTTTCGCAACAGAGGAGAAATTCTTACAGAAACTTCGGTAATACCCTGCCATACCCAAAAACCTCCTTAACTCACGACGAGTAGTGGGGGCAGGGAATTCTTTGATGGCAACAACTTTTGCCTCCACAGGGCGAACTTGGCCTTTCCCCACTTGCTTACCTAGATAAGTCACTGTAGCTCTGCAGAACTCACATTTAGCCAAATTCAAAGTTAATGAAGCATCAGCAAGTCGTTGAAACACCATAGCCAATACTGACATATGCTCAATCCAGGTAGACGTATATACAACTAGATCGTCTAAATATGCACTACAGTTAGGTACATCCGCCATCACTTTGTTTACTAACCTTTGAAAGGTTGCAGGAGCATTTCGAAGACCAAATGCCATAACGTTATACTGAAGGAATGAATCTGGGGTTACAAAAGCAGAGATGTCTGATGCCCTTGGTGTCAGTGGCACCTGCCAGTAACCTTTGAGCATATCCAACTTGCTAACAAATTTAGCAGACCCCACATTATCGATGCAGTCCTCCATCCTTGGCAAAGGGAAGCAATCTGGTACTGTTACAGAATTCACTCTACGATAATCGGTACAAAATCGGACAGTCCCATCAGCTTTAGGAACTAAAATACATGGAGAGCTCCATGGACTAACACTGGGCTTTGCCAGGCCTTCCTCCAACAAATACCCAACCTCTTTGTTCATCGCAGCCCTCTTTGCAGCATTCACCCGATAAGGGTGTTGCTTAATAGGAGCAGCATCACGAACATTGATATCATGGTAAAGTACGTCAGTTTGCTTAGGTACATCTCCAAATATCTGTGGAAAACTCTGAATTAGAGTTTCAATGTCTGCACACTGCTCTTCTGTCAAGTGACACAACAACTTAGATGGATCCGCTAAAATCTCAGAATTAGATAATGGGGTAAATGGCAATGGATCAACCTGTAGTCTCACCTCATCCATATCCAACTCCACATGAAGAGGAAATGATGGTTCTAGCTCACAACTCACAACAACAGGTGAAACCACGGGCCCTGTGTTCTCCTCTGAAGATTGAGATGCTTCCTCCCTAGAATGGTAAGCTTTAAGCATGTTAATATGACACACACGTTTTTGTCTCTTACGGTCAGGTGTTTTAATGATGTAATCAGTGTCACTTCTTTTACCCACTACCTCATAAGGACCAGCAAAACGTGCAGACAATGCAGACCCTGGAATTGGTAGTAACACAAGTACCTTGTCACCTACTGAAAATGACCGAGACACTGCCTTTTTATCAAAATGTTGTTTCATGCTAAACTGAGCTGCAGCAAGAGCTTCTTTAGCACCCACACACGCTTCCTGTACTCGTTCACGGAAACGGGCCACATAATCAAGAATGTTCTTTGTAGGACTTAAACTGTTGTCAAGACCTAGCATTTGTTCCTTAAGAACTTTTAGTGGTCCTCGAACACTATGTCCAAACACCAGTTCAGCTGGACTAAACTGCAGGGACTCCTGAGTGGTTTCACGAATAGCAAAAAAACAAATGGCACACCCTAATCCCATTCGTTACCTGTCTCCCAGCAGTACTTCTTCAACATAGACTTAAAGGTCTGGTGAAATCTCTCAAGTACACCCTGACTCTCAGGATGATATGGACTGGAAGTACGATGGCTAATACCCAGTGAACACAAGGTTTGTGTGAACAACTTGGACATAAAATTCGTACCTTGATCAGTTTGTACAATCTTAGGCAGACCAAAGGTGGAGAAAAATTTCACCAATGCCTTAATGACCGCTTTGGAAGTAATTTTTCGCAAAGGCACTGCTTCTGGGTACCGAGTTGCGACACACATTATTGTAAGCAAGAACTGATGACCAGTCTTAGTTTTAGGCAATGGTCCAACACAGTCCACAATCACATGCTCAAAAGACTCACCGAGCACTGGGATTGGAACTAACGGTGCGGGAGGAATAACTTGATTTGGTTTCCCTATGACCTGACAGGTAGGGCATGTACGACAATAAACTGCAACATCCTTTTTCAACCTAGGCCAAAAGAAATGACGCAACACGCGATTGTATGTCTTTGTTACCCCTAGATGTCCTGACATAACATGATCATGGGCAAGTGAGAGCACATGTGCACGATATTCAACAGGCACAACAACCTGACAAACAGTAGAACACTCTGCATCATTGACTACTCTAGGTTGCCATTTCCGCATTAACAGCCCATCTTCCATAAAATAGGACACATCCCCTTTTGAATTTGACAATGCATCGAAGCATTTCACTAAGGTTTCATCATCACGCTGAGCTTTACTTAACTTTTCACGACCTACAGATAACGGAGACGTTAGCAGACCAATAACCTTTTTATTTCCGGTTTCGTGAGGCACATGTTCTCCTACAGCCTTATCTGTGCACATGAACGTGTCATCTAGCGTAAACTCTGTCCCCATCTTCTTTATCTGGGCACGAGTGACCGCACAAGCTGGAAAAACATCAGGATACCCCAGAGTTAATTCTTCGGTAACCGAATTAGGAACAGGTGTATCCAGCACTTCCAATACTGGCAGCATTCTACCCCCAGCCAAATCATTACCCAAAATTAACTCAACACCAGGCACTGGCAATGCAGGGCGCACACCCACGTCCACAAAACCTGCAACAAGCTCCGTCTGTAAATACACACGATGCAGCGGCACTTTCAATACTTCCATACTAATACCCTGCACCAGGATACTAGAACCCAAACAAGACTTCTCTGAAAAAGGTAACACATCACCAAGAATGAACGAGCGTGCAGCTCCAGTGTCTCGCAACACCCGCACCTCCACTTGATCGTCTCGTTGGCCACTGAAGGACACAAAACCTTCTAACAAAAATGGTTGGTAAACGGATTCAACAGGAGCTGAAATTGTTTTGACCAATCCAACAGGTTGTGCACTGGAAGTTTGCTGTTTCTTTTTCAGCACTAAACAATCTGCAATTACATGACCAATTTTGTGACAATAAAAACACTCCCGCTTTTCTTTGGATACTTCTACCTTTGTTTTATGTGCCACAGTATGTAACAAAGGACCTGCGGAAATGTTTCGGTCACAACGCATCGTGTTAAACACGTTTTTATGAGTTAATGCAAACTCGTCTGCCAGTACGGGAGCAGCAGACATTTCCGTCACCTTTTGTTCATTTAAATACAAAACAATGCGTTCAGGCAAGCACTTCTTAAAATCTTCAAGAAGCATTAGTTCGCGCAAGGAAGAAAAATCATTAACGTTACTTGAAGTGCTCCACTTATCAAACAATGCTCCTTTTTCACGTGCAAACTCAACAAAAGTTTGATTACCACCCTTCCTGTGATTCCGAAACCTCTGTCGGTAAGCTTCCGGCACTAGTTCATATGCACGCAAGATAGATGCTTTCACAGTCTCATACTTCATACTATCTTCAATAGACAATGTAGAAAAAACTTCCATAGCTTTTCCCACAAGCCTACACTGTAACATCAACGTCCATACTTCCTTTGGCCAATTTAATGAGATAGCAATTCTCTCAAATGCACCAAAATAACTGTCCACTTCCAGCTCCCTAAATAGCGGCACCAATGAAATGTTTTTACTTACATCAAAAGCCGTGGTAAGCAAACCACGCTCTGTTGGATCTTTGCTAAATGAATCCGAAGTAAACGGGCCAGTGGACCTAGAAGACAGCTTCCCCTCCTCTAACTCCAACCGGCGTAAATTCACTTCCTTTTCATCCTGAACTTCCAGCCGCCGGATTTCAAGTCGTAGATCAAATTCAGCTCGTCGAGCTTGCGCTCTATCTTCCGCTTCCATGCGGAGTCGAGCTATACGGATCTTCAAGTTCGCACTCTCTCTAGAACCCGGTGTAGGTGGAGAAAAAGGCTCAAATGGGGGTAAACCCGTTTTCGCCTCTACATCCGCCTCCACAAGCTTAATCTCCTCATCTTCAGCCTCTACCCCTTCACAAGTTGTCATTTTCTCACTAACTTGATCTGCTTCTTTAACCGACTCAGGCAAATTCAAAACATTTAATTTCGAAAGACCATCCAACACAACGGTTTTAATCGTTCTCTTCAAGGACTGCCGACTTACTGTAATTTTGAAGTGTTCAGCTATTACCAACAGATCATCCTTACGACATTTTTCAAAAAGATCTAATGTCGGATTCTCAATAAACCTACGTACATTTGAGGACATCACAAAGGTTACAACAAAAAAAATCTAAATACCCTACTTCACGTTACACAAAGCTGAATGCTGCCATACTTACTATAGTCACTTGATTCATTCCACCACACACATCCCCAGAGCAAAACAAAAAGTTATGCAAACAACCGGGACTTCCTCAATACTGAGGAATGGATCCAGGACGAGCCCCCAAATTATGTTACGTCTCCTGATGGCATAGAGGTATGAGGAAGACGTACATAATAAAATATAAACACAACCCTATAATTTTGGTCTCTGGGGAGTACTGGGGAAGAATGACACAAGGCCAACTGACATAACAATAAGTGGTTCGCTTTATTTACCAAAGGAAATAAAGTTTACACAAATGAGACCACACCAACCAAAACCTTATTTACAGCTATATACAAAGAAAGAGAAAAATAATACTAATTTGAAAAGCCCCGGAGAATAAGAAAACGAGCGGTGCCAAACAAAAGAAAATAACAAAAGCAAAACATTCACTAACTAATTCTCCGTCCTCTAAACTAACTAAAAACAAAAACCCAAAAATAAAGAAGTCTTCGGCATTTAACATGCCATACCTAAAGCTACGCTAACTAACAAAACAAAACTTACAGAAGGTTGCACACGCTCCTTCCCTAATGTGTCTAACAGAGTAATTCTATATGTTTGCTCAATGTAAGTCACGTGACATACTTCCCTTTCCTTTATCTCCGGGCTGGTGAAGTTTATGTCAGGCAATACATTCTCTGCATCAAACACAACAAGCAAGCGAACCACCACTAAACAGCAGCTTCAAACAAACTGGTACAGCCAACAAACACTCCAAGCTCCTCCTCCTCTGTTCTCCACAGCGTCTTTTATCTTTTATCCACAGCACCTAAAAACAGAGAAACAGCGGAGAGCGGGAAAACAGGAAGAAACCAATAACAAGGGGAGGAATACAGCAACCCATAACAAAAAGGGGAGGGAACAGTCAGAGCATGTAACAGAGACCAACGAGAGAAAAACAGCATTAAACAAGTGCCATGACAAGTCTCAGCTAGTCTTGCACAGTACATGTAGCTATGTATTTTTTTCTCTCAAGAATAGGATAGTAAAGAAAAGGTAATTGCTAGTATCAGTTGGTCAAGTGCTGGCGAAAAATAGATGTTGGATGTCTTTAGATGTTTTCTGAAAATGAGTAAAGACTCGGATTTGGAAGTCATTCCACCATCTGGGCACAGTCCAAGAGAAGGACTGTGAGAGTGATTTTGAACTTCTTTGGGATGGCACCACAAGCAACACAATGCAAGTTTCTGGAGGGCGCATAAGTCTGAACTGGTGACTTTAGTTATATTGGTGCCATGCCAGTGGTCGTCTTGTAGGCAAGCACTAGGCTTGCGATTAAATTTAATATTTGGAATCACCAAAGAAATCTGATAACAACTGTATCGTAAATGTTGTTTATTTTGCTCAAATAGCATTATAAAAAGCATATTATTCAAGCTAGATTGGCCAGTGCCCAATGCGCAGTCCTGAGTGCACGTCTAAGAACGCTGACTGTTTCTGTAGCAACCGGGACACTTCTAACGGCAGCAGCAGTGGCGCGCTGACTTTACTGATTAGCAATTGGCTCCTACATATCATACATATTGAGCATTATATTTTCCCATTCATATCTATAGGAGTGACATGTCTTGGGTATTCTAGACTTTTTGGCTGTACCAGGTGAGCAACCGAGCAATTTTAGCTTGCATCATGTTCATATTTTTGAATATTGGTATGCCTGTGCAGTTCATGGTGCAACCACAGTAGTACTTTAGGAATATGTATTACTACTTTAAGGGTATTTTGATACTCTAAAAGAGATGTACAGAAGGTACTAAAATGTCCATTTGAGGGAACTGTACAAGTTACAAGCAGCTGTATTCATAAACACCATATATTTTTACACCACTTGAAGTCCAATGTGAAATTTAGTGCTTGAATTGGGAACCACTGGGAATTAAATCTGCCACATGTGAAAGTGACGTGACGTACAGCCAGTTAACACACACCCGGATCAGTCGGCAGCCATTTATGCTGCGGTGCCCAGGGAGCAGTTGGGGGTTCGTTGCCTTGCTCAAGGGCACCCCAGTCGTGGTATTGCCAGCCCGAGACTCAAACCCAAAACCTTACGGTTAGGAATGAAGCTCTCAACCACTATGCCACGACTTCCCTTAAAGAATGTCAGCTTAGCAGTAAGAGAAATGTAAAGATTTTTGAGGATGACACATTCTTAATACAATAACTTGTTATTATTATATCCTGTGTAATGTGTTTTTTGATGTTGCTTTGTTTTTTACAGAAAGTTAAAGAGGAGGATCATGTGGTGTATGCACCTGTCACCATGAGATGATCAAATGTCAGCCAAAAAAAGAACTTTTACTAAATACCAGATCCAGCTGTGTGATCACTTTCACTTGGAAACTCCTACCCCAGAGTTTGAAGTTTTGGGATTGGTGGGAATTACCAAATGTAGCATTTACTATAAATTTAGACAGACAACATTATATAGCAACTTAAAGGGATGGTTCACTTTCAAATTAAATTTTGATATGTTTTAGCTTACCTCAAGGACATCCAAGATGTAGGTGTCTTTGTTTCCGCAGTAGTTCCCATTTTGATATTTTTAGGTCAAACTGTTCGTGTCTGTGACTCATATAATGGAGGTCGATGGTCACCACCTCAAAGAGCAGCACAGAGGAGTCCAAATTAATCAATTCCCCATTGTAAGTACACATTGATGACCTAAGACACGAAACAAGCGGTTTGTGTAAGAAACTGAACAGTATTTATGTAGTTTTTACCTCTTGTACACAACCACATCCAACTGATCTGAGTGCGCGAGTGCTTACTGATGTGACGTGTGCGCGCGCTCTGGCTTAGTCTGCGCAAGCGCGGGAAGCGCTTGAAGTGATCTATCCGTGTACGTCACTCATTGTTTACACATTTCGGAAGTGTTACCTTTCACTGTGAAGATCTAAACATATTTAGACGTACAGGAAATTACAATGGAAGATGATTTCAATATATCAACAGACAACGTTGAATTTTTTTCACAACCATATTTATTTGAACCGGAATAAACAGATCAAGTACTGAGGAGCGATCCGCTGCAGCAGCACGTCTTCAAGCCTCAGAGAGACAGAGATCTCTTCAAAATTGGTGGTGTTTTAGTAGAAATTGTTGTGAGATGCCAACAGAAGTGGAGAGCATTTGTTGTCACGAATGGAACAACTACAAGAAAATGACGAGGACATTGACAGTATCGCATCACACACCTGCCTGACTGAAGATCCTGAGTTTTCTCCGCTGTTGAGTTGCAGCGTTTTCACATTGTTTTGTTTGCCATGTATAAACTGGAGGTGACGTCCAAGACCAGAGGAACCCAATGGGACGCTGTCAATAGAGTGAGTAATGTATTGTGTTTATTATAATCGCAACAATTATAGGGTATATACTGCATTATATTTCAGACAGTGCAGATTGGTGGCATATTGTGTGGTAAACAGTAAACAATGAGTGACGCTCACGCGCGAGAGATCACTTCCGGAACTTTCCGCGCTTGCGCAGACTAAGCCAGAGCGCGCGCACACGTCACATCAGGAAGCACACGCGCACCCACAGATCAGTTGGACGTGGTTGTGTACAAGAGGTAAAAACTATATAAATACTGTTCGTTTTCTTACACAAACTGCTCGTTTCGTGTCTTAGGTCATCAATGTGTAGTTATGATGGGGAACTGTTTAATTTGAACTCCTCTGTGCATGCTCTTTGAGGTGGTGACCATAGACCTCCATTATATGAGTCACAGACAAGAACGGTTAGACCTAAAAATATCAAAATGGGAAGTACTGCGGAAACAAGACAGCTACATCTTGGATGTCCTTGAGGTAAGCTAAAACATACCAAAATTTAATTTGAAAGTGAACTATCCCTTTAAGACTCTTAAAGAGTTAGTTCACCCATAATTCTTTAATAATTTAAGACTTAATGTTCAAGAACAATCCTCACCCGTTCATGTGTATCAAACATTCAGGTTTGAGTTTCCAAATTTGATGAACTGTATTTGATGTTAGATTAGATTAGATTAGTGTGGACTATAAATTGATATACAAATATGACTAGAGAATATTAAAAATACCTTTATTTGTGTCCTGAAGATAAACAAAAGAATAAATGGGGTTGGGGCAATGTTAGGGTGAGTAGAGGATGACAATTTCTGAACTATGTCTTTAAAGTTTTCAAATTAATTCAGCGAGTACATCTCAAACGCAGATGCAAAATGATAATTAAAAGTAGTCAAAGTAAACCCTGCTTCATTCTGTATAGACATGTTTATTCTGTTGGGCTGACAAACAGCTTGTGCATGAAGATGTGTCTACTGCAACTGCTCTATTGATGTACGTCTCTTGTGAAAGTGTGTCTGAGGTGTCAGAAGTGGGTCTTTGTGCATAATGTGTGGTTAAAGGTGGTTTTTTTTTTCATTCCCACCCATATGTTGCTCACAGTTTGACTCCTGCCCAACACAATACACTTTACTATGAAATAGTGAATCTGACAGTGCACAGGATTAATGTAAGAGTGTAAGAACTTTCGGTGTAAACCTGAAATATGACAATTAAATATACTTTGTGTGTGAAATATACAAGCTATTCAAGGGCGTATACATCTCACTGTACAGCTCCAAAAATTAATTTGGAGACCACTGCAATTTACATTACAAGTTTCACTGGATTTACGATTTATGCTCTGAAGTAAAACAGACATGGAAAATATATAATAATTAATAAATAAATAAATAAATAAATAAATAAATAAATAAATAAAATGTACACACACAAATCACACCCCCTGTAGAGCTGCATCTACATATTCCTGACCTTTCTTCTGTGACAGCCAGTTAATGGTACTGTTTGCCCTAAACTTTGTTACTGTGATGAAATTAAAACATTATTGAAACACCTCAATACAGCCAGCCTAACTTAGGCAACAGACCTACGTCTTGCTTGTCAACAAGCAGGGTAGCATTGGAATAGCTAAGTCAGAAATACCAGCAAAATTAATAAAAGCCCATCCAAAATATAAGATATGAACTGCCCAATCAGCAATTGAAGTGAACAATACTATTCATTCAATAATCAACCATTCTTGTTTGGTCAGCAGCTAAACGGCTTTAGCTCTCAAAAGGGACACAGCTAAACCACAAAATGCTAATCATTGAGTCAGAGAAATAGACAGAAAATCTCACCTTGACCTTGGTGTCAAAGTCCAGACACAAACTTACGAGTGACAGAGAAGACCTGTATCTGCTCCATCTCGTGAACTGCCACCTGAGGAAAATGAACCATTATCAGAAAAAAAAAAAGAAAAAAAACATGGAAAATCAAGTCTGAAGGTGTATGTTAATCCTAAAAATAATAAGTGCTGTCAAACGATTAATTGCATCCAAAATATATATATTTTTTACATACTGTATGTGTTTATACTTATGTAGGCCTACATTAAATACAAACAAACATTTTTAATGCACTAATATGTCTTTGATCAATTAATATAATTATTTAAATATGCGGTTGGTATGGTGTCTTTTAGTGCTTTGTGGGTAGTAGAGTACTTTTGGTGGTTGGTTGTTTGCTGGTCAAAAAACCCCACCAAAGGTCTTTTGAACTTAGTGGCTGCGTTCCACCAACACACTAGAAAACTTGGGTAACCCCCTGCCGCCATTTTAAAGTATGTTTCACACTTCTTCAAGAGAGGGAAGGAAGTTTCATCGACCCCTCGATTCTGACGGTGGGAGGGAGTCGACTCACTCGTGCACTTCAAGCATCGCCACATACCACAATACTATGGGAAGCCATAGTCTGTTCTGATTCTTATGCAGCATTATCTAGTCTTGCAAGTGGATTAAAATCATCAAGGCAAGACATTATATATGAGATTCTGGCAAGTTTGTTAAGAGTAAGTAAAGTAAGTTTGATAAAAATATATGTGGGTTCCTGCTCATGTGGGAGTGGAGGCTAATGAAGTGGTTGATAAGCTTGCTAAGCTAGCTCTTAAAACAGGAAACAGGTACTTAAGAACAGGAAAGAAGATACTCACGCATTCGAATAGGGCATACCAGATTAAATAATTCATTGTTTAAAATAGGAAAACATGAATCAGGTAAATGTATTTATTGTAATCAGCCTGATATATAGAACATGTATTAATGAAACGTAAAAAATATGAAAAAGAAAGGTTAAAACTCATTAATGAAGTTAAAAACATGGGTGTTGAATCATTCAATATGATAAGTCTTTTGAACGAAAATGCAGGACAAAGAAGAATATATGGTGTTATTATAAAATACATTAAAGAAATAGGAATAATTAACAGAATTTAATATATATATATATATTTTTTTTTTTTTTTTTTTTGTCATTTGCCTATAAGTGCTTCACACTCCAGTCCAGTCGGTGGCGGTAAATGCACCAAAAGTTGGTTTGCCATCTGCCATAAAAAGTTAGAAGAAGAAGAAGAAGAAGAAGACGAAGAAGAAGAAAGAAAGGGGAGTGAGGCCATGGGTGGCCAAGGGCTGTAACATGTGAAGCACAATGCTAGGAATGTTTGTGTCTAAAATTAGACTTAATTGTCATGTCCAGGGGCTTGTACCATGAGGCTAGATTAGCTGGCTAGCCAGGTCAGTTTCAGGTAAGTTTGCACCAATCCTGGGGAGTGCAAAACGTAGGCAAAACTATGTCTATTTGTATGTCAAGGGAAGTCGTGGCCTAATGGTTAGAGGGTTGGACTCCCAATCGAAGGGTTGTGAGTTCTAGTCTTGGGCCGGACGGAATTGTGGGTGGGGGTAGTGCATGAACAGCTCTCTCCACCTTCAATACCACGACTTAGGTGCCACTGCTCCCCGGGCGCCGCAGCATAAATGGCTGCCCACTGCTCCGGGTGTGTGTGTGTGTGTGTGTGTGTGTGTGTGTGTGTGTTCACTGCTCTGTGTGTGTGCATTTCGGATGGGTTAAATGCAGAGCACAAATTCTGAGTATGGGTCACCATACTTGGCTGAATGTCACTTCACTTATGTTTCTGCAAGGTCAGCAGACATTGAGGCTCTGGTTTGTTTCGATCAGAGCTTGTGAGCGGAGAGAGCTTTTCTGAATATCCCGCTCCCCTCACTCATTCCGTGTTTTGTACAGTTAATTTGAGTGTTTTTGTTGGATTTTTGAGAGCATGCGTGACAGGCCAGCTGTCAGCAATAAAATCACTTGGACTTTAATGATTGCCTACTTCATACTCAACTCATTTGATCTCCTCCCTGGCCCTACGACAAAAATATAAGTTTCAATTTAGTTAAGCTGTAAACCAACCAGCACATCCGATCTCTGGTGTGAGTGGCTTTCCAACAGATGCGTTCAATTCCTGTCTAACAATGTGTTTATGTTGAAATTGTTTGTCTTTCCAAATCTTCTATAGCGCATCATTATATTTATCAAGTTGACTCATGTGGTTTATGTTTCATGCTTTAAAAATGTGAAGTTATTTCTGGTAAGGAAGAATAGTGAGCGCAGATATTATGGTATTTTTCAGAGAGCGAACTTTACAGTGCTTTTAAAATAATAAACTGATTGAGACGCACTAGTTAAACTATAACACCAGCCGGTCAGTCTCCCATCTTGCCAATTCCGAGCCAACTTTTTATTGCCAGTGTTGCAGGCAATGACATCAAAGCCACTCCCACACTCGCATGGAAAAATGTTGTTTCATGTGAGAATGATTCTAATTTTAGAATACAACATAGATGTGTAGCATTCGCTCTTCTATTTATAACAGTCTTCAAACGTCTGGGGACTGAGGAGACAAGTTGCACAAGTTTCGGAATAGGATGTTGTTCCATTCTTGTCTAATACAGGATTCTAGTTGCTCAACTGTCTTTGGTCTTCTTTGTCACATCTTCCTCTTTATGATGCACCAAATGTTTTCTATGGGTGAAAGATCTGGACTGCAGGCTGGCCATTTCAGTACCCGGATCCTTCTTCTACGCAGCCATGATGTTGTAATTGATGCAGTATGTGGTCTTGCATTGTCATGTTGGAAAATACAAGGTCTTCCCTGAAAGAGACGACGTCTGGATGGGAGAATATGTTGTTCTAGAACTTGGATATACCTTTCAGCAATGATGGTGCCTTTCCAGATGTGTAAGCTGCCCATGCCACACGCACTCATAAAACCCCATACCATCAGAGATGCAGGCTTCTGAACTGAGCGCTGATAACAACTTGGGTTGTTCTTGTCCTGTTTAGTCCATATGAATGCAACAGTGAATGGCTCGGTGGATTGTGTTCACCGACAATGTTTTCTGGAAGTATTCCTGAGCCCATGTTGTGATTTACATTACAGTAGCATTCCTGTATGTGATGCAGTGCCATCTAAGGGCCCGAAATCAAGGGCATCCAGTATGGTTTTCCGGCTTTGACCCTTACGCACAGAAATTGTTTCAGATTCTCTTAATCTTTAGATGTTATGCACTGTAGATGATGATAACTACAAACTCTTTGCAATTTTTCTATGAGAAACTCCTTTCTGATACTGCACCACTATTTTTCACTGCAGCATTGGGGGAATTGTAGATCCTCTGCCCATCTTGACTTCTGAGAGACACTGCCACTCTGAGAGGCCAATTGACCTAATACGTTGCAAATTGGTCCTCCAGCTGTTCCTTATATGTGCATTAAATTTTTCTGGCCTCTTATTGCTACCTGTCCCAACTTTTATGTAGCTCTTATGAAATCCAAAATGAGCCAATATTTGGCATGACATTTCAAAATGTCTCACTTTCAACATTTGATGTGTTATCTATATTCTATTGTGAATAGAATAAAATATAAGTTTATTAGATTTGTAAATTACTCAGTTTCTTTTTACTCACAATTTGTACAGTGTGCCACATTTTTTGGAATCGAATTTGAGATTATGTTGTGTAGATGAGGCTTGCACAGTCTGAGTAACCACGTTTCCACTGTTTGAATGATATCAAGGCCTCAAGTCTCCATGCCAGCTTTAAAACGGCGTTTTGGTACTAGCAAAAGAGGCATTGGATGAGATGCAGAAGAAATAGTCCTACTCACAATAGCAATTTAGTACAAAAGTACAAAAATCTGAAAAAATAACTTAATAAATCATCGGATCGATGTCTTGATGGGTGTTAACCGTAGTATAAGCGGAATAATTGACTCCGGAAAATTAAATTATTTGAAAAATAATGCATGACCACCTTGGGTGTGTATTATTTTTCTAATAATTCAATGGCCCATCCTTACATACAAGGCAGAAATATTTATAAGTGATGTAAAAGACTATTCACGCTAGGCATTAACGTTACCATAGTAAACAATGCAAATGCTTGAAGAAATCAGACGTCAGCTTCTTATTCTCTATCACAATTGTGTATTTAATTAGTAACATATTTTATCCGTCATAAGTCCCGTCTCGAGAGTTTAGCTCCTCACATATGTCATGAAAATATAATAATGTTTCTTGTTCGGGAGCTTTTTTTAAAATATAGAAATGATCATTGTTTCTAAATGTGACGTGTATATAGCTGTGACTACGAGACCCGATTGAATAAGCAGGCTATGTTCATAAAGCTTTATTAACAGACTAGTTTTCAATCTTGATAAATTATTTCATTATGATCAATGTATCACTTATAAAAGTAAAACATTGATGCTTTTGAATGTAAATATTTAACAAAGCATACAAACAAATGGCGCCTTTTATCGTGTACATTTTGTGATCGTACTAGTTCCAATGACATTTCTTATTAGTTCTCTGATAACTTCTCTTTGTTGGTGAAAGGATGGGGATTGTGACGTTGTTCCTGAAAGGTGTGGTTTTAGTGAAACGCAGAGGAGTTTCTGGCCCGACGGTGGAAACGCAGTGCTATTTTGGCCTCGGTGCTATAGGTCCTACTTTCCATGTCTGCTAGGGTCCGCTATGGTAGGCATGACGTAAAAAAAAAAAAAACGTCAGAGAGTGTGCGCGGAGGCCCTGAGTAGACGATGTCACTGCATTTCTGAAGGAAACTGGATGTCATTTTCATTTAATCTTGCATGTTATGTCCGATAAAGCAGTTTTTTGTGGAGTGCAGGCAAGACTGCTGAAGCAAAACCCAAGAGCTCTCTTTGTACCTTGTGAAGCACATTCAATGAATCTTGTGATAGCAGAATAAGCAAAGACATCTAAGGATGCTGTTGTCTACTTTGGTAATGTGCAGAAACTCTTAAAAAAAAAATAATAATAATATTAACACTCTAATATGTCTTGTAATATCCATGCATGCAAAGGTTCTGCACGATGCTTTTGTTGAATATTCTCAGGGTCTGAATCTGGCTTAAATTGATATAGCAATATTGACATCTTTTACTATACCAGAGCAGAGGGAATTTGTTCTAGACTAGTACACACCCAAAACAAATTCAAGACATTGTAAAAGAGCATAATAGGACACCTTTAAAAGAGAAGTTGATACATTTGATACAGTTGATACAAGGTTTTTCTTCTTTTTTTTTCTTTCTTTACTTTCCCTTTCTTTTTTTCTTACCATCAACATGAAGATCCCACAATCAATAGAGCCGGCCAGCTGTTGTGGAAATTCTAAAACAAAAAGAATATTATCAAGTTATTTCTCGAAAAAAATATATGAAAGTTATAACATCACACCATCTGTATAAGTAGAATGTGAAAGCCTTAAAATACTAACCTTGTTTAAATCAGCTTCCATTAGTAACTGATATGAATCTGCTTGTCAATTTACTGCAAGAAAATCAAACAGATTTTTATTAATATTATTATTTAAAACCATAAAAATTGCCTAAGATAGTCAAGTTTAATTGTTCTAAAGCAAAAGATTACCACTGACACTGCAAAAACAACTTTTTAAATTCATAATGTAAAAGAAACATGCAGAATATCATGAAAAAAAAAATACTAAAAAATAACGTTACTATTAAAAACCATTTCTTGCTAGTGTATATTAACAAATAACTCACAAAGAGTGATACCTCTATGAACAAAGCTGAGCATCTCTGAATCGTAATCTGCCTGTATAAAAAAAATAAATAAAATAAAAATATGCATAAAACATCGGTCAGCATCATAGAATAACTACTGAAATAAAATACAGTGCCAAGTTAACAAACCATAGAACGAGATAATTAAGTTATAAAATATCAACAGTGGCGATAACGCACTTCAACAAAACAGATTAGTTCTGTATAAATTACTCATCAAATGATTAAAGGCATACAACAAAGACATTTGTAGTGATGTTACGTTCAATAAGACGGCTCCGAAGCTTGTATGCCGGTTCTTCTTCTTCTTCTTAAACCTTTTTAGCGGTTGGCAATTTTGCTTGATGCTTTACCACCTGCTGGACTGGAGTGCGGGACAAAAGTCTGAGAAAGTCAACAGGAGGAAAACAGAGAGAAACAAATAATATATAAATCAAAGCAGGGAAAAAGGGGGGGCCTATATGTGTTTAGGCCTATATATTAAATGCAGAATCTGAGCCTTGTGTGTCCTATTCTGAAACGAGTAATGACTGTTTCCTCCCTCCGATTTTTACCCATTTCTCTTTGGTTTGAGTTTGCTTTGAATATCATAAAGATGTCTTCCTGTATGATTAATATCCCAATATTCCTGCCATAGATTTTGTGCATGTACCTTTTATTATAGTCGTGGCTTTAACTTTAATTGAACCTGTAGATCTGTTGTTTGGGATTTAAGATATTGTTTTGCTAAAGGATCTACCTCTTTGTTTCCTTTCACACCTACATGTGCAGGAACTCAGATAAATAATTAATTCACACCATTATTATTTAAATCGAAAGATTTTTTTTTTTTTTACATTTCATTTAAAATCATGAGATCAGATAAACTATTAGATGCTACTACTACATTGTTTTTACATCTTCGTTCTATCCACTGTGAACATTATCGCTACCAATTCTGCTGATCCGTTTTCTGTTTTTAATACTTTCCTTGGATTGTGTGATGGATATTGCAGCACCTCTGCGACCATTTTCAGAGTCCTTTGAACCATCTGTAAATAAAATAATTGTATTGGTGAAATGCAACTCCATATAGTTTTTAACTTAACACCAAGCAGGCATAAGTTTTTATTTCATTTTTATTCCCTTAATTGCAAGTCAATAAATGGCATTATAAACTTCCATATAAAACTAGCCAGACAGCCAGGCAGCTCTTCTTTTTTAAGAAAAAGAAGAGCTGCCTGGTTGTCTGGCTAGTTTTTTGGCACACTTCCGCATGACATGAGAGCAGGTCGGACATAACTCTGACACATTTCTTTCCAGCATTCTTTTTTTAAGCATTCTTTCCTCTTCTTTTTTAAAAAAAAAGTTGTCGTTTAAATTGGATTTCAGTGAGTCAGCTTTTTCAAGCCAACATAATAATGTCTGCATCCTTGTAAAAAGTAAATAGTGGAAAAGACAACACTGAACATGCGGAGTACTTACGTGAAGGTGATCATTTTCATTATATTCTCACATTACATGTCATATCAAGACACAATGGACAGATGAAGTAAAGAATTAATGTTTACATTGGATGTCCCACAGGTCTTCATCACCTCATGTGTGATGGCAACAAATTAAAAGAAAGAAATTGGCAGTGAAATAAATGAATCATCACTTCACAAATATTACAAATATTTTTATTAAGGGAGCTGCCTATTACAATCTATATTATCAACTCGTCCCCTTGGAATTATAAGGTTCTATCTGCATTCTGAGCAGTTTTGAGATATTGAGCTTCAAAGTTTTTGCATTACATATAGGAAAATTCATATGGGGAACAAGTTTCTTTCAAACATGAAAATAACAGGGACCCTAAATGTATTCTAAATATACAATATCAAAATCCTATCGAATTTGTAAATAGGGATTTTTGGAATGGGTCAAATGCAGATAGAACCTTCTAATTCTAAAAAAAACACTTTTCACTTAGAATTATATGGTTCTATCTGCCAAAACATTATTTGAACATTAAATATAAACTTAATGTTGTAACAATGTCTCAACATGTGTTAGACAGTAAAATTGTATCCTTTCTATGACGTTTATTTTATATTTTTAGCACTTTCATGTATTTAGGACATTTCAAATTAAGCAAGGAAGATCTAAATATTTTGTCGAATGCAGATGTAAATTTTTAGTAACAATTTGGTGGGTAATTAAACACATTATTGCAGAAATTGTTGCTTTAATCTTTCTTTTGTTTAGACAGAAAGAAGCTACAGTAATGTATCTGAGCAGGACTTTATTCCACCTAAAGTGGGCCAGGTAAAATGGCTTTCTCTCTAGACATCAGTATGGCTGAAATAACATGCTAATGTTTATTGTTGTAATTAAGACCCAATCAATTCAATTGTTGACTATTTGACCTTTAAGGCTTAATATTGACATTTTAAGACTTTAAAAACTACAACAATAACAACAAAGAAAAACAGACATGTTTCAGCAAATTAATTCATAAAGTTTAATAATCATTGAAAAATGATTCACTGACTATATATTAAAACACAAAAAATGTCAGACTCATTTTTTAAAACACAGAACTATTATACTCTCTGTGACTCATTTTTTTCAAACACAGACTTTATCTGAGACACTTCTCCCGTTTCTTCTTTTCTGAGTAGACCCCAGCTCTTTAATTTGTATACTGGTAGGTGCAGTCACTGGCTCCCTACTGGTTTGTCTGGTTAAGACCCTAGGCCCTGCTGCATCTACCTTGTCACCTGCCTGGAGAAAAAATACATGTGAAAAAATACATATTTAAACACAATATTAAAATACATTATATATATTTAGCATGGTATAACATTGAGTAGCTACACAGTCTACAGTCATTCATAAATCATTTTAATACTGAAGTAACAACTGCTTTAACGATCTTTCACGTTCACATAACGATCATAACTTACTGTAAACGCACTATTTTGAGTAGGATAGGTTCGTTAGTGGTTTTTTTTTTTTTCTTAGTGCTTGCCTCTTAAAGGTCCCGTTTTACTCGCTTTTTTGAAGCTTTGATTGTGTTTACAATGTGCAATATAACATGTGTTCATGTTTCGCGTGTAAAAAAAAACACAGTATTTTTCACACAATTCATTTATCTGTATACTGCTGTTTTCACTGTCACAAAAACGAGCTGATGACTTCCTTGGTCTATGAAGCCTCTCCTTCAGAAATACGTAACTGGTTCTGATTGGGCCAGCGGTACCTGTGCTATGATTCGACAGCAGCTTAGAGCAGGCTGCCCTCCTGGTAACGTGATTGAGCTAGAACGCACGTGCTGGAGATGTATTTATAGTCACAGGAGTGTTTTTACTGACGAGATGCGCATGAAAACCGCATTTGTTTTTTTGCACAGCCCTAACATCTAGTTAACAAAGCTAAACAGCGTTGCCCTTTGAGTAATAAGTTACAGAAACTGTTAAACGCACCAACTTAAATAATAAAATACACTTACCAGTTGTGGTCCATACAAAGAGGGAACTGCTCCATCTTTAACTATAAACTATAAAGCTAGCGCTGCTGGCTAGTGTGGTGTCTAACTATGAAAATAATCTTCTCAGCAAGACCTAAATAAAAATAAAGAGTGAACTTGCCTGGAATTCGAGCTGCGGTCCTTGACAAGATCGTCAATACAATTGTAGATCTTTAGGTTTCTTAAAAACTTTGTTGTGTGCCATAATCCTCACACTGCGATCTAAAGCCGGTGACACGACATATAAAGTTGATCCTGATTGGTCCTCTTCTGTGCATTCGAAGTGCTGATTGGCTCACGCAGATGGAACCTTATATAGCCAAGTTAGAGTCAGTGTTGCCAATTTAGCGAAATCACAGTACAATCATTATCTTAATCTTATGTTTATGTGATTTCATTAGACAATGTCGTGAATAGGATTTTAGTGCAGATTAACATCTTTGAGAGCTGGTTCTGTAGTCTTAATAGACGCGTTTCAGTCATTATAATATTAATTCCGTTGTCGGACAACAGAAACATTCAAATATAATAATAAAAAACTTTTATTGAGAATTTTGACTGCCTTAAAATGCAGTACATGAGCACAGAAAGGGCAAGATAATGACGCACTTACGTAATGAATATGCTAATTACTGGTGGCAACACTGGTTCGAGTTCGTCTTTGTAGATAGAACCTTTTTGTTTTTTCAATAAAAAGTCCCAAAATGTACACAACTTCATAAAAAAAAAAAAAAAAAAAAAAAAAAAAAACATCACATAATGTAAATAAGTTGTCACAGAATAAGAATATGTCAATAACTCAATTTTGACAAAAATGTCAGATAGACCCTTATAATTCCAAGGGGACGAACTATTAGAAAAGTCAAACACAAAAAAAAAAAAAAAATCAACAAACAAAATACACTCAGAAAAATGTTTCATCAAAATGAATGAATTTACAAGCTAGTTAATACTGGTTTAATGAGGTTTTAGCTGGTGTTCATATTCTGTCTAGTGCTTTTTGATTATTTATGTATATTTTTTTTTTATAAAAAGCCATACATATTAAAAACATACAAAAATAAAGTTACTTATTACTTATACTTTCCAAGAAAGCAAAGAATGGACTTGTGTTCTCGTAGAGACCAGTCTTGCTAAGCTTCCTTGAAAGAATGAACTCAAAAGATGTGAGAACACAGAACACACTTAACGTTATATGTATTGAGATTGTTATGATTCATTTTTATATGACGTTAAAAATACTGCAGACTTTCGATAATGTTTACTTAAAAGAGCCGTCCAGTATTTTCGAAAGTTAGTTTAATTATTGCAGGTTTCCGTACACGGAGCATCTTCTGGGATTTCTAACGGCTGGATTCTCTCAAGTCTGCACTCGATGCATCCTCCTCGATATCAAGAACACATCCGGGAACTTCCATGCGTCCTCTTTACTTACGTTCTTGAGAATTGGAATTGAACTTCTAATGATGACAGACAGTTAATGATGATGTATAGTGAGAACACAAGATCGCTAAAAATGCATATTGAGAAAAAACATTATATTTGACCCAAATGATTCTTAACCTGTTAACTGTCACCCCTACGTTGACTATACTATATTACAATCAAATCTAATCTAATCTTGACAAACTATATATCGTTGGAAAGGTCTAAGACTCCCAAATATATATTTTACCAATATTTTTTGTTAAAAATTATGTAGGAAAAGTTATAGATTAATTTATGACAAGAGTGCACCCTCAGAAATCTACATTACAAAAGGAGCTTTGACCTTTGTTTAAAAAAAAATACTTCCTCGTTGCCTTTTTCTCTGTCACATTTTAGAAATCATCAGAAGTTATATATCACTTGAAAACATAAAATCTCAAAATGCATCCTTTAAAACCCATTTTAAAATCAGACATTGCAGTACCATGTAAATGGCACATGAAAATCATGTTACAAAATGTTTTTAGTCATGAATTATAAAAATGTAGGTTTGTATCATGCACATTCATCTCTATCTTCAAAAACGTGAGTGACAGTTAACAGGTTAATGATCAAAATGACTTTATCCTAGACTGGAAGTGTTTCTTTCCACGCAACTTTTTACTGTCCATATATTTTATATAGTGAGCTAATAATAGACACAGATTCACTTTCTCTTTCAATTTGTTACTGTACTTCAAACTCAATGCAACTTTGTTAATTCCTGAAGTGAACTTGTGTATTAACGGTTTTGGACTCCATGGCATGTTTCCACAATTATTGCTGTAGAATGTATACATTTCAGTCACTTCTGCTGTGGTGTTTGAGGTAAAAAATGACTTGTACTGGTACTAGTGATGTTACAGTGATATCTCACTGGCAGCCTCAGCCTCATCTCATGAGGGGACGTCACATTAGCATTGACCATCAACATAGGATCAGATGGATTAGGGAACAATTCTTTTAAAGAACCCCCAACTGTAATAAAACACAGATTCACAGAGAGTTAATGTAGTTATGCTTTTTCTTGATGCACCAACATTTTTCTTCCTCAGTGTAAATAGACTTTAGTGTTCATATATATCTCACCGGAACACTGGATCGTGATGTGGGGTCTGTTTGAACAATAACAAAACTCAATTAAACGTAGAAGAAAAATACTAGAAAAATACTTTTACATCTTTTAAAGATTCCTTTCACACTTTTTTCATCTTGTTAAATCATCTGTATGTAATACTCACTATTCTGTCCTGTGTGAAGACGCTTGAGATAGTAAATCACACCAGCAGCTGCAGTCACGAACAACAGAACAACACCAACACATATTCCGGCTACAGCAGCTGAAAACAGACCTGAATCTGAAACAGATAAGGACAGACATCATTACTACATCGAGAATGATAATCAGTAGTTACATCAATGTTGGTCATATTTGAAATACTGTATTTAAGATATTTACAATTAAGATATTTAAGTCACTACACCATTAACTACATGCTTCCATGGGCTATTTATTTTTTTAATAACTATTTATATATATGGGAGTACACAGGAGTGACAACCACAATCTAGAAACATTTCAATTGTGGCAACACTTTACACTTTTATTTACATCACATCTTTGGTCACTGCTCTTACAGTTCATACAGACAGTAACCTACTCAAAACATGTAAGCTGCTGTGTGAACAGACTCACTAATGTGGTTCAGTCCCAAACACTGACATGTGAACTGAAGGTGGAGAAGAGCTCTGTACAATCACTCTCCTAGTCTACAATTCATGGCTGTACTGAAACTCTTGTAGGAGATGATACGGTTAAAACCCAAGGACCAGGTGTTGTAATGAAGACCAGGAGTCAGAGATTTAATGAATTAATAATAATAATGTTTACTGAAGAAAATAGTTTGCAGTTTCTTCAGCAGAAGTCAGCTTCAACACTTTCAATGGAGTTCGTAGGCCACTCTGTGTACAACTCAAAATCAACAACAATTATACCCTGACAGAAGATACTAATTACATCAATGCTTAAAGCCAAGTTCAGACTGCACGATTTTCAAAGTAGTCGGGTCACTGTTCTTTTCACACTGCATCACTATCTTAGCCAGCATTCAGTCACTGCTGTGTTCACACTGCACGATGGATCCGCGACAGAAGGTTTCACACTGCATGACTTTACAAAAGGAAGAATCGCCAGCAACTCTGTCTGGCATGCAAACTACGTTTCACAACACCCGCGAGATGTGACAAGGAAACAATGCAATATCACACGTGCAAGACGAGAGTTTTCACGTGAGACCAGGAAAGCTCAGATGAAAGTCAAACAGACACGGGTGCTCCTGCTAAATTTATACTAATTTATCTTCCATTTCATGGGTCCAAATAGACTTTTTCTGAAATGAAGCCATGCTTGCTGATACTGTGGTTTATAACTCCTCGCCGTTGCTCTCTCATTGGATGTCGGTCATCGCCGATGTAATTTTCAGTCAGAACACTTTTCACACAGCATGATTTTGAATCGCAGACAGGTTCAGATATTTAGCATGCCAAATATCTCACAGCATCGGTGACTCGTCGGCGATTCTCTCAGATCATGTCTTTGCTCATTCACACTGCGTGATTGTCACTCGCGTGAACCAGCACAGATTTGCCTGTGATTTCGGGCATTTGTCGACGATTTCTCAAAAACTGTCGGCGAGCCAAAAACTGGGCTAATATCGTGCAGTCTGAACTCGGCTTAAGTCAACAAAATCCTGATTGATTCCAAAAACTAGATAAACTTAATCCTGGTTCACACTACAGGATTAGCCGATTAAGCCCCGATTTCCCGCTCCAGAGAATCGGAGCAAAAATCTTGTCGAACACCTTGATCTGTCCCGATGTTCGGCGCGGATTATCTGGCAATGTGATTCGTTCACCGATCGAATCTCGCACCTACCGATCTGCTCGCACACAAATCGGGGCAGCCCCAATTATTATCAAACATGTTTGATATTTAGGATTTAAATCGGGAAGATGATGGCAATATGATTATGTCAGTACTTTCACAGCCAATGCGCAAAACTGCAAAACAGCTGATGTGCTTCGTTGGATAGTGGAGATGGAGGAGATAACTGTTTCTTAACATTTTGTAGTAACACAACTGCCTGTATAATATGGCAAAAACGCATCAAAAATATAGGAAGAAAGAGAAGCGCTGGAATGAAATCGCCTCAGTATGAATGCACCGGTTGAGTGCACAAAGATAGCACGCTTAAAAAAAAAAACGTGACAATCTGCTGCGTGAGATCACGTGAGGCGCTCCCTCTGGCATGATAATCTTAATAATATTTTGCAGTGTGTGCCACGATGTTCAAATCTTGTAGTGTGTGCATGTTTAATATTTGAGGGAAGATAATCTGCAAAGATTCTCCTTATGTGTATGCTGCAACCAGATTTCAAAATCGGTTATGATTTTAAAACTCCTGTAGTGTGAGCCTGGCTTTAGACAGTTTCCACATATGGAAGTAAACGCTTCAAACATATCTTCTGACAACTATTTGTGACAGGTGATCAGAGGTCTCTCCAAAGGACATCGCCAGTTGAACGTTTGTCCTGGGACTGCCTGAACTTCTCCGTGTACAGACAGATACTAACACACATAGGCAGAGAACATATCAGAACTTCAAGGAGAACTAGAATTTGATCAGTATGGTTTGTTACACTCACACACACACACACACACACACACACACACTATGAAGTCATCATCTTAGAGAGTAGAAGTACAGCATAAAGTAGGATTCTTTAATATCTCATAAGAGCACTTAAGGTTACACATTTTACTCTTGCCATAACTTGATCTATAGTCAAACAAGAAATAATGTAATATAAATAATATCAAAATGAAGGATATGGCAACTCGGCATTCACTCCGAACTTAAAACCTTTTAGTTACAAGTTCAACCCTCTAACCATTAGGCCACAACTGCCCTCATTTAACTTAATTTGCTTAATTTAACTTTAATGTTATTCATTTTGCATGTTAATAGCATTAGACTTGTGAACAGGACAAGCTTGTTGTGACGTCTTGAAGCATGTGCAAAGGTGATAGATCGCAATTGTATTTTAATAATGACTCAAAGCTCAATTTTGACCATAATAAAAATATTTACTGGAATTATTAAAACATGTCAAAATGTATTTTAAAATTGCTTCATGGAAAAGGCAGTGAAAGACTAAACTTTACTCACCAATGACAGAAAAAATGAATGTTTTCAAACTGGTGACACTGACGCTGTTCTGAAGGATGTGGCTGATGATCTGTAGTTTATATTCTCCAGAGTCTGTGGTTCTGGTGTTTGTGATGGTCAGAGATCCAGTCTGATGATCCAGCTTCAGTCTGTCTCTGAATCTCTGTTTACACTCATCATCTGAACAGATCGTACTCTGATCTCCAGTGATTTCAGCGATGAGAGTCTCATTAAAATACCACGTCATCACAACATTTGTGTTTTGTGTGACACCAGGATCAAAAGTGACAGATTCTCCGTCCTTCACTGACATTGTCTTCACTTTATCAGAAACATCTGAAACACAAACCAACAGCTGCTTGAAAGATCTTGACTTTCAGCATGAAACACAACATTAGTGCACGCATTTTGTTTCAAAGACGAATATTTCATTAAATGTCTCACCAAGAACACTAACACTGAAGGTCTTTTCTCTGAAGCTGCTGCTCCTGAAGATCTTCAGTTGATAGACCCCAGGGTCTGCAGTGTTGATGTTCATGATGGTAAGAGATCCGGTTTGCTTCTCTAGTTTCAGTCTGTCTCTGAATCTCTCAGTGTCTTCATTACACTGAACATCTGTACAGAACCTGCTGAGATCTCCGGTGATCACAGCTATGCGGATGTCATTAAAATACCATAAAATCTCATCTTGCTGTGTTGTTGTAACATTACTGTACAGAGTAACGGAATCTCCCTCCGTCACCGATACTGTCACTCTGGCCGTAAGAACACTGAAAAAACCTGGAGAGAGAGAAAAATATAATTACAAATCATGGCAGGGGTCGTGGGACATAATTATTCAGCAAAAGTAGTAATCATTAAAAAAGCTTAAGAAAAGCATAATTAATTCACACATTCACTCATCAGACAAACATGCATGAGTCTCATAGATGATCTTCAACAAATTTATATATATTGCATTGCACACTGGTAGTCACACAACCTGGGGGTTTCCCAAATTTGGGGAGTACAGCGAAACCTGATCATAGTTTGTTAACCATGCTTTGGGGAAATGCACCTCTTGTTGTGATTATTGCACATTTTCATACTCTGTGACCCCGACAGATAATAGCATGTCTTGCTAGACTTTTTTTTTTTTTTTTTTTAGTTTTGAGATCCTACCAGCAAGCTTCTCACATGACCAGAAGTACAGGTCCTTCTCAAAAAAAATTAGCATATTGTGATAAAGTTAATTATTTTCCATAATGTAATGATAAAAATTAAACTTTCATACATTTTAGATTCATTGCACACCAACTGAAATATTTCAGGTCTTTTATTGTTTGAATACTGATGATTTTGGCATACAGCTCATGAAAACCCAAAATTCCTATCTCAAAATATTAGCATATCATGAAAAGGTTCTCTAAACGAGCTATTAACCTAATCATTTGAATGAACTAATTAACTCTAAACACCTGCAAAAGATTCCTGAGGCTTTTAAAAAACTCCCAGCCTGGTTCATTACTCAAAACCGCAATCATGGGTAAGACTGCCGACCTGACTGCTGTCCAGAAGGCCATCATTGACACCCTCAAGCGAGAGGGTAAGACACAGAAAGAAATTTCTGAACGAATAGGCTGTTCCCAGAGTGCTGTATCAAGGCACCTCAGTGGAAAGTCTGTGGGAAGGAAAAAGTGTGGCAAAAAACGCTGCACAACGAGAAGAGGTGACCGGACCCTGAGGAAGATTGTGAAGAAGGACCGATTCCAGACCTTGGGGGACCTGCGGAAGCAGTGGACTGAGTCTGGAGTAGAAACATCCAGAGCCACCGTGCACAGGCGTGTGCATGAAATGGGCTACAGAGAAGCAGCACTGGACTGTTGCTCAGTGGTCCAAAGTACTTTTTTCGGATGAAAGCAAATTTTGCATGCTGTAAAAACCGGAAGACAAAAGACAACGAGTGGGGGGCGGGGCTACACAAGGTCTATATATAGCCAGGCACGAGGCTGTAAAAAAATTATTTGTTGAGTGCACCAGCAGTAGCAAGCATGCTTTTCACATTTTTGGCAAAATAATTTAAATGCTTTAAGTTCAGAGTACAATTGTTTGGTTAGCAGGTCACAATTTTTTTTTTTAAAAAGGACAAATTTATAATTTCCTACACAAGTACCATACCATTAGCACTAATGGTTTTAAAAAGGGCTAATGCATGCTATTTCACTCACTGTTCACAAAACTTTAGTGAATTGAGTATTTTTTTTTTTTTTACTTGCTTAATACATTTAAATAGTTCAACAACCAGTTCAAATGCAGTGAATATAGCTGTTAATGAATGTTTGATTAGAAACTACATCTATCAACATGTCCCAATCAAAACTGTACAGCCAGAAGTACAGAAAAGAGTGTGAGTCATTACCTGAATTTAAAGGTTGGCTGAAGCCAGTAGTTGGGGATGAGTAGTCGAGCATACTGTGCGTATTGCAAATCAGATATGCTTGCAAAAATGTATGACATCAAAAAACATTGTGCTACAGCAAAGCATAGAAATAAATCAAAACCATATAATCCCGCAAAGCAGTCTACATTATCACAGCTAGTTAAGAAAGTGGATAACTGCAAAAGTGGATAAATAGCATGTGACCATTTAGGTATGGCTTGCAAAGCTGCCTTTTCAGATTCTGTGGCAGCAACAAACTTCCAAATGCACCGCACCAAGTGCACAGAAATGATTAAGGGAGTATTGGCTCCTTATTTTCTGAAAAGGCTAACATCAGATGTGGGGGATGAGAGGTTCAGTCTCCTTTTGGATGAGTCCACTGATGTCAGTGTCTCAAAATACCTGGGTGTGGTGATTCGGTATTTTAGTGCTAAAAAAAGAACACTTGTGTCCACATTTTTTGGGCTGGTTGAAATGGAGGCGGATGATACCAGAATCGATAGCAAAGGCAATAGTTGAGTTTCTTGAAAAGTGTAGCCTTAAAAATGAGAATCTTCAAGATATTGGCACTGATAATGCATCTGTGATGACTGGGGTGCACAATGGCGTACATAAGATTTTAAAGGAAGTATGTGCTTTGCCCAATTTGGTACTCATCCGCTGTGTCAGTATAGCATCCAAGGAAACCATCCCTAGATGTGTTGAATACTTAATCAGGGAAACCTACAACTGGTTTTCGATTTACCCAAAACGGCAACATACAAAGCAGTGCATGCCACCATTAATTGCGTCCAGAAACCCCTGCAGATCACCAAAGTGTGTGCCACACGTTGGCTATCAATTGAGCCTCAGAACCAGTGGGAAGAACTGAAACTTACATTTTGAGTTGACCAAGACCAGTGAGTATTGCTATATGGCAGATGTGCTCCATGCCATGTACATGGACAAGACCAACTATGTCTACCTTACATTCTTAAAATCATTTCTGTCTGAAGTTCAAGTTGCAGTGAAGTCATTTGAAGGAGAACATACAGATCCTGTCAAGCTTTTGGATAATCTGGTACACCTCATATCATCAATTTGCAGCAGAGCAGTCAACCCTATGGCAAAAATTAATGTCCTGAAGGATGCCATTGATGATTATCTCAGTCCAGCACCATATCTTGGGTACCTTTTCGAAAAGCACAATGTCCCAACTCAGCCTTGCGCCAGAGGACGAAAAAGTAATTCGGAGACAGTGCATCAACTATATTGTTGCTCTAAGCAAGGAGCTGCAAGGAAGCCTCCCAGACAATCTCGAAACCTTACGAAACATGGTCCTGCTCAGTGTTAAGGAAACACTAAAACACAATAAAGGCACCAATTAAATTATTAAAGTAGCTGAGCTATTGGGGTACCAGCCCCAGAAAATGGACAAAATTGTTTCCCAATGGAGAAATATCCATTTATTGAGGTGGGAATCAACTGAAAATACCACTGAGTTTTGGAGCGAAGTGTATAACTACACAGACGCTTCAGGGTTAAAACCATTTGAAGGTCTGTGCAAAGCTGCTCTGGCTGCCCTCTCCTTGCCACACTCAAATGCAGAGGTTGAACAGCTGTTCAGCCAAATGAGTGTCAAAGCTAAGAAATAGACTGTCACTGCACACTTTCAACTCCATACTCCTTGTGCGGTATGGACTGAAGCTGGCTGGTGATACTTGTTACCAGCATAAACTACCCAGTGAAGTTCTGCAACAGTTTGGCACCACAGCAGCATACAGCTTTAAAGCCATGCAATCCTTTTCTGCTGATACCAGCTCATTGGACAGTGAAGATGAAGATGATTTGCTTGTAAATCTATGATTCATCAAGGAATGGATTTTCCGGAAATGAGGGAATCCAGGCTGATGGTGGCAGTGTACACTGCACTGTGAATGAGTAAAGTAATCGAGGAAACCACTGAACAGCTAACCAACCCAGCAGCACACCACGCCATTAAGAATTGGAAAGAGGTGCCTAGCAATAGACAAACACATTTAAGTTAAGATGCTAGTTGCAATTGTTCAATATAGCCTAATTGTTAATTTACTGATACACTTTGTTATTAGCTTGTTTAACTGTTGATCATTTAGGTAGCATTTTAACTACCACAGGGCTTTAATTGTTCAGTTCATGTGTAGTTTCACTGTTTAAAAGGAAAATAGCATACATAAAATGTAATTGTTCAAAAGTGTTTTAACAGTTCAATATCAATGTTGTATTTAAAAATAAAAATAAATCTGGTCATGAAAAAGTGTTGTTTGTATTCATTTAAAAAATGCTGTGTGTGTGTGTGTGTGTATTTATTTTACAAACAAATCTAAATTAGCATTTCAAATAATATCTATGTAGTTTTGCGTTGCGATTACGTAATGATGTCATGGCGCAATTACGTCACAATGTCATTTAGCAAATTTTAGCAACAAAACGATCTGCCTTTAGCAACTTCCCCTGAAAATTAGTTTGGCAACACTGGCATCAATTGATCCTGAACAGAGACTGGCATATGAGCACACGTACACACACGGTTTACAGGGACTTGGTGTGCTATAATTATAGCTGTAATATGATCATATTTGTAGTATTTTTGATACAATAATATTTGTATATATAATTGTAGGTATCTGAGCACTGGCGATTCATTCACCACCATTGCCAGCATTTTGAGTTGTCAAAACGTCTCTCAAAATGCATTTTTATACAGTCTATGGTTTTGACGGATGCAAAAAAATGCAGAAAATCGATCCTGTTCCGAATTTTTTTTTTTTTGACGGACGAAAGTTTCGGAGGCAGTGTGCAAGCGTGATTGACATAACGTGAGGTAGATTTTTTTTTTACGTGCGTAAATTTCACATGCGAATTTCGGACTCACCGTCTTCACACTGGCAGTTGAAATCAGCTCCGTCATACACAATACGCCCCCAGTGGACGTCATACTACACCGCTGAAAAGCATCGGAAAGCTTTGGAAGCAGGTAGAAAAAAAATGGCAGAGAGATTAGAACGATTGATCTTATCAGTATTTCACCCACAAAGATCTCTTCTTTTTCTGCTTGCATCTCAGCAACAGCAAGAGCATTTACCAGCCGTTCTTTTTTTGTGAATGAGCGAGGGCCACAATATTTAATTAAGTTTAATTGTATTAACTGCCCTAATAATGTTAGAAAATCATGAAAATTAAAAAAAATTATGTCATCTTATCATTATTTCATAATTTTATCAGTACCATAGCAACGTTATGGAACCGTTCATAGCCTTTCGCAAGAGTAAATTTTTTGAACACATCCTGATGACCAACGGACACGATTTTTTCCACACCGCACTCCTTCGAACCCGGTTCGGAGCCATTCGCATGCGGCCTGAGAATCTCCATAGGAAATGAATGACTTCCAGTCGTTTCATAGCCATATTGAGAGTGAGGAGTCACGTGCCGATTTGGGCGGGTTCTGAGCCGGTCGGCCATGATGGTAGGAGATGGTATCGGTTGCCAGGGGCAACGCCTTCAGAACTTCACAGAGGGACGACTAAACATTAAAGAGCTCTTTAATTTTTGTGCATTTATTATTTCGGTGGAACAGAGACAGATCTACGAATACGAGAAAGAAAAGAAAGAAAGTAAAGCAAAGCAAAGAAATAAAGTGAAAGAAAGGGGACCCTACAGGAACAAGCTCACACCAAGTGCAAAACAGCGGTATTTGGAGAATATCTCAGGCATCCAAAATATCGACCCATACGAGCTCCCTGCAGCGGAATGGCACAGAGACCTGGACCATTTACCTCCATGCACATATATGGACATTGTGAATTATCTTGTTTTTGGTTTAAGTTACTTCACAATGCAGGAGTTTAAAAGTCACAATTCTTTGGAAAGTTACAAGGCTTTCTGCTGTGGCTGGGTGCAGGAGTTGGTAAGTTTCTTCACATGCGTTTTAGTTTGCTGTAATTACATTGCATTTACTCGAAACTTCTTGACCAAAATGACAAAGTAATTAACTGCGACTGTTTCACAAACACTTAATTGTAATGAGATGTTCAATGTACACAAATGTTTCCACATGCTTTTTGATCATTACAAATAATAATCAAATTATTTTCTTAGAATAGGAGATATGCTGTCTCTCGCATCACATAAATTATCAGTAGTTAAGTATGTGGTCTTGAAGAGGATCATTTTTTCTCTCATTTGGACTCGGTCTTGATTTGGACTCAAACCTCTTTGGACTCAGTCTCAACTGGTCCTGGGGCCCGTTTCATAAAGGAGGTTAAGTGAAAACTGAGTATGTTAAGCCTGAAATGAGGGAAACTAGGTTTTCTGTTTCAGAATGGGAGGTTTGTCAAACCTGAGAAAGCAGGGTAAGTCAAGCCCGTTTCTGAAAGAGAGCTAACTTATACTCAGAGTCAGTTACCATGGTTTTTACATCGTTTGAATTAACAGTTCAAAGCAGGTGTCGGTCACCTGCTTGCAGATCATGCCTTCATTGACAGCTTGTAAATCCTTTACTAAATATAAATTTGGCTTTTAATTTTCTACCTCAGAATAACAGCAGCTACATCTGTGAACAGAATGACAGTCCGATTTTATTAAAGGATATAAAATAATTTATTGTAATAAATGAATACAAATACACAGAAGAAACAAAAGGAACATGAATCAATTAATAAACCGGAATGAATGCTTAGACAAATACACACACACACACCTATATACACATAAATACATGCATACATACACACAAATACATTATAGAAATATACACACACACACACACACACGTACAAACACCCAATATCGGTTCCCTGAGAGACGGGAACAAGATATGGCGTGCGCCGCCATGTTCACTGCTCGGATCTGCTGTACTGTCAACTCAGTCGGAAGATTTGGAGTTTATGCCACCAATACAGCGCATTATATAGTGGCGAGGTCCCGCCCTCATTTGCCGTTTTGGCTGGCATTGGCCAGTGAGAGTTGCAACTTCACTGGTGTTGTGCAATAGGATTTCAGGTAGGTTAGGAAGGAAGGGAGTCCCCAAGGCGTTAACGCCATGTCTCGTTCCCGTCTCTCAGGGAACCGAGGTTACAACAGTAACCGGAGACGTTTTGAGGTGGTAGAACAGATTAGTTGTGTTACCTCTCTTAGCTGGAACTTTTGCCCCACACACTCTACAGAGTATATTTTTCTGAAAATATGTTAAAAGTATAACCCGTGGAAAAAGGTGTTTTAAACCTTATTTTGGGGCAAAGTCATTAAAATTTTTCAGCCATTTTTATTATATTTTACTGCTGTTTCTATACATGTAGTTGACCAGTGAAAGTACAGTTCTGACTCTCTGCCCATTCATTCAGATAGGAGCCTGGTCTTGTTAGTCTGAAATAGCTGCCCGGAGGCCTTTCCAAGATGGCGGCCGAGTGGCACGACTTGCCGTGTGGACTTTGACGAAAGTTACTTGCTGTTAAGCACTTTGCAACTGACAAAATAGCAAATGGAAATACCTGGAAATTAATATTATAGTAAAAAACCAGCATAAATCAGTGATAATCCTAAATACATGTAAAGAGTGTGTGGTTAAGATTAATTTTCATTTATATACTTACTGAATTATGGTTTCCAGTGAAGAAGCCTTCATCAGTGAATGAGAGCAAGAGTGTTCATCAGTCCCTGAAACATCAGAACAGGATTTACACATTATTGATGATTTATGATCAAACTGAGGAACTTATTAACAATAGTTTTGCCATCTAAGTTATCCAACAAATTTCTCTAATCAAAATATCAACACTAATAAAAGACAAATTAAATCAGTTTAAAGTTTTTTTTTTACTTTACCTCATTAAATTAACGAGTTTAAATAAAATAAAACTGCTTCAACAAGCTAATGCACAGCATCTGATCGTAATAATGATTAAACATCTTTTTACACTCAATTTACAAAACCATCTTATCGATTTACAATGTGTAAACCTTCAACAAATCAGTCATTTACTTGGATCATGTTAAACAAGTAAACTTTAACAACAATGAACAACGTTTATCCATAAGGTACTTACACTTCAAAACTGCCGCGTCGCGGTTTTCCATTATTTTTGAATATGACGAGTCCTCTCCCGTGCCCTCATGGGATAATGTATTGTCCATCGTATGCATGCTACGGAATTCGGGCGGAAGTAGTAGGCCATCTGGGTACATCTCGCCTACTGTTTTTCGAATACTAAGAATCAGGACATGCTACTTACATACTGTTTTTCGCTTACTACACTGTAAAACCCGACAAGTTAACTTAACTCAAATCGTTTGAGTAAACCGATTGCCTTGACTGTAATACCCGACAAGTAAACTTAACTCAAACGGTTTGAGTAAACAGATATCCTTAAGTTATGTTAACTCAAACCGTTTGAGGAAACCGATTGCCTTAAACCATTTAAGTTGAAAAAACTAACAGTTATGAGTACTCTGAACTTAATTCAGTTGAGTTCACTGAAAGAAGATATACATTGCAATTAAGTGATTAAGTGATTAATTGAGCTTTAGTGATGAACACCTGCTGTTAACAAACATAATTACTGAAGAAAAGAGAGAAAGGAACAACAGCTGACTTCAGACACAGCCTCACTCAAACCTGACAAGTTATGTTAACTCAAACCGTTTGAGGAAACTGATTGCCTTAAACCATTTAAGTTGAAAAAACTAACAGTTAGGAGTACTCTGAACTTAATTCAGTTGAGTTCACTGAAAGAAGATATACATTGCAATTAAGTAATTAAGTGATTAACTAAGTGCTGATTGAGAATTAGTGATGAACAGCTGCTGTTAACAAACAGAATCACTGAAGAAAAGAGAAACACAAGAACTACTACAACTGACTTCAGACACAGACTTAGATGAAATCAACTGAAATAAAATACATGAAATCTCTCAAGATCTGATTAAACAACCCCACAAACAGCTTCACCAGCTCCACTTATTAATAACCAGACTGACTTTATTTCTGTCAGACGTCTACAGAAGATCTTATTGAGAATGAGCTAAGGTTTAGATGTTGATTTTATTGTTTCATTTGAAGTAACCATGTTAGAGATCAGTGTTTGCTTTAGTTGGGCTCTTGACCCTTCACTTCTGTCTTAGTCTTTTCTCTGGCTGTTATAACCGTGTGTTTCTAAAACATATTTGTTGTAACTCAAAAGCCCAGAATAAATGCCATCAGGTGTTAACCTGTACCTAGGTGTAGGTTGTTATACTTCATATAGGTGATGATAATTATTCATTATTGTTCACAAATATTGATCTGTACAGAGTCTAATCTCTGAGGAAACAAATGTGTAATTAGTAGAAGTGGATCTAATACAAGTGACACTAAGAGTCTGTGATAATCAGTTAATATAAAAATGGCTTCATAAACATTTTGTACACATACATTTGTATTCCATCCCAGTAGTTGGTCAGACACAGACATCAATAATCAGAATATGAACCTCAACAATGGTGACAAAAAAACATGCTGCAGTGCATGCTGGGTACTATTGTAGTACAAAACTCATCCATGGCTCCCAGCATGCTCTGCAGCTTTTTTTTTTTTTTTATGGTCACCATTGTTGAGGTTCATATTCTGATTATTGATGTCTGTGTGTGACTGTTTGACACCGTAGAAGACCACACTGTTTGGAAAGTCTTTGTATTAACTGATTATTACAGAACCACTGGCTCTTAGAATCACTTTCACTATAACCAATCAAATTACACAACACCTATTTCATCAGAGATTAGACTCCTAGCAGTTCAATAATTGATGATTATCATCGCCGATATAAAGTATAACAAGCTACATCTAAGTACAGGTTAACACCTGATGGCATTTCTTCTGGGCTTTTGAGTTACAACAAATGTGTTTTAGAAACACACGGTTATAACAGCCAGAGAAAAGACTAAGACAGAAGTGAAGGGTCAAGAGCCCAACTAAAGCAAACACTGATCTCTAACATGGTTACTTCAAATGAAACAATAAATCAACATCTAAACCTTAGTTCATTCTCAATAAGATCTTCTGTAGACGTCTGACAGAAATAAAGTCAGTCTGGTTATTAATAAGTGGAGCTGGTGATGCTGTTTGTGGGGTTGTTTAATCAGATCTTGAGAGATTTCATGTATTTTATTTCAGTTGATTTCATCTAAGTCTGTGTCTGAAGTCAGTTGTAGTAGTTCTTGTGTTTCTCTTTTCTTCAGTGATTCTGTTTGTTAGCAGCAGCTGTTCATCACTAATTATCAATCAGCACTTAGTTAATCACTTAATTATTTGAATGCAAAGTTTTAAAACTTACAGGGTTTAAATCAAGGCAATATGTTTACTCAAACGGTTTGAGTTAAGTTTACTTGTCAGGTTTTACAGTGTAGATAGTATGGAAGTATGTAATTTCGGACGCAGCGACAGTTTCTTCCTGTCTCCTCCCCCTTTTTAGACATTTCATTAATGCACGTTGGAAAATGTTCTTCTTTACTAAGTGCGACCCCCCCCCCCCCCCCCCCCCCCCAAAGTACAAATATCAAATATATAAAATATGGATTGATTTTCTATAATACAAATATATATATATATATATATATATATATATATATATATATATATATATATATATATATACCCAGATAGCAAACCGACATAGAATCAACGTAGAATCGACGTTTCTCGCGGCGTCGAAACGACGTTGATCTCCGACGTCGATCCAACATCGTTTTGCTCATCGGGTTAACGTTGATCCGACGTCAGGTACGCCATTCAAAACTAACGGAAAATCGACGCAATTGGTTGTCTTACCTAACGTTGAATCGACGTCGATTTTCAGTTAGTTGAAACGACGTCAGAGAATCAATACGTTTTCAACATAAAATCGATCTAATTGGTTTGCTTACCTAACGTTGAAACGACGTTGATTTCATTGGGGTAAAACTACTTTACTATTAACATTTTCTGCTTGTTTTAAAAATCTCACACCTTACTACTAAATAAATTAGCCTGTATAAGTAAAACTTTATTAAACACATCACATTCAGTCACAATTTCTTTATTATTTATACAATACAGTTTATACACAGGGACAAATACATGTGTAGAGCACAACCCATCTAAGTCTTGCAAATAAAATGCTTTTACACACAAATTCACACACAAATAGGTATAAAGTATATTATATGCTAATATAAATTGTGTCAAGTAACAAATTAAAAGCTATATTCACTGAATAAAAAAAAAAAAAAAAAGACCAAATGTTTTTGACTTATTTTCAGTGGGTCACAAAAGAAGATGCAAGGCAGAACCTTACAAACTGACAGCCTCAGTCACAGTTCACTATCATTGCTTTTCTAAAAATATTATATATATATATATATATATATATATATATATATATATATATATATATATACACACACACACACATATAAAAAAATAATGGTGACTGAGGCTGTCACTCTTTGCTTTTGTGTTACACAAAATAAAAGACATATGAGTGAGATGATGATTTATAAAGAAGACAGAGATACATAGTAGATCAATCAGTTTTCATTTGCAATCAAAACTAGAGTTGTTTTTAATATCAGGGATGTGACCTAATCAGGTCAGGTTTGATCGTGTAGGCCATAATTGAGACACTTTGTACATTATTATAACAAAATTGAGCACTTGTGACATTGGAATTTGTATTTGTAGAGAATATTTCAATAAATCATCAAGAAAATGTTTTTGGAGTTTCAAGCTTGTATTTTGTTTCTTTCTCTCTCACAAACACAACAAAACCTTCATTACAGGTGCATAAATCCTATTCTGCAAATTAACAAATTCACAGCATCAGTTATACCAAATTTCTGCAGGGCTGCATTTCATTTTTTCCTGAAATGTGTTTATTAGAACTGGACATATTTACAGACTTTATGAGAATAGTAATATTTGTAGAGAAGATCATGGTAGAATGACCTGCCTTTATTAAATTTGAACAGCTGAGTCTTCAGCCATTTTCCAAAAGCACTTACCTTTTCTATTCAGTTAATTTCTATTCAATTTGCTCTAATTTGTAAAAAAAAATTATAATAGTAAATAACTTATGTGTAGTGTGTTAGACTAAAGCCCCTTTCAAATGCACAGTGGTCCCCAAAAAAAAGGCCGATCAATGTTTGTGACGAAAAAATATGTGCGAACTGTAATGAAGCAGAGATCAGTTAGTTCCTCAATATCCGTTCTGAAGCTGACATCGTTCGCCAGCTTAAGTGAAACAAAACACGTCACATCGTAATGTCATGTGTCTTTACTGGATCTTTATGGTTTGTGTGTGAATGCACACACAGATTCTGGAAAATCACTGGCAGTGTGAATGAACCAAAATCTAACGATCCTGGAACAATTGCCAGGACACATTACCCATGTATTAACTAAACTGAGCACTTGTATAGACCCTTTGCAAACACGTGACTATGACCACGTGACGACGCCATGACGGACGGCAGAATCACCAGAAGCACAAGCTAAATAGTAGTGGAAGTTTCAATCAGTTTAAAATAAGTAACACTAAACTTTATGGCTTCTTCTATTGAACAAGCTGTCGTGCCGTTATTGGTCAAGGTAGGGCATCTGGTAGGTGCTCACAAAGAATGGTATTTGGAGAACTTTGAGATCGTAGGATTGGATACTGATCCTTACCTTTTTCCTCCGTTTTCACGGACCTCATTAAATCGCCAAATCTACCCGACTTCATTCCACACAATCTGTAACACTATGTGGTAAATGGGGTTGGTGTTGATATCAAAGCTTTTAAAAGTCTGAATGCTTACCAGTTCTTTGTAACGTAACCTGTTTTTAGAGGACCTGCTCGTTCGTGGCTACTCACTTAAGTTACCGTTGTTCACTGGGTGTGCCAATGCAACTTTCTAATGCAGTTGATCTATAACGTTTTATACCAAGTACCACCTCAGAAAATATTTGGCTGTCCAAGTACCACCACAATGACCAATATCAAAATTACAACAGCGTAGTAGGCCTAACTATTCAGCTAACGTTACTGCTCTGCACAGTTAAAAAACGATGCAGTTTTATTCCTAATAAGAATATTTATTGTTGTCAGCTACTTTAACATTGTAAATACACAGTTTGACCATTATCAAACAGTAAAAAAAAGTAGAAAAAAAGTAAAAAAAAAACATTTTATTACACGAACCAACACGAACTCGTACTCGTTTGGCTTGCGGTCCGTCCTACAGCTAAGCTCTTCTGCCGTCCGTCATGGCATTCACAATTCGCGCGAGTAGAGGGTGACGTCACGTGCAAAGGGTCTATACTGTTGTTCTCTTATTTGTAGAATAGGGTTTGTGCACCTCAGAATATGAAATGGTGTAACTGTTGTGTTGTGTTTGCTGGAGAGAATTAGTTAAAAAGAAACATTGTTAGTACTAAAAAAAATTATCTGTGACTTTCAATTTACAAATATGAATGTTTGACTATTCATTACAACATTTCCACTGTCACAGGTGCTCAGGTTTCCTATAATAATACCTTCACAGAACATAATAGTAGTAGTAGTCAGCTATCCATGCAAAGAAGTCAGTGTGGTGTACTGTAGGTACAGCTGTCCAGGCCAACATCTGATGTGCTGATCTCTTCAACGGTCATCACAGGAAACCTGCAATAAAAACAAAATGCATCATACATTACCAATATAACAGGGCTGTACAATCCTGTTCCTGGAGATCTACCTACCTGCAGAATTCAGATCTGACCCTGATCCAACACACGTCTGTAACTGTTAACTGCTTTCACTGATGTGCTGTGAAGTAGATTTGCTGACAAGTTCCTCCCTGAAAGTACATTGATAACACTTTGAAACTATATTTTCTCAGAGGATCGTTTAATAAAGTCACAATATTACTGTAACGGCATCAGAAAGGGGGAAGCGGGAACCGGCGGACAATCAAACATAGCTTTAATAATAAAATAAAGACAAAACATCGTGCCAGCCCCTTGCAGACGACTGTCATGCACAAACACAAAATAAAGTCCAGGCCTGGTCCTCTCTCGTCCTTCACTGTCGTCACTCCTCTTTTGTATCCCTCACATCTCCTCCGTGGGATGCGAGACTGGTGAGTGGAGCAGGTGTCCCTCATTTCTAGGGTTGGGTATCATTTGAATTTTATTGATTCCGATTCTGCTTATTGATTGACACCTTATTGTTTTATTTTTATAAATAAAATAAAGATTAATCAATTAAAGTTATTAAATATATTCAGTCAAGATCAGTGAATGTTTTTCTTTTGTTCTTTGATTAACATTAATGACAGGCAACACCATTATTAGGCTGTTGTCTCTTTAAGCAAAAACAATGTACATGTGTGTTTTCTTTCTCATATGTTCATCGGTTTACGTTCACGTAAGACAAAAACGGTTGTGTTTATGATGATATACTGATGTAGTTTTCTGTATATTGGTCGACAAATATGAAAGAAGTCAATTTCGACTCTGAACAACCTTTTCTACAGTGGAAATACACAGAACAGTCCAAGAACGCATACAAACCGGGAACCAGTAGTGAAACCGCTGCTCTCTGTGCACACGCTTGCGCTTCATGCACGCTGTACACAAACAGGGCGCAAATTATTTCCGTTCCTGCACTTAATCGTTTTTAATCAAATTGGAATTCGAAAGCTGGAATTGTTAAGCAGAATCGAAATGCACGCGTCTTATCGAATACTCGGTTCTTGGAAATTTGGAACCGGTTCTAAAATGGAACCGGTTTTTGATACCCATGCCTACTCATTTCCCAATCACTCCACCGGCCTCGCTCCATTCCCAAGGCTCTCGGCCCCACCCCACTCGTCACAATTACTTTTTTAATGATCTCAGTAATAACATTGTTAAATAAAATTAGCATTGCTAACAGGCGAGTGCTTATGAGAAAGGCGTGCAACAGCTTTTTATGTTCATTTACAGTCATTTACATTTGTATCATAAATACATAGGAGTACAAGCAGAAAATGTCGGAGCACACCTTAAATCACCCTGAAAACTTACCTTTTAGGGCAATGATTACAATATAAGGATTATTTAGCAGCTTTGCATGTTCATCTATAGTTTCCATCATCTGAAATCTTTGTGAGGTCTGGCATCTTCTGAAGTCTCCACACGCGAGGCTGGAGAAACAGGAAAACAAAAGGAGAAAGATTAGCATAGCTGTTCATATTTCAAACTAAAGATTTATTTCATCACATTTAACAGAAGTGAAACATGAGATGTTTTCTTTGTGAATACATGTTAAAATGTCATTGAATGTTCACAGTGAGCTTGATTGACAGGTGATCTGACCTATCATAACGCCAATACTGCCATCTTGCCTGACAATATATATAATGTGCATCTAAGAGCCTTAAATTTTCTCAAAAATCGGCCGTGCATCTGATAATCCGGTGTGCCTTATGTGTGCACTGAGTTCCAAAATCTGTAAAAATGTTGTTGTGTGACTTTGGTAAGCACTCCGTTTACCTGACTGTTGGACCATTTCCCGATGAAACAGGGAGGTAATACGTACACTACGTACGCTGGCAGTGATCAACCATGATGAGAGGGAACCCGGCATGTTTGATGAAGAAAGCGGTTCAAAAGCTGTTGCCCAGCTGTTCAACTCAGACACAGAAGATGAGGACTTTGATGGATCTGTTGGAGAAGATTGATTAAAAAATAATGTGAGTGTATTGTTAAATAGTAGAATAAAGTTCAACTAAACTCACAGTTTTGAGACTGTGCCTTATAATCCGGTGCGCCATATGGTGCAGAAAATACGGTAGACAGGAGAGTAGATTAACTTCGGTGGACTTAAAACTTGAAAAATGTTGTATAAAGATGTGTGATATCTTTTATTTTGTGCTTCAATTAAATATGAATCGATCGGTTCATGTGTGCTGCTTGAACTGAGCCACTACAGCGATCTGTAACACATTAAAACAGCACAAAACACTATTTATTGTTTGAATTTCTTAAAAAAAAAAAAAAAAAGGGACCAAATTTAAAAGCTGAAAACTTGTTTCATACCAGAAGTGACCTTCTCTGTCTTCTTCTGTCTGTGTGTTGTCAGTTTCCTCTTTGGTCCACGATGTATTTTTCGCTGTGTGAGAACAAGGTGTGTACTGTGTGAGCAGCATGGCGTGTCAGACATAGCAACAGTTTTTAAGGAGGGATGGTTTTCTGCGAAGGGTCAGTTGATTGCTACGATCAAAGCTGATTTTTCAGCATCATTACTTCAGTCTTTAGCGTCATATGAACCTCCAGAAATCATTATAATATGCTGCTCTTTGCCAAAGAAAAACTTCTGATAAATATGAATGTAAAAAAAACAGCTCTGTTTTATATTTTTCTGTAAACTGTTTATAACAGCATAGAGTTCATTTATTTATTTTGAAGCTTGATTGTTATATAGACCCCAGACCTCTAAATGGTAATGTAGACTACATTTTTAAAAATAAATTCATATTTTTATTCAGCAAGGGCACATTAAATTAATCAAAAGTTAGTGTCAAGAAGAATTTTCTATTTAGCAAAGAATTCTCTCTCTCTCTCTACATATATATTCATATATTGAGCAGCACAACTGTTTTCAACATTGTTAATAATCAGAAATGTTTCTTAAGCAGTAAATCATCATATTAGAATGATTTCTGAAGATCATGTGTCACTGAAGACTGGAGGAATGATGCTGAAAATACAGCTGCACATCACAGAAATAAATTACATTTCACCAAAAACTGCTATTTTAAATTGTAATATTATTTCAGAAATTGGGAAGGATAGCATTAGTGTATGTTTGGGGTAAACCTGCTAGTCATATGGATCAGTGTGCCTTGGAGATGTTGTTGGAAAGGAGGCTGGCTCAGACTCTGGGATGCAGAAGATCATCAACACTAGAAGAATCTAGAAATATAACAAGCAATCTGTCACAGAGCCAACAATATTCAGTATACAATGACAGTTTTATCACAAGAAACCAAGCTACTAGAAATGTAGAAAAGAGAAAGAATATGTATTTAATAAATATCCTGAACAGTTTTTATCAATATTTGTTTATCAGTAGACGAGATCAAAATGCGTTTGAACTGTGACGCTGATGTAATGACGTCACTGATTAACGGTAAAGTTAGTGTATATTTAGGTTAAATAAAATGCTCACTGACTTGTTCGAAAACCATTTCTATGAAGTAAATTCAACAGATGCTGGTCAAATACAAGCAAAAGAGATGTCAGGAACAGTGGCATATGATATTTATGCAATTTTAATTTACTAAACTTACCGAAATCAGTGAAAACAGCAGCGAGACACGGAGCGTGCAGCTTGCCAGTGTTGTCGATCGCCCGTTTCCATGGCAACTCCCTCCGCTCCAGTGTTTGAATCTGAATGAACGCGCTCCAATGTTCAGCGCGCGCTCGTTAAAACACGCAGAATTTACAGCAACACTCAACCCCCGATTAGCTCATTACAAAATCGGCTTGTGTGGGTGTATACTGTGAGACCAAATAGTTGACTTGAACCTCTAACGCTGGCACTCTATTTGTTTTCTCACCGCTTGTTTCCTTAAAAAAAGAAGAAAAAATTTCCACTTCAGACTTAAGTAACTTATCATATAATATTCAGTGGCAGACGGACAACCCACGAGGCTATATAAAATAATGAATACAAATACATTTAGTTTCTCTTTTTCTTTCTGTGAGAGTGCACGCGCAGATCTCCGATGCCTCTGATCCAGTTTCAACATTGATCCGACGTTATGATTTCGATCAGATGCGTCGGCTGTGTCGGTTGATGATTCAACGTGATTTCGACGTTGAATCGATGCTTTATTTTCCACTAAATAACGTTCTGATGTTCCGACCAAATAGTGAACGTTGATCCAATATCGAAATTTGATCGACGACCGATACTGACCTTTACAACCAAAAATCGACGTTGAATCAACGTCTGCTTGCTATCTGGGTATATATATATATATATATATATATATATATATATATATATATATATATATATATATATATATATATATGTAAGATACTTCTAAGTTAGGTGCATTTTACTTAAGTAAAATCATATGCCAGTGTGGTAATAAAAATAATCTTAATGCAAATGGAAAACAAGATTATTCTGAGTGTCTATTACTAAGTGCAAATCTACTGTAGCTCCGCCCTCTATCAACACAAAGTTAAATACGACACATGTAAATAACGGCTTCAATGGTGTAGGCAGTAATGTTTTTGGCACGGAAAACTAGCTTGTAATGCGATTGATTGGGTGTTCGACCGGCTTTTGCCGAGCTCGTTCTTCTGACTTTTCCAATCACATGTCACATTAGAATTTATTTTCAATAAAAATGAACAAAATGTTCTAAAAGTGGAAGTAAAGTGCCTAACGAGTGTTTAATAATGATGCAACTATTTATAATTGTAATAAATATTGTAAATAATCATTTACAATCTGTTATTATTGCATCCTGTTAATGTATAACAATACTGAGGTGCAAATGTATCTGCAAGTATAAAGTATAACTAGCATCTAATTATCATTTACACTATCAGTTTTCACCTGTGATATTATAACACTGAGAATAATTAAATTTGTATTGAGTCTGAAGTATGCAGACGGCTTTTTGGCGGGAGCTGTTGCCATGGCGAATCGTAATATCGGCGCTCCAGTTTGATAATGGCTTTTTATAGTTGTTGTGCACGCGCTTAACTCAGAGTCAGTCAATTTAGAGTTGATTAAACCAACTCTTTTCAGCTGTTCTGTAACCGAAAACTCAGTTTCCCATCTCAGGATAACTCAGAGTTAAAGTTTAAACTCAGAGTTGGTTGAACCTCCTTAGTGAAACGGGCCCCTGGTCTTGGACTTGGACCCGACAAAGCTGGACTTGACTACAGCTCTAATTCATACATTAATTATATTCATTAAAATTATTCATTTTACCTTGGTGAATATGCCGAGATAACGGTCGCTGCACGACCAGTTTGAAAGTTCTGTGCCACTGCCACTAGTAATGCCACAGTCGTGTACAAATGTAATGCGCAAAGGCTAAACGTTACATAACCAGCTCTTTTTAATCTGCGCTAAAATCCTATTCACTACATTGTTAACTAAAAGTGCTATCTCTGCGCTCGCTGAACACAACAGATGCAAATATAGAAGCATGTGCGTGCACTGAAGTCGCTGGGTGGCAACTAAAACTTAGAGATGAAAAACAAACAACACAATTCGTTTTTAGCATTAACGTTAGCAGGCAGATAACATACAAATAACTTACCATGGTGGAATAAAACAAAAAGAAAAAATAACAAAATCGCCATTCCACTATCCCCATAAGAAAAAAAAAGATTTAAGTTATCATTAACCGTCGAAGTTCAATTCCAATTCTCAAGAACGCAAGTACAGAGGACGTATGGATTGTTGTTGATTTCAAGGATGCATCGAGCGCGAGAAGGGTCTGGCTGCAGACCGTGGGCGAGTGGAGCTCCACTCTCAAACCGGAAATACGTCACCTCCACTTGAAAACATCAAGATGGCGTCGCCGGGAGTACTTCAAACTTAAACTCAGGTAATTTTATCTCTGCATCGCTAAAATGGTGAACTGACGCTGTTGTAACGTGCAGTGTAAGAAAAACGCGCAGGGCTTACGTGAAATTACTCCCAAAAGGATTAATAAACACTATGGATTTATAGATTTATATCGCGAGCGATGTTGATGTCTGGCCACTAATCTATAAATCATATATACACCACATATAGTCATGTATAGATCAATGTGTCTGTCCAATATGTCTTTTTTATTAAGTTATCAAGTTCAATTACAAACCTTTACGCCATATTTCAACAACTGAACACATATTATTAGTGTTGATTCAGCCAAATAGAAAGAAAAAAGATGGAAAAAAATAACAAATAACATTAATCACACCATAAGATAAAACAGAATAAATAAGGGAAAGGGGAAAGAAAAAGAAAGATGAGGGTCTTATTCTAACAACAAAAACAAGTTCAAAGCATACAAGAGTTTCTGGGCGTTCCTGTCCATCCTGTAATGAAGAGACTTTGCAAATATCTTTAGTTCATTCTTCCATCCGCTGAAGTGAGGTTTAACCTTTAAAAACTTACATCTATGAATCTAGTATTTGCACAAAGTAATTAAGTTATTTATCAAAAAGTCCTTGGATCTTTTCCTTCAACAATACTCCAACCTTAACTGAGAACACAGTCAAAGGGTGTACTGATATCTGTTTGGAATAAACCAGTTTTGAAATTCCAGCCAAAAAGTCTGTACAGATTCACATTGGAAAAACATATGACCTACAGTTTCAATATCGTTCTCACAGAACCTGCATGAATTGTTCTCCCAATTAAATCTTTCTTGTAGGAAGTTATTAGATGGATAAATGTCATTTAGTATTTTAAATGTTACTTCTTTGGCTTTAGGAAGAACTGGATAAGTAAAATAACACTTCCTTATTTTGTTTGCCTCTTCTTCACTAAATTCTTGAAGAACATACTTTCTTTTCAGTTGACTGGGGATGTACAGTTTGGATAATACATTTCTGAAAAACTTATTTGTTAATTGTTTGCTTTTTAAATTTTTACCTTTAGTACATGATGGATAGCATAGGTTTAACTTAGTTTTTGGTGGCTTGTGGTAAAATAACGTAGTGAATAATGAAAGGACATGATCGTTTTGTATGTGTATGCCTTTAGCATTTGTTATATAATGTTAAAAAGGTCATATGAAGTGGTTGTTCTCATATTTAATTTATTAAATTCACTTTCAATTCACTTCCAGGGATAGGATTGGCATAGAAGATGCAGCACTCTTTACATTTTAAATGTATTTTGTCACCCTCGAAGTCAAAGTCTTTTTACATGTGACATTAACATGTACATATTTATTTTTTTCTATTTTGTTGTTCTGTTATTCTATTGTTTGACTTTTTTTGTTTCAGATCAAATGTATATTAAGTGTTATCCATCCTCATAACACCTCCACAAATAGAGAGTGGAACTTCTGAGCACCATCACCTTGTCTGCTTTGGGACTGTCATAGGTGAATGATGCAGTACTTTTCTGTGTTGAATTTACATAACGTCAGTACACAGACATAGTTTTGTTCCAGTTTTTCTGTGCTCAAGTCTTCTTTGTGTCCCCAGCCCAGCAATCAGATGCATCAGAACAACAAAGCACAACTGTGGTGGCCCAGGCACCTTCAGCAACAAGTAAATTGCTTTAACATTAATGATAATGAAATGTCAGTATTTTAATTAAATTTGACCCATCTGATGTAATTAGTCATGCCAGAGATTTAACAACACTGTCAGTCAGGAGCATATTTAACAGGAGCCACACTCAACTGGCTTGAGGGTTACTTCAGTAAGTGTGGTTGACCCTCTTGTTTTTGTGGCTATAACAATTAGGCTAAGTCATCTCACTCTCTTCCATTTCCTTAACATGAAACTTTTGACTGAAACATGAAAATGATACTGAACAGGTGCAGTGAAGATATTTAAAAGAGACACTATCACTATCTAAAGTACAGAAAGCCTTACATCATCTCTAGGTGCAGTCGCCTACAGTGCAGCCAGCTTCACAATGACTGTGGGGCTGGTCACCAGAAAAATGGACAACAGGGAGTGCTTTTGGGGTTTTACTCCTCAAATGACCACCCTGGCTACTGTAGCTGGGATTGCTTCACAGACGATGGAGGTCTTGAAGAGTAAAGTGTGCGTGCGAACACATTGTGTTTTTATGGTAACAATTATGGTCACTTGCAGTTCATGTGTTTTCAGTGTAGTGTAAGATGTGTTTATTATTATTATTACTTTGTATGTGTTGTTATTTTGATTAAAATACAAAATTCAACACACAAAATTCTGGTTGAGATATTATTTTAATAATTTATTTAATATTTCATTATTTTTTCACTGCTAAATATTACAAACATAAGGTTAACTTTCTAAAATGTATGGAATGTTACATTGTCAGTTGTACATTGGTAAAACAAACATGAACAAAAGGCAGAAGCCCTAAAAATATGGATTGTGGATGTCTGTAAAAAAAAATTTGCCATGTCGTGTCATAAACCGTGAAAGATTAGTATATTATTATTTTCATTATTTCTACTAGGTAAAAGTAACAACTATAAAAGTACAGAACATATTAACATTACGTACAAAGAGGTGACATAACTTGCAAAGCACCCTTTATACATGTATATAACAAGTTATAATACTAAACAAAAGTTTGCTGGAGGTGACTTATTTTTGCTCTTGAATGGAGATCAAGAGCATTATATGATGACATGCACTAGTCACTTGTGCAGCATTGGTCTGCTCACTCACCGCTCACTACCTCATTCGTCATGGAACTGACGTCATTACACAACCTCATCAGTCAGTTAAATAACTGCTCTTGGTCACTTGTCACTTTAATCAGACTTAAGATATTTTTAATAAGTGATTTTTTTTTTTTTTGCACTAATAAATCTTTTAACTGCACTGTTGTTCACTTCATTGATTTGCACTATATCTGTCATTTACCTTGCGCTGCTTTATTTAACTTTATTTTTAACCTTTATTTTTATTATGTCTTTTTTATCATTCCCTTATTGTATAGTTGTATCTACATTTTATATTTGATCTAGTTATTTTTTAGGCTTTAATGTTAATGTTATCTGTATGCACCGGGGTCTGAGTGTAACGCAATTTCGATTCTCTGTATGTATGTACTGTACATGTGGAAATTGACAATAAAGCAGACTTGAACTTGAACCTGAGATCCACTCGCCGCCATGGAGGTGACGTAATTATACGGAAAGTGTTGCCCGGACCAACATGGCGCCCGCGTCATTAGTGGAGGCGACGTAATTCTACGGTAAGTGTGGCCCGGTCCAACATGGCGGCGGCGTCGCTAGTGGAGGTGACGTATTTCCGCTCTTGAGTGGAGCTCCACTCGCCCATATGTCTGCAGCCAGACCCTCGCTGAGTCCCAATTCGCCTACTTATAATTTTGACCTAAAAGTATTTACTTTTTTGTGAGCAAAAAGTACATACTTTTGAGTGTGAAGGAAAAGAGTATGCACTTTCTGGGACATACTTCTATGATGTCATGCAACGTGAACGACAAAGTGCTTGCCTAGTTACGCACACCACAACTGTTAACGTTCCATTCATTTTTATGTCCAATACAATTTTATTTACTATTCCCATCTTTTTTTCTCATCGTTTTTTTTTTTCCGCTGCCAATATCCCGGAGTAATGCATGCACTCAAACAGTACACTGACCGGGATATTGGTTTATTTTAACTCAGAGGGAGTGTTGGCCACATTAAAAAAGTTAACAGCTTAAGTAATTTGTGGATTAATGCGTATTAGAGATGCAAACCGTTTAAAACGATTCAGTTCGATTTGGTGAACTGGTTCAAAAAGATCCGGTTACATCGAATGATTCGTTCTCGATCCGGATATCACAAACTGCTTTGTTTTGAACTCTCTCTCACAACAGACACAGAAGAGAAGACAATGCTGAATAAAGTCATAGTTTTTACTATTATTGGACCAAAATTTATTTTCGATGCTTCAACAAATTCTAACTGATCGATGTCACATGGACTACTTTGATGATGTTTTTCTTACCTTTCTGGACATGGACAGTATACCGTACACACAGCTTCAATGGAGGGACTGAAAGCCCTCGGACTAAATCTAAAATATCTTCAACTTTGTTCTGAAGATAAACGGAGGTCTTACTGGTTTGGAACAGCATAAGGGTGAGTTATTAATGACATAATTATGATTTTTGGGTGAACTATCCCTTTAAGTTGCTATTTTATATTGTCCTCCAGCAAATAATTAATGTATCCCTGGTGGTAAAAAATTAAATAAAATCTTATGCTGTTGCCAAAATAATTAGTTCTAACATTACCGCTGTATTGTTTATTTTATTTTTTTTTTTTTGATTAGGTTGATGCAGTGCAAGATATGCAGATTTGAACACCCTGCCCAGGAGGTCCTTTTGAAACATGACCAATTGTGCCACTACCAGGGAAGATACTGCCAACTACCCTGCTTCTACACAGATTGCATCTGCTCCTTTAAAACCACTGGTTGAAGTCTCACCTTTTAAGATCACACAAGTGCTTATCTTCACGTGAGAGTCACTTAACATTGAATGGTGAATTGTGTGACTTTAAGGAAATTTGTAAAACACCCTATTACTCCAAACATATAAGGAGCCATTGAAAAAAAATCATAAAATTTTAAGGTGCCCTTTTAGCCAGTGTGGTTTTTAAAACACATCCGATTTCATCATCCAGTGGTCACAGAAGCCAAAAACATTGCAGATTTTCCATTACAGACTTTAAAGCAAATATCATTATTCAAAATGCAGAACCAAAAGACAGTGAGCCACAAACTGTTGTTATGCACACACATATCACCATTGTAGTTAATTTTATATTGCTTGTGATCATTTAAAAATTTATTTCTAGTCAACTAAACACAAAATTGGAAGGTTAACTAAAAGTTCACTTAACTTAATATATTATGTTGATTGAACATGCACAAAAGTTTGTACAACTAATTGACCTTTAAGTTGAGCAAACTCAAAAATCTGCTGAAGCCGGTTGCCTTAAAAGTTGGCCCAACTTATGATTTTTTACAGTGTACTTATCATTCTTTTAATTACACAAATGTCTCGTTAAAAATGTCTGATGAAACTGATCTGAGATCAGGCGATCTCAATGAATTTGCATGATTCATGGGTATACAGAGATCACCCCCCAATGACAAACCATTGAAATTTCGAAATGTTTCGAAAAAATCCTGACGTCACGATTTTAATTTGTATTATTTACTTGATAAACATACAAAATACCAAATAAACAACAGAAGAAACTATTTTTAATTCAGAGATGTCCAAACAGCAGTATAACAAAAAATACATAGATAAACAAAATAAACACAACAGAAAAATAAATAAATACAGAAAAAAATAATCATCAAATCATCAAAAATCCACAATGACAACAACAACAACAAACATTCAAAAGACTACATAGTTTAAGGGCTTTTTTGTGACCATGAGCTTTAGGGATTTAAAGAAGACCAATAAATCTAGGGATGCACGATCATGATTTTTCATGGCCGATTCCGATAGCGATTGTTTTTCAAGCAAACTGGCCGATTTCGATATAGATTTCCGTTTTTTCTTTTTTTTCTTTTTTTCTTTAAGCAAACAAGACGGGGAAAGTATGCATAAACAAGACGTTTATTTGGTATTTAATAGGCCAAACTGGCTTTTGGGTATTGAAAACAATAAACGTAACCATCTGAATTAACAGCAGTAACAGCACAGCCTACGTTCAATACAAACACAGATGGTACAGACATCAGAATTTAGCTTTTGTTTTTGAATTGGGTTGAAACTACAGAGAACTGGCCTTAAATGAAAAGATTAACTGTAACCATGTGAAATTAAAGGCAATAACTGCATAGTTCTACAGTCCACAGTTCTACAGTCCACACAACACAATTCTGTCATGAGATGTCGACTGTATTGTTTGCGATTGTTATCGCTGAATAAATGCACTTACTCGACCACTGATGTCTGAATAGAGCAACAGACTATGGCCGTTTGGAATTACAATTAGGGAATTAAGTTATATTTACCAGTCTTTGGTATTAATTTATATATATTTATAAATTAAAAATATTATATTATATTAATATTATTTGACCCTTTAACTTAAGCACTCACTATTTTAATTAAATTCTTAAAAAAAAAAAAAAAAAAAAAAAAGAGACTTGTTATAGCACCTATAGATTACTGTTTTTTGTTGTTGTTGTTTTTGATTGCTTCCCGTCCTCATTTGTAAGACGTTTAGGTAAAAGCATCTGCTAAATGAGTAAATGTAAATGTTAATATGTGCTTCAGCAACTAGCTCCCCATCAAAAGGGTTTTAAATGTCAGTAGGAACATAGTTTCATGCCACAGAGCTTCTTTTAAAACCACAGACAGATGACATAATAAATTCCTTATCCCAGTTGCATAGTTTAAATTGTGAAATGCATGCACTAAAAAGTTGACAGAATACACTTTCTGTACTTGTTTTGCACTACTTTAGTTACATTACATATAGGCCAAAATGTGTTCGTTTAATAAAAATCAGTAGGTGATCACTTGGTCTAGATTTTCTTTACCTGCTTAAAATAGTGGTTTAATTTAAACAGTTTTTGTTATGTTTTTTTTTTTTTTTTTTACCTTACCTCTTTGCGTCTCTAAACAGTGCTGTCTCCTCGCTAGTGAGAAATGTCATGGGTAGCCTTTAAGTTGTTACTATAGTTACTAGTACTAGTTGTTAGTACTAGTTGTTACACTATATATGCTAACTGATAAAATCATCAGTGCAGCGCTGATAAACACCTTCATGTGCAAACTGTGTGAACGTTATTACTGTTAACTATGCGAAGTGATATGGAACTGTAATGCGGTCAAGAGAGCTGCCTTGAACTACGTTGATCATTCATGTAGTCATACGTACAGAAAATAATTGCATACCTCTGAATGTTCATCAGCCAATCAGATTCAAGCATTCAACAGCCCCATAGTATACAGGTTTTTTTTTTCAGTTAATGTTTCAATTATTTTCAATTATGGCTATATGAATATATCAATTTCATTCAGTTCTGCAGTGGTGTTTGGGGTAAAAATAGAATGGTACTAGTGATGTTACAGTGATGTCTCACTGGCAGCCTCAGCCTCATCTCATCAGGGGACGTCACCCTGTCCCACATTTTCCATCAACATAGGTTCAGATAGAGTCTTGTAAATGACCCGACTGTAATAAAACACAGATTCACAGAAGGTAAATTAAGATTTTGTAGTTGCACATTATGCTTTTTCCTGATGCACCAACATTTTCTCTTCCTCAGTGTAAATAGACTTAAGTGTTCATATATATCTCACCTGATCACTGTCTCGTGATGTGGGGTCTGTTTGAACAATAACAAAACTCAATTAAACACATTACTTTGAGTAGAAAAATACTTTTACATCTTTGAAAGATTCCTGTCACACTTTTTCCATCTTGTTAAATCATCTGTATGTAATACTCACTATTCTGTCCTGCTCGAGGACGCTTGAGATAGTAAATCACACCAGCAGCTGCGGTCACGAACAACAGAACAACACCAACACCAACACATATTTCTGCTACAGCAGCTGAAGACAGACCTGAATCTGAAACAGATAAGGACAGACATCATTACTACATCGAGAACGATAATCAGTTGTTACATCTACAACTAGTTTTCTTTAGTGTCAGTCCCAAACACTGACAGTGTGAATGTAGCCAGTAAGCGGTCAAGGACACCTCAGTCGTGTGAACTGAAGGTGGAGAAGATCTCTGTACATTTACACTCCCACCCTACAATTCCTGGCTGTACTGAAACTCTGAACCCCCAACCTTTTGGTTACAAGTTCGACTCTCTAACCATTAGGCCATAAGTGTCCTCATTTAACTGAATTTGCTTAATTTTACTTTAATGTTATTAATTTTACATGTTATTAGCATTAGACGTGTGAACTGGACAAATTTGTTGTGGCATTTTGAAGCGTATGCAAAGGTGACAGATCGCAATTATATTAATGACTCAAAGCTCACTTTTGACCACAATAAAAATATTTACTGGGATTATTGAAACATGTGAAAATGTATTTTAAAATTGCTTCATGGAAAGACTAAACTTTACTCACCAATGACAGAAAAAATGAATGTTTTCAAACTGGTGACACTGACGCTGTTCTGAAGGATGCTGCTGATGATCTGTAGTTGATAATCTCCAGAGTCTGTGGTTCTGGTGTCTGTGATGGTCAGAGATCCAGTCTGATCCAGCTTCAGTCTGTCTCTGAATCTTTCTTTACACTGAACATCTGTACAGACGTTACTCTGATCTCCAGTGATTTCAGTGATGAGAGTCTCATTAAAATACCACCTCATCACATAATTAGTGGTTTTCATGACACCAGGATCAAAAGTGACAGATTCTCCGTCCTTCACTGATATTTTCTTCACTTTATCAGGAACATCTGAAACACAAACCGACAGCAGATCTTGACTTTCAGCATGAAACACAACATTAGTGAATGCATTTTGTTTCAAAGATGAAGGTTTTATTAAATGTCTCACCAAGAACAGTAACAATTAAGGTCTTTTCACTTATGTTGCTTCTCCTGAAGATCTTCAGTTGATAGACCCCAGGGTCTGTAGTGTTGATGTTCATGATGGTAAGAGATCCGGTTTGCTTCTCTAGTTTCAGTCTGTCTCTGAATCTCTCAGTACCTTCATTACACTGAACATCTGTACAGATATAACTGAGATCTCCGGTGATTGCAGCGATACAGGTATCATTGAAATACCATAAAATCTCTTCTTGTTGTGTTGTAGTAACATTAGTGTACAGAGTAACGGAATCTCCCTCCGTCACCGATACTGTCACTCTGTCTGTAATAACACTTAAAACACCTGGAGAGAGAGAAAAATATAATTATGAATCATGCCGGGGGTAGTGGGACATAATTATTTAGCAAAAAATAATCATTAAAATTATAACATCGTTTTAATCATACACTAGATTTAATTATATCTCATGGAATCGATCTTACTGCTATAGATATTGTACCTCAAAGTGATGATATTACAGACCATTTCCTTGTATCGTGCATGCTGCGTATAACTGATATTAACTATATGTCTCAGCGTTACCGTCTGGGCAGAACTATTGTTCCAGCCACCAAAGAAAGATTCACAAATAACCTGCCTGATCTATCTCAACTGCTATTTGTACCCAAAAATACACATGCATTAGACAAAATGACTGACAACATGGGCACTGTTTTCTCTAATACATTAGAAACTGTTGCCCCCATCAAATTGAAAAAGGTTAGAGAAAAACGTACTGTGCCATGGTATAACAGTAATATTCACTCTCTCAAGAAAGTAACTCGTAGTCTTGAATGCAAATGGAGAAAAACTAACTGTATGAAAAACAATATGTCCAGCTATAGACAGGCTCTAAAAACTGCTAGGGCAGAGCATATACACAAACTCATTGAAAATAACCAAAACAATCCAAGGTTTTTATTTAGCACAGTGGCTAAATTAACAAATTACCAGACGCCACCTGATTCAAATATTCCACCAACGTTAAATAGTAATGACTAAAATAGATAACATTAGAAATACAATAGCGAATGTAGATTCTACAGCGTCTAACACTTCAGTTTCATCCAGCGTAGCCAAAGATAAACTGCAGTGCTTTACAAATATAAGACAGGAAGAGCTAAATAAACTTATCACTGTATCTGAACCAACAACATGTTTATTAGATCCTGTACCCACTAAATTACTGAAAGAGCTGTTACCTGTAGCCGAAGAACCGCTTCTCAATATCATTAACTCGTCGTTATCTTTAGGTCACGTCCCAAAACCATTCAAGCTGGCGGTTATCAAGCCTCTTATTAAGAAACCAAAACTAGATCCTAGTGTACTGGCAAATTATAGGCCTATTTCAAATCTTCCATTTATGTCAAAAATTTTAGAAAAAGTTGTGTCTGCTCAATTGAGCACCTTCCTGCATAAAAATGATCTGTATGAAGAATTTCAGTCAGGTTTTAGGCCCCACCATAGCACAGAAACTGCACTTGTTAAAATTACAAATGACCTGCTCCTTGCGTCAGACCAAGGCTGCATCTCATTTCTAGTCTTACTTGATCTTAGTGCTGCGTTCGACACCATAGATCATGACATACTCATAGATCGATTACAAAACTATACAGGTATTCAAGGGCAGGCTCTAAGATGGTTTAGAACCTACCTGTCCGATCGCTACCATTTTGTTTACTTAAATGGGGAGTCATCTCATTTATCACCAGTAAAATATGGAGTGCCACAAGGATCCGTCCTAGGTCCCCTTCTATTATCAATATACACGTTGCCCCTTGGTAATATAATTAGAAAATACGGAATTAGCTTCCACTGTTATGCTGATGATACTCAGCTATATATCTCAACGAGACCAGATGAAACTTCTCAATTATTTAAGCTAACAGATACTAATTATTGGACCAAAAAACACTACACAGAATCTTGTAGATTACAATTTGCAACTAGACGGATGTACTGTTACTTCCTCTACAGTCAGAAATCTGGGTGTTATATTAGACAGCAATTTGTCTTTTGAAAATCATATTTCCCATTTTACAAAAACTGCATTCTTCCATCTTAGAAACATTGCCAAGCTACGAAACATGTTACCTGTTTCTGATCCAGAAAAGCTAGTTCAAGCATTCATGACCTCTAGACTGGACTATTGTAATGCACTTCTAGGTGGTTGTCCTGCTTCGTCAATAAACAAGCTACAGGTAGTCCAAAATGCAGCAGCTAGAGTCCTTACCAGGTCAAGAAAATATGATCATATTACCCCAATTTTACAGTCTCTGCACTGGCTACCTCTTCCGTATCAGTTACAAATTATCATTACTTACCTATAATGCCCTAAATGGTTTAGCTCCTGCATACCTAACTAGCCTTCTACCACACTACAACCCATCACGCTCCCTAAGGTCACAAAACACTGGACTTTTGGTAGTTCCTAGGATAGCAAAGTCCACTAAAGGAGGTAGAGCTTTCTCACATTTGGCTCCCAAACTCTGGAATAGTCTTCCTGATAATGTTCGGGGTTCAGACACACTGTCTCTGTTTAAATCTAGATTAAAAACGCATCTCTTTCGCCAAGCATTCAAATAATGTATCTCTTAAATTGTGAGTGTAGTTGCATCTGATCAAAGGTGCATTTTTATTCATTAGCTTGGGTTAAACTAATCTTACTTTGATGGATCAGCAGCTATGCTAATGATGTCTCTATTTGTTTCTATGTTTCGCCACGGGATTTACATTCCGTGGTAACTAGGATTACACAAGCTCCAGTCTGGATCCAGAACACCTGAGAAGAGATGATGCTGACCCTCAGAGGACCCCAGATGATGCTAACCCTGAATCAACAAACAGAACTAACCAATATTGCTACAAGTGTGACTGCATCATATAACAACTATTCATTATTAATATTAATAATGTTCATCGTCTGGCTGACTACGTCTTGTATAAATCTTTTCTAAAAATCCTGTCAAACGTGCACAAACTGACAGTCACCACCATAAGCTACTACTGAATATTGTAGAAACGTAATTTTCTGTAAAGTTGCTTTGTAATGATTTCTATTGTAAAAAGCGCTATTCAAATAAACTTGAATTGAATTGAATAATTGATTCACACATTCAAGTTTATTTTTACAGAGCATCAACGGAGTTGTGCAAGTGTTTTTGTTTGTTCCCTGCATTTCGAAGATGCTTGTTTTACAAACAAGGCCCAGTTTGACGCCGGATTTGCGTATCGTTTATTTCTTAAGGATAATGCAGTCCCAACGAAAAAGGGTCACGATTGTGTGTTGGAACCACAGGCGGTGAGTAAAACTGCTTCAAATATCTCTGTGTTGTTAACTTAGCTATCGGCGCGTAAGAACATCAAGTAAACAACATGCGATGTTGTCATCAAACTGCACTTTCCACATTTTCAGCTTAAAAAAAAAAAAAAAGACGACATAAAGTGGAACTTAGTCATTTTCCAAAACCGCTGAGCAAATATATAGAGTTTCATTACATACCACATAGAGACGTCGTTGCTGATGCTGCTCTTGTTAAATTTCAGCCTCTGGATCTGATTCTGGATCATAAATATACGCTGAATCTGACTGTTTAGCCATGGTTTAGTCACGGTAATGTCACAGCTTCCAAACGCTCTCAACGCAAAAGCCTACTGGCGCTCGTGATTCTTTAGCTCCGCCCACACGTCACGCCTCCAGCAGCTCGTGTTTTTCCGGGAAAAATCGGTACAGACTATCTTTCTCTTATGAATATAATAAAACTAAAGACTTTTTGGAGTTATGAAGGATGCAGTACTACTCTATAGGTACTCAAGATTAACAGGATATTGAGTGAAAACGAGCATTTCACCACCCTTTATTGAACACCCTATATATATATATATATATATAAATAAATAAATATATATATTTTATGCCACTGACTGGACGGGGCAGAGTCGTGTGGTTACACACGCGGTAGTATGCTTTTAAGGGGGAAGTATTAACAGGATTAAAAAAATCGAAATAAATGACATGGGAAAATTACATCGGTTAGAGGTTCTGAATTTCGGATTCGATTTCTTTTTGATTAATCGTCCAGGCCTACTCTGAAGTGAATAAACCATTTATCTTTATAGCCCTCTAAAGCACAATATAGGTCCATATCTCATTAACGCTGCAGTAAACTGGGTTTTATATTATGTGAGCATATAGTATGGGATGTCACTTATAAGAACTGAACATTGTTTTTTTTCTGCTTATTAGAAATGGGGTCTTTATAGCCCTCTAAAATGTGATAATGTCCCTTATCTCCAAAACACTGCAGTAAAATGGTTTGATATGAGGTGTGCATATAGTATGGGATGTCCAATTTATAAACTAACCATATTTTTTATATATATATATATATATATATATATATATATATATATATATATATATATATATATATATACTTATCAGAAATGTGGTCTTTATACCCCTTTAAAGTGTAACAATTTCCAAATGCTGCAGTAGAATGGTTTGATATGAGGTTTGCATATAGTATGCCATGTCCCTTCTACATTGTTTTTTTTGTTGTTTTTTTTTGTTGTTGTTGTTTTTTTCTACTTATTAGAAATGGGACTTTTAAAGGGTCCATAAAGTAGGTGAACTCAAACTTTCCCACCAGAGCTCGTCATATTACCATAAATGATAAAGGATCAACATGTTCGCCGTTTTAATTGGTTATATCATAAGTTAACTTTTTTGTGCTTTAGTCGGAGATTTTATTGCTGAGTTTAGAATACTGCGGTCAAGCCTGCCGCAGTTCAGAAACACACTGTCGTCAAGCAGGGCCAACAGAGAGGGAACGCACTTTTCATCTAAACGCTCAGATTTGATATGTGATGGGTTTTTTTTCATCTTTGATTTGTAGAAAACGAGATATAGGACATTCATCGATTTAGAGGGAAATTAAGAGCCTTTTTTTTAATAATAAGTAGATTAAATTTAAGAAATTCTTAAAGAGGACATAAAGCATCGTTTTCGAGATATAGGATAATATTACACTTTAAAAGTCTTTTAAGATCCAATTTCTAATAAGTAGAAAAAAAACAATGTCAAACCATTGTACTTCAGCCTTTTGTAGATATGGGACATTATTACACGTTCTATAAAGAACACATTTCTAAGAAGTAGAAAAAAAATAAAAAAAAAATCTTTGGTTCTTATTCAGGATGTCCAATACTATATGCACACCTCATATCAAATTTATATAATATATAGTATTGCATAAATTCTTGCCATGCAGCATAATACGCAGTTTTGCCCTTTATTACTTTGTCTTTTATAGAAAAGCGAAATTAGCAAATGTTTTACCAGGCACGAAGAATACACGCAATGTGAAAAAAAGAAAAAGACCCATTCCATAATTTTTCTAAATCCTCTCTCCTCCTCTCTCATCTTCTTCTTCTTGGCTTTTTAACTGCGGCTGGCACCAACGCAAATAGTCCAAGAGGGTCTGTTGCCGCCACCTTCTGCTCCGGAGTGTGGAACAGAGTTTTAAATTCTATTCTACAAAGAATACTTTACTATTTATTTCACATGCCCATTTTATCAAAAGCTACTATAATTTTTTCCTCTGTCTCGTTCATACTACAATAAAAAAAATACAGGAGGTATTGGGAGCAAAGCTTTAATCTTGTTTCTATTTATAGGTCTAACAATTCTGTCTCAGTAAAAGGGATTTTGATTGTTGAGAACAAATTCATTAACCGCTTTGTTTGAAATCATATCAACAGAAAATCTATTCCGGCTTCTTCTTTTAAATGGATGAAATTGTATAGAGTTAACTGGAGTGTCATATTTATTAACAAACAAAATAAAAGAAATCACATTTAAAATATTACATAGATGTTATCCTTGTAATAGTGTACTTAAGTATATGCTAGATATTGAATTTATTTTATTGTATTTATTATTATTATTTTAGAGTTGTTCACCTATCATGATATTATTTTCATTTATTATTACTCTAACTTTTGGCTTCAATATAGACCTATTGTTAATCTTTTTATCATACTTGCCAATTTTATTTTTTTTATTCAAGTGTATATCTTGTGTAAGAAGATCCAAGTACTTTTTTTTTCCTGTATTTTTGCAATTTTTTTGTTTCTGACAAGGAAGAAAGTCAGCTTGTTAAAAATCCCAAATTTTATTTTTCTTTTCTCAGAAGTCTACATTCATTGATGTGATATTTCTGAAGCTTTGATCTGATTGGTCCTCTCCAGTCTGCTGGGTGTGGCTATACTGTTGCCATTTAGACAAGATGTCAGATACATTTACATTGAAATACAATTATTAATAAAAACAACAAGAGGTTTAATGTGTGGTTGCAATTAAAATGCTTAACTGTTTAGTGATCATGAAACCAAGCTTTGGTTGCCAGTACTTTCAGTGTAATATGGAAAACAAAGAGACTCAGATAATGTGTTGTGAATTTAAAAGTAATGTGTTACTTGTTAAGCATCTGATTAAGTAACTTCAGTTGATTGTAATGTGTTAGCACCAACACTGCAAATGATTCAGTAGAAGTTCAGTTCAGTTATTTCTGATAACAAACTCTAAAATCATGACAAACAAATGAAAAGATCAGTCACTGAGAGTGAATCTCACTTGTTTTATTGTCACATGAACATACTTGGTCTTACAAGTTCATTTCTATCATAAAAATAGTCATTAAAAAAGGCTCAGCTTCTTCATAGACTGATGCAGTTAAAACAAATCCTTAAGGTATCACAAGGCACATCATTATTGCATCTTTCTGAGGATGTGTTACAATATTTTGTGGGTGATTTTTGACAGTCAATTTCAGTACTTCAACACTGGCATGACGATGTCTTTGTAACATTTACGACACAAAAATCAGCATCATGACATTTCTAACCCATGTATTAAAACATCGATCTTGCACTGATCTCTGAAGCTGAGTGATCGGTGATATGTTCTGAAGGCAGATATCATTGTTTCTGAATGGGATCAGATTTGAAACCAAAAAATAAAAATAAAAAAATCTGATTACATTCAAAAACTCCTCTTACAGCGTTCCATGAATGACATCACAGAAAAATGTGTCAGTATTTCACAGAATATACACAGCAGCGCAAAATAACTACATAATATATATACATAAAAAACACTGAGCAAATGCAACATATCTAAAATAGCTTCATGAATGGAACAGAAAGAGACATGAGATGGACAAAACACTTATAAAGAATAAAGAAAATGTGCAGGATAGCTAGCATCGCATAAATATCATAATGCTCATTAAAGTGTATTACATTCAACATTACAACTTGACCCGTACCTGAAGAATATAATAATAAAAAATAAAAACAGTGTGGAAATTGTGCTTTATCATTTTTCACAACACATGTGCTAATGTTTTTCTCAGATAACCAAAAATAACCGCACATATGTATTAAAATATATAAATTATTCCCTTCAGGTAAACCTGTAAATGGCGACACAACCGTAACATCAACAACATCAGTGGTACTTGGATATTGTTTGACAGCTGCCTTAAAAACCCATTTGCATATTTGTACACATAGAAAGCTCATGTTTCAGAGCATGACCCTGTCTGAAAATGCCCATCTTGGTGATGTATTCAAGTAAACAGACAAGAAGTGCATTAATCGATCTTCTAGTGTTCTGTGCTGGTGACTGAACTTCAGCAGCTGAAATAAAACAGGTTTAGCACTTATTGTTCTGTTAATGTGTCAGTTTGTTCCTCATTTTATTACTGATGGACAGTTTATTTGTCTTTCTTTGAAGCAGTGTTTAATCGGGGCTCATCTTTTATTTGAAAATGTATAAGACATATTATTCAACATATCACAATTCCTAAACAACAAAACAATTTTATTGTGATTCTAATGTGCAATATGATATGCTGATTATATGGCGATAAAAGTTTTAGAGCCAGGCCATTAGTGTGTAATTAGTTTTGACTCTCTGGTTCATTGATTATAAAACATAGGATTACGTTTGATTAGGAGTAAACATCTATGACTTCTAACTCCTTTTGTTTTGAGGCAGAGAGGCAGTTTGCTCTGACACTTTCGTGAGGTAAACCGTTGATAGGCAGCATCTTTGAATGTATACCAATAAAGAAGCCAAAGCCGGGAAGATAATGGGTTTGTAATATATAAAATATTTGCATATAAGCTTAATTTATGCTGGTATGAAACTGACTGAATTCAAGAAATACTTGGTGGACGTCCTAATTAATGCTGCTAGTGGTTAATAAAGTCTGCAAGTCATAGAGAAGACAATAAGCATTGTTGATGGGCACCTCTTTTGAAATGTACTGGCTTTGAGATGATTATTTCGGTTATTTATAGATTTACAGATTATTTTGATCTAGTTGGTGAAATGTGTATTAAATCTAAAATGATTAAGTGTGGAGTAGAGAAATTAACACTCTGCGCTGTCAAATTGTTAATGTTTTTAAGCCATTGCATTCCCATTATTAAATCCAGTTCAGTCAGTGTGTATTAAGGTGGAGATCACAGTTTGTAGTCTGACAGTGTTTCACTTCACTGGAGTGATATTGGTCAGAAGTTGGCACACTGCGTTGAGTTTTGGTTCTGTTATAAGACATTTAGTTTTTTCGCTCTTTAATAACCTACAAAATAACACAAGTTTGAAGAGTATAACTAGTCACCGACTGCATGTAATAATGTAATTACTTGTCAACTTGTATTTTAAAATGCATTATGAAGCGAGCTTGCTTGGCACTATGTAGACAGCTTCTTAAGATGCTAATCATGAGCGAAAGGATTGCTTCATCGCAGCTGGCCTATACTTTAGTATTGAACTAACACATGAAATGAACACGTAAAGAGAGCAGTTCTAGTTGAGAAATGTTCAAGAACTAGATTCCTGTACAAGCAGCTTAATTCATGTGTGTCAGAGAGAGAGAAATGTGGAAGCACTGATATATAAATGTGCTGTATAATGTCCTATTTGTAAATATAAATCATGTTAAAGCTTATAGTAATGAGGATACTGATACTTGGCCTCCAAAATGAACATAGCAGTAAAGTAGAAAGTGTAGTATCTTTGGCAGCCTCGTCATTGGGTGTGTTCTTGATTTAGAGCACATTATTCTCCTGAAAGAACACAGATATTCACAAAAAAAAACAAAAAACAAAAAAAAATTACAGTATTAATACACTAACACAAAAACATGAGAGACCAGATAATGCTACTTTATAAGTAGTAAAAATATTATTGCTGTTTCACCTGATTATTTTTGCTGCATACAGAATCCTGTTTGAAAAAAAAAAAAAAAAGCTTGAATTAAACATACATTGTTTTGTTTCATTAGAATATGCATATTTCCACATTTTAAAGAGGTTGAATGCTGCGGATGATTTAAACTTGTCCTTTGTCTTTGGAGTGTTACAAGTGTCTTGGTGAATAAAGAAGATCTGTGAAGTTGCAAAGACTAAAGTCTCAAATCCAAAGAGAATAATCTTTATAAAAGTTGAGACTCGTCCATGTCCTCCTAAAACGGCTCGTTCAAACACACCCCCACATCTCTACATCACTATGTGGGAAGATTTGCATAGTGCCGCCCTAATGGTCACGCATAGAAAGAAGGCATAACTTTAATTCTCATTGTAGTATTGTTGTTGCTGCCGCCATGCCGTATAAATGCTGTGTGTTTCGTTGTGATGGCGAAACTACTTTGTTTTTGCCTTCCAAAAAGAAGACAACTAGAAATCATGTTTATATCACCTTTTTAATGGGTTTTATGTTTTTGTCTTGTCGCTCCGGCCGGACATGGCATCACAATATGTTAAGAGACATAACATTTTCTGTCACACGCTTGAGGTATTCGGCCAATCACAACACACCTCACTTTTCAGAACGATGAGCTTTGTAAAAATCGACACGTTTCAGAAGGCAGGGCATAGAGGAGAAACAATAATATAGTATTTGGAAAATAATGTGTTTTTTTTTTTTCCCTTAAACTGCATAAACACAGTTCATTACACCAAACACACAAAATAATGTTGTTTTTAGCAGCATCATATGACCCTTTAACAATTCTCTTCACACTTCATTTTATATTTGTGTCATGTTAAATCAGCTTTAATTCTCACCTTTCCTTTTTGCAAGAACACCAGCAACCACACAGACGAGCAGCAGAGTAACACATATTCCTGCTATAGCTCCTGGAGACGGTCCTGGAACAGCTGGAGACAGACAGACATTATTACTAGAGAGTAGGGTTATACTGTAGTCAAGATGAACTAAATCGAGACCAAGTCAAAACCACAACGAGTGTGGTGAGAATGAGTCGAGTCGAGACCAGCACTATTCATATGGTGCTTCTTTTTTGTTAAATATTTATAATACAATGAACAAGGGGGCATTAGGACTGGCTATGCATAGGGTCCGGGATCTTGTGCAGCACCCCTGCACACCCTGTTATGCATTTGGACTTTGCTGCTTATAAATATCTTTATTTTGAAACATTTGACATCTTTGGATCGTGATAGTATGATATAGTAGGATAAAGTATTCATGCTGAAGTCTTTATGTAAAGACCAAACGCCTGCTTCTGTCAAGTTTTTAAAGTTAGTTTTCATCCATTTCAATTGGCTGGTAAAATAGTGGGGTTTTGTGATGTTTCTGGAAGGTGTGTTAAGGGCAGGTTTTTAGGGTAGCGCTGCTCTGTCAGTGGAAATGCAGCTTGATTTTGACCTCCCAGCTAAAGGTCCGAGGCTACAGGCTGCATGTGGCTCATTGTTAGCCCCGGCTCAGACTTGCCTGACAGTGGAAAAGCTGCTATTGGGTCAAAGCTCTCTTGGATTGATGTAAAACACAGAAATGTTTTTTGAAATGCACAGAATTACGCTCACCAGTGATAGAAACGCTGAAGCTCTTTAAACTGGTGACAACAACACCGCTACTACTGCTACTGATCTGTAGTTTATATTCTCCAGAGTCTCTGGTTCTGGTGTTCATGATGGTCAGAGATCCAGTCTGATGATCCAGCTTCAGTCTGTCTCTGAATCTCTCTTTACACTGAACATCTGAACAGATCTTACTCTGATCTCCAGTGATTTCGGCGATGAGAGTCTCATTACAATACCACGTCATCACAACATTTGGTGTTTTTGTTACACCAGGATGTAAAGTGACAGATTCCCCCTCCACTACAGACTTGGTCTTCATTTCATCTCGTCGAGCAGCAGGAACATCTGAAACACAAACCAACATCTGCTGGAGGATCTCTGCTGATGAAAAAACCTGCATAACCTGAGAGAACTTTAAACCTTTCTTGACTTTGAATCTGACAAACAAAACTAACTGTTAAAACTAACAACTGAATCACTCTACAAATAAATCTACAAATTCCAAATTAACAATAAATGTATTTTAAAGAAATGATCTACATCATTTATGTGAATATACAGGTTAGTGGAAAAAATATATAAAGTAAATGATGTACTTAAAACATGTATAATTTCCCTATTAACATTTATTAAATGACTCACCATTAACAGCAACTCTGAAGATCTTTTCACTTCCGCTGCTGTGGCTGATGATCACTAGTTTATATTCTCCAGAGTCTGTGTTTGTGATGTTCATGATGGTCAGAGATCCAGTCTGATGATCCAGCTTCAGTCTGTCTCTGAATCTCTCAGTGTCTTCATTCTTACACTCAACATCTGTACAGATATCACTGATATCTCCACTGATTTGAGCAATGCGAGTGTTATTAAAAAACCATACGATCACTTCTTGTTGGTTTGTTTTAACATCAGTGTTAAGAGTGACTGAATCTCCCTCATTCACAGACACTGACACTTCATCTTCACCAGCTCCAGTTGACCCTGAAGAAGAAATGAACAAACAATCATAAGCCAAACAAAAACACAACAGAAAAATGCAGTGAAATATTATTTCTATATATCAAAAAGACTGAGTATAGAAATATTTCTGTATTCATAATGTAACACACATTATTCAACACATACTGATTCATATTTGATCCTCTTTCTCTATACATACATTTGTGAATTCATGCAACCAACTCTTTTCTTGTCTTCATGATGAATATTACACTAATTACACACTCGTTCAGTAAAACCAATGAGATGTTCCTTTGCAGGCTGCTCTCAGGTGCTACTGGTGTGTGTTATACACACACTTCACACACTTCAAAACAGAAGTTTCAAAGGGGCAGGACTTAAGAAAAGGACAGAATGAGAAATATCAGCCAGTCTAAAGTCTGATTTGAAAAGCTGAGAGCAGGCATCTGCAGAGGAGTGAATTAAGAGCAGACAAGATGGACAGATCTCACTTGTAGACCATCAGCTAAAGGATACACTTCATTCATTTTTAGTTTAATGAGGATTTGTGTGTTTGTTTGTTTATTTCATAAGAAATACAACAACAATCACCTATCACTGTAAAACCCGACAAGTAAACTTAACTCAAACGGTTTGAGTAAACAGATATCCTTAAGTTATGTTAACTCAAACCATTTGAGGAAACCGATTGCCTTAAGCCGTTTAAGTTGAAAAAACTAATAGTTATAAGTACTCTGAACTTAATTCAGTTGAGTTCACTGAAAGAATATATACATTGCAATTAAGTGATTAACTGAGTGATAATTGTGAATTAGTGATGAACAGCTGCTGTTAACAAACAGAATCACTGAAGAAAAGAGAAACACTAGAACTACTACAACTGACTTCAGACACAGACTTAGATGAAATCAACTGAAATAAAATACATGAAATCTCTCAAGATCTGATTAAACAACCCACAAACAGCATCACCAGCTCCACTTATTAATAACCAGACTGACTTTATTTCTGTCAGACGTCTACAGAAGATCTTATTGAGAATGAACTAAGGTTTAGATGTTGATTTATTGTTTCTTTTGAAGTAACCATGTTAGAGATCAGTGTTTGCTTTAGTTGGGCTCTTGACCCTTGATTTCTGACTTAGTCTTTTCTCTGGCTGTTATAACCATGTGTTTCTAAAACACATTTGTTGAAACTCAAAAGCCCAGAAGAAATGCCATCAGGTGTTAACCTGTACCTAGGTGTAGGTTGTTATACTTTATAAAGGTGATGGTAATTATTCATTATTATTCACAATTATTGATCTGTATGGAGTCTAATCTCTGATTAAATAGATGTGTAATTAGTAGAAGTGGACCTAGTAATGAAACTAAGAGCCAGTGGTTCTGTGATATTCAGTTAATATAAAAATTACTTCATAAACATTTTGTACACATACTTTTGTTTTCTATGCCAGTAATTGGTCAAACACACACATCAATAATCAGAATATGAATCTCTACAATGGTGACAAAAAAACATGCTGCAATGCATGCTGGGTACTATTTTAGTACAAAACTCATCCATGGCTCCCAGCATGCTCTGCAGGAATTTTTTTTTATGGTCACCATTGTTGAGGTTCATATTCTGATTATTGATGTCTGTGTTTGACTGTTTGACACTGTAGAAGACCACACTGTTTGGAAAATCATTGTATGAACTGATTATCACAGAATCACTGGGTCTTAGGATCACTTTTACTATCATCAATCAAATTACACAACACCTACTTCATCAGAGATTAGACTCCATATGGATCAATAATTCATGATTATCACCAATATAAAGTATAACAACCTACACCTAGATACAGGTTAATACTTCATGGCATTTTCTTCTGGGCTTTTGAGTTACAACAAATGTGTTTAAGAAACACACGGTTATAACAGCCAGAGAAAAGACTAAGACAGAAATCAAGGGTCAAGAGCCCAACTAAAGCAAACACTGATCTCTAACATGGTTACTTCAAATGAAACAATAAATCAACATCTAAACCTTAGTTCATTCTCAATAAGATCTTCTGTAGACGTCTGACAGAAATAAAGTCAGTCTGGTTATTAATAAGTGGAGCTGGTGATGCTGTTTGTGGGGTTGTTTAATCAGATCTTGAGAGATTTCATGTATTTTATTTCAGTTGATTTTATCTAAGTCTGTGTCTGAAGTCAGTTGTAGTAGTTCTTGTGTTTCTCTTTTCTTCAGTGATTCTGTTTGTTAACAGCAGCTGTTCATCACTAATTCTCAATCAGCACTTAGTTAATCACTTAATTACTTGAATGCAAAGTTTTTAAACTTACAGGGTTTAAATCAAGGCAATCTGTTTATTCCAACGGTTTACTCAAAAGTTAACTTGTCGGGTTTTACAGTGTATATAAAGATCACACCATCAGGGTATATTCTAACATAATTTATGTGCTTAAAATATACATAATCAAACCATTTAGAAAAGATCAACATTGTTTTACAGTTTTTCTCAGTCACTTTGGTGCATTTCTCAAATCAAACTCACAATTTGCAAAACAATAAGTGCATTTCTCAAAACAACTCGTACAAATAGCAAAACACAATGCATAACCTGCAAAAGCCAGTCTCTTACTCAAAATCCTTAGAGCATCTCTCAAAAATAAATATCTGTGTCAATGAACATGTCAGTGCCATCAGAATGACAAGTCCTTGTGTCATAGTTTACGGATAAGACAGTCAAATTGCTTTTTCATGTTATCAATATAACAGTGTACTCTGGAGCGATGTTCTGATGTAAACTACTGTATTGAACAGTATGCCATATGCTTATGTATGCCATATAATCATTTCAAAAGTACACATTTACACATTACTGTATGTGGGATATTGACTGAAAGAGACTGGATACAATTCCCAGTTACACTTTTACTAGTGGTCAGGCCAAAAGAAAAAAAAAACCTTTACAATGTCACTGTGATATAGAAAAGGAAAAAGAAATATGGGCACAAAGATGAAAATAAGCCAGAATGTGTAACTCTTGTGTTGTCCTCTGTCTATACAGTATAAGCTTTTCAACTGAAGATTCATGAGATGAACCTTTGAGCTATTTCAGAGAGGGGGGTCAGACCACTAGTAAAAGTGTAACTGTGAATTCTATCCAGTCTCTTTCGATCAATATCCCACATAAAGTAATGTGTAAATGTGTACTTTTGAAATGGATATATAGCATACATTAGCATATGGCATACTGTTCAATACAGTAACTGTCATCTAAAATGTTGCTATACACAGCAAAATCCCCAGTGTTAATTTAACACTCTGAGTGTGGACTCATATAAACTCTGAAGCAGTGTTAAAAGTAACACTGAAGCAGAGTTGAAGTTAATGAGATAATTAAGAAGTTAATTGAGTTATGATGGACCATTATTGAAGACACCTGATGTTAACAAGCAGAATCACCAAACGAGAAAAATCACAATTTGTGTGTCACCATTATAGTGGTCAGTGTTTGCTTTAGTTGGTACTTTGACCCTTCAGTTATTAACTTTAGATTTTGTGTGGCTGTGCTAACTGAGTTATACCATACAGACAGACCACAGCAAAGGCAATCTTACGATATTGATTGTGGTTTGGACTAATTGTCATGGATTGACCTGAATGCCTGAATTCAGGTTTCTTTACTGTGTACATAAATAAGATGGATAAAAAAAGTGATCCAGCATTTTTGCCATAATATGACATGTTTTCAAAACTTAGTTCTACATAAAGAAAGAGTTCTTTAGTTTAGACACACAGACATCAAGAATCAGCGTGAGCATCACAACAACGGTGACCATCATAAAAGCATGTTGTAGCCAATAAAAACTCATCCATGGCTCCCATCATGCATTGCGGCATGAATAAATTATGAGCTGATCTGTCTTTTTAACTTTTTATTCTAACTATATTTTATTTTTGCTGTTTTTATGTGAATTTTTAGTATCTAGTTTTGTGATGTTCAGAGTAGATCTGTTTATCTGGATATGTTGTTTGTCACCGTTGTTGAGATTCATATGCTGATTCTTGTTATTTGTGTGTGCCTAAAATTAAAACTCTTTAATAAAAAAAAAAATCTGAATCACAGAATCACAAGAGATGCCTACAAAATGTATAGAAAATACAGACTCTTTCTTTGTGTAATCAAAGTTGTTACAATCAATAATGACCCATAAGAAGAGAAGAGCCTGTAAAAGAGTTCAGTGATTAAGGTCAAGCAACAATTACATTAAAGCATAATCATCAACACCCAGTGATTTTTGCTCTTGGCTTGATACACAAACTTTTAATTTAAAAAGTCACAAGCCAAGATCTCAACTAAAGCAAACATTGACCACTATAATGGTGACACACAAATTGTGATTTTCTCGTTTGGTGATTATGCTTGTTAACATCAGGTGTCTTCAATAATGCTCAATCATAACTCAATTAACTTCTTAATTATCTCATTAACTTCAACTCTGCTTCAGTGTTACTTTTAACACTGCTTCAGTGTTTATATAATCCACACTCAGAGTGTTAAATTAACACTGGGGATTTTGCTGTGTAGTTTACATCAGAACATCGCTCCAGAGTACACTGTTATATTGACAACATGACTGAGCAATTTGACGGTCTTATACGTAAACTATGACACAAGGACTAGTCATTCTGATGGCACTGATATGTTCATTGACACAGATATTTATTTTTTAGAGATGAACTAAGGATTTTGAGTAAGAGACTGGCTTTTGCAGGTAATCCATGGTGTTTTGCTATTTGTACGAGTTGTTTTGAGAAATGCACTTACTGTTTTGCAAATGTCAAGGATGATTCGAGAAATGTACCAAAGCAACTGAGAAAAACTGTATTAACATCATCCTTGTAACTTGTACATATTTGTAACTGTCCATCTAAGCACAGAATTGTATAAATTGTGTTATTTTATTTAATGATTTCAGCCATTCATTTATGAGCCAACAGTCTTTCTACATTCTTCTGTTTTGACTTTAATACATATGTGCCCAAATTTGTCTGAATGGTTTCATGCATATAGTCATGTTAATATTGTCCTATGTGAACATGTCCTGCATTTATTTTTCCCAGGTTATCGTGTTTTTTTTTTTGTGTGTGTTTTTTTTTTTTCAAAATATCAATCTTTATTTATAAACAAATTTATCATGCATAAAAGTCGAAGAACATGTGATGCAAAACCAAAAAAGTCTGCATCTTGTTTATAATCTCTTGAATATGGAAACACACCAAATCCATTTGTCTTAAGATGGTTGAACATAGTGCAAAACAAAGTGCAGCCATTAAGTTGACCCAACATGGTATTGTGTATCTATCAATAAGTTAATATAAAATAAATAAAAATAAATAGATTTAAGAAAATATTACATCTATATAGTAAAAAGGGTATACCCGAAAGAAAATTATGCATTTAACTGTTTGGTTACCAACATTCTGCAAAATAGAATCTTGCAATTTGAAGATGACACAATGTTAATTTTTGGGTGAACTTTCCCTTACGTAAGCAGTTTCCGTATAAGAAGCCTACAAGGAGTACTATAGTGAAGGTACACGTCGTTTTATAAATTCACATAAAACACATTTGCATACTATACTTTGTGATGTAAATATGTAAAATATCACATATTTTATGAATAGGCACACACTGAGTAGGTCAAATGGATTAACCCTGATAAAAGTCCTTGATATTCATGAAATTAATGATTTCACTCTAAGTATGTTATTTATTTTATGAAAATAAATAAATAAAAATAAATAGAATGGAGAAAATATGACATCTGGGGCCCGTTTCACAAAGGAGGTTAAGTGAAAACTCTGAGTATGTTAATCCTGAATGAGGGAAACTCTAGGTTTTCTGTTTCAGAATGGGAGGTTTGTCAAACCAGAGAAAGCAGGGTAAGTCAAGCCGTTTCTGAAAGAGAGCTAACTTATACTCAGAGTCAGTTACCATGGTAACTTACTCTATGAACCTAACCTGAGCAGGAGCAGGTTTTCTTCGGTAAACCCAGAGTTTCTTTCGGTCTCCTCCCCCTTTTTAAACACTTCATTGATGCACGCTGGAAAAATGCTCTTCTTACTAAATGTTTTTTTTTTTTCTTTTTTTTTTTCCCAAGTACAAATATATATAAAAATTAAATAAAATAAAGATTGATTCTCTATATAAGAAAATTATATAAGATACTTAGTATTGTTTCCTGTTATGTGCATTTTACTTAAGTAAAATTATATGCCAGTGTGGTAATAAAAATAATCTTAATGCAAATGGAAAACAAGATTATTCTGAGTGTCTATTACTAAGAGCAAATCTTCTGTAGCTCCGCCCTCCATCGACACATAAGGTGAAATAGGACATATGTGAATAACAGCTTCAATGGTGTAGGCAGTAATGTGTTGGGCACGGAAAACTAGCTTGTAACGCGATTGATTGGGTTCGAGTCTGGCTTTTGCCGAGCTCGTTCTTCTCACTTTTCTTCATCACATGTCACAGTAGAATTTCTTTTCAATAAAATTGAACAAAATGTTCAAAAAATGGAAGTAAAGTGCCTAACATGTATTTAATAATGACACAACTGTTTATAATTGTAATAAACATAATAATTTACAATCTGTTATTATTGAATCCTGTTAATGTATAACAATACTGAGGTGCAAATGTATCTGCCAGTATAAAGTATAACTAGCATCCAATTATTATTTACACTTAGCCTGTTGCAAAGAAGTGCTACTTTTACATGGTAAATAGAATATATCACGATTTTCACTGTACATTTTTTCTGTAAATAGCATCTAGAGCTACTTGCACTTAGCCTACTGTAAATAGGATCTATAGCTATAGCTTTTTAAAATAAGTAGTATGCACTTAATTATTATTAATATTATTATTTTATACAGGTATTTTGCCCATGAGATACCATAAAATGATTAGCTATTAGTTTATTAATCTAACGTTCTGCCAGTTTTCACCTGTGATATTATAACACTGAGAATTATATTTGTATTGAGTCTGGAGTATGCAGAAGGCTTTTTGGCGGGAGCTGTTGCCATGTTTGAATCGTAATATCGGCGCTCCATTGATAATGGCTTTTTATATTTGTGGTGCACGCGCTTAACTCAGAGTCAGTCAATTTAGAGTTGATTAAAGCAACTCATTTCAGCTGTTCTGTAACCGAAAACTCAGAGTTTCCCATCTCAGGGTAAGTCAACTCAGAGTTCAAGTTTAAACTCAGAGTTGGTTGAACCTCCTTAGTGAAACAGGCCCCTTTTTAATAAAAAGGTATACGTGAAAGAAAATGACATATGCTATTGGGTGTAGGCTTGGTTACTTAGGTATGTAAAATATATTAATTAGGTAAGTAAAAGATATTAACGTTTAATAAAGCTAGGCATTATGAGCATCGTCACACAATTAAAAATAAAATAATATTGCTAAATTAACTTGACCCGCACATTAACAGGGCCCCATTTTCGATATTCTTACCATAATGTCTGCGTGACGAAAGAGAAACTAATGTTTGTGCGACACACGTCAAAGGCTAACTCTGTGGTCTAGTCCTGTAAGCTCTAAACATGTTCAAACCACCTTATATATCTGACTATCACTCAAACCCTTCACCAGGAGGTCCACAACACTCACTGGCCTGTTCATTATATTGTTAAAAAGACTGTTACGCTGATCTTCATATCCACTTCATTTAAAAAGCACATGCTCTACTGTTTCAAAAACATCACATTCATCACACACAGCATTTTCATGCTTCCCCATTGATGCAAGTGTTGAGTTTAGTCCTGTGTCCCATACTTAATTTAGAAATCATTACTTCTTTATTTCTGAGTCTTTCCTCCCAGTGCTGCCAGTTCAGCGTAATAAAACCAACCCAGTGCATACAAAACCAGCCCAATCACTTTCCATGAGAAATTGGCTATAACAATCATTCATTGAATTCAGAGCGGGTCAAAACCTCCTTTCAGCAGAAAAAGTAGGTGTTCTTAAACCGCATAAACACATTGTATTACACCAAATAAACAAAATGATTTTCTTTATAGCAACGACGTCACATGACCCCTTTAATTAATTGTTTAAACCGGGCCTTCAGCACTTTTACAAGAGCTAACTTAACACGTGAACCAAACAGAGCAGTTATCAGCATAATGACTGAAGCGCAGTTCTTTTCATTTCATTTGTTTCATTTGTTGTAAAACCATGGTTAATTTTCATAAGGGTTATTAACCTACTTTACGTGTGTGAACGATATTGCAAAAATACCTTTTTAAAAACAAACAAATATTCAAAGGATCAAAACAAAACTACGTCCTTGTTTATGTTCAGACTTCCGGTCTGCGTGTTGTGAAAGCGTAGCAAAATGGCCACTATTTTATTTCCAGGCTGCCATTTTGGCAGTGGCATAGTGGCTAACGACAGTCCTGCAGAGTTTTACCCAAGCTTTGATTAAAAATAAATACATAAATAAAAAACTTTATAGTAGCCTCAGACCGTGGTCAGTGTATTTGGTTAGGATTGCAGAGTCTAGGCCAGAACCGGTCAGAAACATAAAATTATATTAAAAAATACATTCTAAACCCTTAACTATTCAAAACAACAATTGGTGCACTAATGAAACAAAAATAAATCAATGGAATAGTACAGCTGAGTTTAAGTTTCACATAATTAAACCCGTTCTCTCTGTGATCACAAGCTACCGTAACAAATAAATATCTTACCATGGCAGGAAAAATAGGCAGATACATCCTAACAAAAAAGGAATTTCCTTCTTCATCTCTTTCCCGTTGTAAATAATAATATAATAATAATAATAATAATAATAATAAATTAAACGAGGATTCTATTGAAATAAAACGTCTGAGTCGACGAAATCAAAGTGAAAGTAACAATTAAGCAAAATCTGCAGCGTGAATAAAACACTTCAAGCTCTGCGTCGAAGCTTAATGTTGTATTTTGTCAAAAAGAAAGAAAGAAAATAGTCGCTAACAACTGTATAAAAAAAGTTCGAAACCGTCTTTCTGGATCACCTCACCGCTACGTTTCGAGTTTTTGACACACAAGTTCTTCGAAACAATGGAGCGTTGCTAGACTGTCACGTGACCTGTGAAAACGAAACTTCCTTACCTCACACGTCACGCTAGGCTAACATTGACTCATATACATTTATTTATTTAATTCCATGGGCTCAAATACAAAGATAGAAGTCCTTCTTTATCCAGAAACAGTTGTGCTGCTTGTAAACGCCGTCCTCTGTTGTCATCAGCTCACATTGGCGAGAAATAAATATATTATTGCAACATATAGTAAATGAACTAATTGAGTTTGTGTTTTTTAACAACAAACAATAACTCATGCAACTAATATGTAGTACAACTTGTGGTAAAGTGAATAATATAAAAAGCAAAACAATAACATAAGTGATATAATAGAATTATAATAGCACAAATTATATATATAATATTAATAATACCATAATAAATGAACAACAGTAGATAAAAAATTGCAAGAAGAATATGTAATATCAAGGGTGGAATAATACAGAATACACAAAAATAAAGAATGAATTAATAGTAAGTTATAGAGTAAATTAAATAATCATGAAATGTAATTGTATAATACTATTTGTGTTATAATTATTAAACAAAAAATAAATAATTATAATTATTAAACAAAAAAAGTGGTAAGAGACTTGGACTTATAACTTGAAAGTTGCCGGTTCAAGTCTTGGTACTGGCAGGAGTTGTAGGTAGGGGGTTGAATGAACAGCACTCTCTTCCACACTGAAGTGCCCTTGAGCAAGGCACTGAACCCCCAGTTGCTCCCTGGGTAGTGGATATACCTTTCCACTGCTCCAGGGGTGTGTTCATTTCTCACTGCTGTGTGTGTGCATTTGGATGGGTTAAATGCAGAGCTCTGAGTATGGGTTATCATACTTGGCAAATGTCATGACTTTCACTTCCATAACACCCCGAGATCTGTTTTTATTATTGTGTGATGGTTTGTTAATGTCCAAGTTGCCGACGAGGCAAGTATGTTTTCTCCTGTCCTGATATGAGAGTTATGGAGAGTTGCCCGCTCCAATATGGTGGCGATGTTGATGTGCGGTCAAGCGGCCAATGAGGCATCTAGGTATTTATATGTCCATGATCATAAGCATGCTACGGAATTTGGGCGAAAGTAGTAGGTCATCCGGGTACATCTTGCCTACTGTTTTTTGAATAACATTAAAAATTTGGACATACTACTTGCCTTGCATACTGTTTTATGCCCACTTTATAATATGGAAGTATGTCAAGTCGTCTTTTTTTTTATAGCGCGTTAAACAAAAAGATTGTGTCAAAGCAACTGAACAACATTAATTAGGAAAACAATTTGTCAATAATGCAAAATGATAGTTAAAGGCAGTTCATCATTGAATTCAGTGATGTCATCTCTGTTCAAATAAGTAAATAGTGTCTGTGCATTTATTTGCAATCAAGTCAACGATATCACTGTAGATGAAGTGACCCCAGAGGCAACAGCGGCAAGGAACCGAAACTCCATCGGTGACAGAATGGAGAAAAAAACCTTGGGAGAAACCAGGCTCAGTTGGGGGGCCAGTTCTCCTCTGACCAGACGAAACCAGTAGTTCAATTCCAGGCTGCAGCAAAGTCAGATTGTGCAGAAGAATCATCTGTTTACTGTGGTCTTGTCCTGGTGGTCCTCTGAGACAAGGTCTTTACAGGGGATCTGTATCTGGGGCTCTAGTTGTCCTGGTCTCCGCTTTCTTTCAGGGCAGTAGAGGTCCTTTCTAGGTGCTGATCCACCATCTGGTCTGGATACGTACTGGATCCGGGTGACTGCAGTGACCCTCTGATCTGGATACAGACTGGATCTGGTGGCCACAGTGACCTCGGAACAAGAGAGAAACAGACAAATATTAGCGTAGATGCCATTCTTCTAATGATGTAGAAAGTACGGTGTTATGTGAAGTGTTTCCGGTTCCGGTTTACCTAATTAATGCAGCCTAAAAATCCTTTAACGGATTTGGATATTAAAAGCATATTAGTATGTTATGTGTATGCCAGGTTAAAGAGATGGGTCTTTAATCTAGATTTAAACTGCAAGAGTGTGTCTGCCTCCCGAACAATGTTAGGTAGGTTATTCCAGAGTTTAGGCGCCAAATAAGAAAAGGATCTGCCGCCCGCAGTTGATTTTGATATTCTAGGTATTATCAAATTGCCTGAGTTTTGAGAACGTAGCGCACGTAGAGGAGTATAATGTAAAAGGAGCTCATTCAAATACTGAGGTGCTAAACCATTCAGGGCTTTATAAGTAATAAGCAATATTTTAAAATCTATGCGATGTTTGATAGGGAGCCAGTGCAGTGTGGACAGGACCGGGCTAATATGGTCATACTTCCTGGTTCTAGTAAGAAATCTTGCTGCTGAAGTTTGGGCTAGCTGTAGTTTGTTTACTAAGCGTGCAGAACAACCACCCAATAAAGCATTACAATAGTCTAACCTTGAGGTCATAAATGCATGGATTAACATTTCTGCATTTGACATTGAGAGCATAGGCCGTAATTTTTTGAGATTGAAAAATCCAGTTTTACAAATGCTAGAAACGTGGCTTTCTAAGGAAAGATTGCGATCAAATAGCACATCTAGGTTCCTAACTGATGACGAAGAATTGACAGAGCAACCATCAAGTCTTAGACAGTGTTCTAGGTTATTACAAGCTGAGTTTTTAGGTTTTAAGTATGTGATTTGGGACGCAGCGTGAATATTTCACAACACCTCCCAGTGCTTCTTCTTCTTCTTCTTTTTCTTCTTCTTCTTCTTTTTAGCAGGGATGGGCAACTTTGATAGTGACGAGGGCCAGCATTTTTTCTCCTTTATACCAAGGGGCCAGATTACTAATCCACGTTCACACACCTTTTACATCGTCTTACTCAATTTCCTTTTTATTGAAGGAAATGAAAGTATAGTTAATGTTATTTGTTTTGAAAGATTTTTTTTTAACTATAAAACTTTTTCAGTTAAGCTAATTGAGAAAGAAAACTTTGTTGTTAGTATTAAATTGAAAATTAGTATTCTAAATTGCATCTCAAACATTTGTTTGTTGCAAATGTACAGAGGTCCTATTTTTTATTACTGGCCTACAAAACATTCTCAAAACAACATAATAGGACGGTTAAAAAGGGCTTATTAAAAATAAATAAATATAAATAGTTATTCCAAATGATACCATAAATTAACCCCTTTTGAAGTTTAATCTACATACTAATCTATATTGCAATTATTGTCTTTGTCCATAAATGTAAGACCTCTTTTAATTAAGACTTTCTGTATCATTTAAGAGATTACATGGCCTTAAATTGAAACTATTTAACTTAAGTTTTTTTTAAGGACAAGCAGAAACCTCGAAGAACATAGTTCAGTGCAAACAGTTCTGTCATGCATTTGCTGACAATGCATTTTACCTGGCGTCCCCGTTGTTTGTGTGTAGTAGTGATGTGATGACAATTTAAATAACAGATTTCCAAACACTCCAAACATATAAGCGTCCCCTTGAAATTGTAAAAAATAATAATAATAATAATAATAATAATAATTTGTTTACCATGCTGACTGGAAAATGCTGAAATTAATACGGGGAGCATCTGGAAACTAGCGACTTCTCCTGGATGGAGATAGCATTAACTGCATTAAACTGAAAGCAATCTTTACATGACTTACAATTTCAAATATTTTAAAACTGATCATTCATGTCTAAAATGATCCAAGTGGGTCGTACTAAGAGATATTGCAGGCCGAATACAGCAGTTTCGGTTTCTTATAAGCAAAAACAGATTGCATTAGCGTCGCCTTTTGTCAGCTGTAAATGTCATTTAATCGGACAATTTTTCTCTGATGATGAACCAGCAGGCCGAGGGCCTTCAGATGGACAGCTGTTCTTGACTTTTTCTTCTTGTCCAGATGGCCAGCCCGCCCCTGCTACAGACTATAGAACAATTCTATATGAAACAATGGCAGATTTAACACTGTAAAAAACAACCTATAGAATCTACTCAATAAAATTGAGTTAACAATTTGCACTCACTTTGTTTGGGTAGATTCTATCTTATATATTTGAGTAAAGTATACCTAAATTTAACAGCTATGGCAGACTAAAAGAGATTAGGTAAGGTCTACCTAATATTTCTCATTACATCAAATAACAAATTACTTACAACAATTTAGTAATATTTACACTATTGTAAGGAAGCAACAGTTCATCTGCTAAATTATTATTATAATAATTATAGAATTTATATAAAAATGGTCAGACGCAGGAGATTGCATCAATTGCTTTTTTTATTGATCAGATAACATTTTGTATTTTTAAACATTTAAAACTATATTAAATAATTATAGTAAGTACAAATTAAACCCTTACAATAAATTTCAAGTGACATACAACATCATAATGTGGCATAAAGCTTTTTGAACATATTCCATTCAAAAAAATTATGAAAAAACATACATTAGAAGCAAAACTCCTAAATACTGTTTCTTCACGTTATCATTTCAAACTATATGCATTTAGATTTAATGTGTGGCTACAATACTTGCAACTCTATAAAATAAAAGGAGACTGAAATGAGAGGAGAAACTGCTCTCATTTACCTAAAAAGACTAACATTCTATATCGATACAAACATTTAAACTTCATTTCAAAACTAATTAAGTGCAAAAAATGCTCTTACATTCAATTTTAAGTGACATACAACATCATATTACATACAACTCATTACATGTAACTTTTTGGACAATTACCGTTTGCAAATAAAACAGTTTTCATTGGATGAAGCAAACAGTCTGAGGCTGAACTACAAACATCTCATTCCATTAGTTTACACTTGAGGCTTTGGACCTTCTTCAGCAGTTTTGCTCCGTCAAGTTTCAAAAAAGGTTTCTGGAAGACTTCAAAGGTGTACTTCAGTTTTTTTTGGATATTCAAGTTTGAGGGCATATATCAATCCCATCAACAGTATGCACGCTGTGGTTCTGTTTCCACAACCATTCAGCACTTTGATGCCCTCTATTACAACACACACATCTGCTGGGTCCCCCTCAACTGCGGGATTGTGAATAACCACCAACTTCATTATTTCATTTGTGTGGCCTTCAAGTTCCTCATTTTATTACTGATGTACAGTTTATTTGTGATTCTTTGAAGCAGTGTTTAATTGGGGCTCATCTTTTATTTCAAAATGTATATGACATATAATTCAACATATCACATTTCCTAAACAATGAAACAATATCATTGTGATTCTAAACAATGTGCAATATGATACCCAGACTATATGGCGATAAAAGTTTTATAACCAGGCCATTAGTGTGTAATTAGTTTTGACTCTCTGGTTCATTAATTATAAAACATGTTTGATTAGGAGTAAAAATAACTCCTAAGTTCTAACTCCTATTGTTTTGGCTTCTGGAAGGTGGTTAGTTTTATACACGGCTTCTTGTTCTTCAAATGAAATGTTATAATTGCACTACTGGAGGAGGGAGGGAGTTTGTTCTGGCACTTTCGTGAGGTAAACCGTTGATAGGCAGCACCTTGGGATGTGTACCAATAAAGAAGCCAAATATCCAGATAAAATAGTTAATGAGATTGCATACTGTTGGGAGGGAAGACGATGGGTTTGTAGTAAATAAAATATCTGCATATAAGCTTAATTTATGCTGTTATGAAACTGATTGAATTCAAGAAATACTTGGTGGACTTTATAATTAATGCTGCTTGTGGTTCAATAAAGTCTGCAAGTCAGAGAAGACAATAAGCATTGTAAGCATTGTTGTTGAGCACCTCTTTTGAAATGTACTGGCTTTGAGATGATTATTTTGGTTAAAGGGGATTTATAGATTATTTTGATCTAGTTGGTGAAATGTGTATTAAATCTAAAATTATTAAGTGTGGAGAAGAGAAATTAAAACTATACACTGTCGCTGTTATTGCTATTGCACCGTTAATGTTTTCAAACCTTTGTTTTCCCATTAATAAATCCAGTTCAGTCAGTGTGTATTAAAGTTGAGATCACAGTTTGTTGTCTGGCAGACCGTGTTTCACTTCACTGGAGTGATATTGGTCAGGGGTGACCAAGTTGGCACACTGAGAATCAAATAAAGAATCAAATAAAGCTAACACTATTCAGTTTTGAAATGTTATGAGCCGAATCCGATTTTTACTGTTAAAAGACATTTAGTTTTTTTTTTTTTTTTTTTCGCTCTTTAATAAACAACAAAATAACACAAGATTAAAGAGTATAATTAGTCTCACCGACAACATGTAATAATGTTATTACTTGTCAGCTTGTATTGTAAAATGCATTATGAAGGAAGCTTGCTTGGCACTATGTAGACAGCTTCTTAAGATGCTAACAATGAGCGAAAGGATTACTTCATCGCAGCTGGCCTATATTTTAGTGTTGAATTAACTCATGAAATGAACACGTAAACACAGAGAGAGCAGTTCTAGTTCAGAAATGTGTGAGAACTTGATTCCTGTACAAGCAGCTTAATTCATATGTCAAAGAGAGAGAGAAATGTGGAAGCACTGATATATAAATATAAAACGTCCCGTTTGTAAATACAAAGCTTATAATAAATCATGATAAAGCTTATAGTAATGAAGTTATTGATACTTGGCCTCGCAAACTAAACACCTTAGCACACTTCCATGGCAAGTCCAACCTTGGCACTGAGTGATCCATTACCACAACAGCTCGAGGGAAGCAGATGTCTGCCCCTATTTCCTCAAAAAGAGAGACAACCGAGAGCAGAGGCCTTTTTTTTCTGAAAGAAAAAAAAACCGCTCACAAATGCTCTTAGCCCAATGACCAACACCGAGATTGTGTGTGTCATTAGGTATCAAACAACAATGACATGGATGCACACATTTTGCTAGTGCCTGCTTTGCAAGGTTTTTTATGTTTAATCTAAAAAAAATAATTAAGCCGGAGTGCAGCATAAACAAAAGGAAATTACTGATAGGGAGAAAGTAAGTTGGGCTATGAGCTTCTCCACCCTTCCTCCAAACTCTAGGACCTTGGTTTCCAAATGAAATACAAAACTTGCTCTCATCTGAAAAGAGGACATTAGACCACTGGGCAACAGTCCAGTTCTTCTTCTCCTTAGCCCAGGTAAGACGCCTCTGACGTTGTCTGTGGTTCAGGAGTGGCTTAAGAGGAATACGACAACTGTAGTATAATTCCTTGACACATCTGTTTCACTCCAACTTTCTGTTAACATGCTTGGATACAGCACTCTGTGAACAGCCAGCTTCTTTGGCAATGAATGTTTGTGGCTTACCCTCTATGTCAAAGGTGTCAATGATTATCTTCTGGACAACTGTCAGATCAGCAGTCTTCCCCATGATTGTGTAGCCTAGTGAAACCACACTGTGAGACCATTTTTAAGGCTCAGGAAACCGTTGCAGGTGTTTTGAGTTGATTAGCTGATTGGCATGTCAATATATTCTAATTTGTTAAGATTGGTGAATTGGTGGGTTTTTGTCAAATGTGAGCAAAAATCATCACAATTAAAAGAACCAAAGACTTAAACTACTTCAGTCTGTGTGCATTGGATTTAATACATGAGTTTCACAATTTGAGTTGAATTACTGAAATAAATGAACTTTTCCTCGAAATTGTAATTTATTGAGAAGCACCCGTATATCAATGCTTATATTATGATTATTATTAATGGTCACTCACTACTAGTTGTATTATATATATATATATATATATATATATATACATACATACATACAAGTGAGTGTAGTACAAGCAATGCATAATATACCACTGGAATATGTAATAGAAAATATAAGAAACCCTTAAAGGTGAACGTTTCAGTCCATCAAATTTGAAATTACATTCCAGAGTATACAGACACACACACACACACACACACACACACACACAATGATTGCTCTAATAACTCAGTGTAACTAATTTCAGTTATTTATAATAGTAATAACAAACTCACAGATTCCACTCACTGATATTTTAATGTTATTTATCATAGAAAAACACAAACAATTGTATAAAATGTATAAAAATATACAAAAACTTAAAGTGCAAAAAAACAAAAAATCAGAAGCAAAAGCTCTGTCAGAGGATTATACAAAAAAAAAGTTTCAGTCATAAATTATCAGCACAAATTCATAATATCACAAATTTTTTGTTCACATTTCATCAAAGATAGAAAACAGACTATAAAACATAAAACATGAAGACTATAAAACATAACTACTTGTTATTGTTTATCATGTGATGTTGCACTTTTCCTGAGAAGTAAGGCATTAGGTGTTTCACATGTTATTTCAGTATTCAGACACAACCCTCATCGTTCATGCATACAGAATGTACTATGAAGTAAATTATTTCTCAAGTTGGTTAACTCTGGTTGGTGTTATTGTGTAAAGATGGTTGATCTTAATGGCAGCTTGCTTGGTAAGATGCTGTATAAGAAAAAAAAAAAAACACTTGGGACAATAACAACATAAAATCAGTATTTTGTAATAACATCAACAATATAAATTAACAACACTTGCAGCAGCAGTTTTTCTGCATCTCTTCTGTTGCAGCTGTGCGCCCATCTGGGTGACATTTAAACGTAAACAGTCAATGCAGACCCCATTTTTAGTTTGTAAAGTCCAGGGTTGTGTTTAAGGGGTAAATAGACCAAAATGTAGACTTTTGAAAATTATTTGCCTTTAATTTCCTTGACAACTGTGTAAACATTGTTGAGCGGTTTTCAAGTTAAGCCTGTGTAGTGTTAATGCAGATATCAGATACAGGTAACTTTTAATAGAACAAAGATGTAAGTGGGTCATCAAAAAAAATCGGATACTGTAAAAAAAAAAAGAAAATCTGAATTGGCCATTTGCATTGTAAATGCAACATTAATACTAAGTCTAGACAGGGCCTGAGTGAGTGACAGGAGACGCAGACATGTAGGATTGTGATGTGTGTGAACTCACTGTCAGATAGCACGGTTAGTATATCAATACTGAAAGTGAAGTGAAGTGAAAGTCGTGACATTTGCCAAGTATGGTAACCCATACTCAGAATTGATGCTCATTGGGGTTCAGTGCCTTGCTCAAGGGCTCTTCATCCATGGGTATTGAGGGTGGAAGAGAGAACTGTTCATTCACTCACCCACCCACCACTTCTGCCGGCACGGAGACTTGAACCAGTGACCATCAGGTAACAAGTCCAACTCTCTAACAATTAGACCCTATTCGGAGAAATGTGATATTGTATCAGTTAAAATATTTTTGTATCAATATACATTGACATATCAATATTTTTGACAACACTATTACAGTTTAAAGAACAAGAAACAAAGACTATGTTCCTGTGTGAGTCAGTTTAGCAGCTTTAAAAGAAGTTCTAAAGAAAAAAAATCAAAAACTCAAAAAGTTTATTTTTCTTTTTTGAATTTAAGTTTAAATAACTTAATATTTAGGATAGATGCTTTAATTTATCATTTAAATGAGTAATATAAAAAACATCAGTTCTTAGTGTGGTGTTAAGTGTTAAGTTGAGGTGAAATTTCACTTGATCTTGGTAATGACACCTAAAGTCTTGGTATGATGATACTATTTATCTGAACAGCAAGAGATTGTCTTGTGATGAAGAGATGATAGAAAACAACAAAAGGTATCTGTTCTCTATGTTCTCTTCACTGTATCAAAATAATTAATAATGTTAGATCTCACAGTCAGCTGCAGGCTCAATCTCAATGTGATTAAAGGACGAGTCATTGGTAGTCTTCTTCACGAAGCATCACTAAGATTAGAGGATGAGTCATTGGTGGTGTTCTTCACTAGAGCAGCAGTGTGATTAGAGGACCTCTCATGAGCAACATCCATCAGTGCAACGTCATTCTGATCAGGCGACAAATCATTAACATCATTCGACTGTAAGAAAACAGATTCACAGAAGGTGAAAGACAAGAACAGGACTAATGATTCGCTTACACCAAAAAATACACTATGAACTGCAAGTGTATTTCTTTTTGTGTTTGCAGAAAATATGGTGTTCTTTTCCTAAATATTAATTAATATGATAAAACTGCATTACACTGTCATCTTCTGTACTACAGTAAATATACAGTTGTGGCCAAAACTACCTTGCACTTTCAAACAATAATAATATAACAAACGAAATATATTGAATATAATTCTCATATTAATATTATGAAATCAACTATTGGAATTATATAATTAGATGATAATGAAAATGTGTCCACACCATTATTTATTATGAAATAAAGCAATAAGATCAGTGCTGTCCTGATGAGTCAGTTATTATTGGTGTTTCAATGTAATGATTTCTGAATCAAACTGCAGATATCACACAAACATGTTTCCAACTTTCAGATCTGAATCAGATTTCTTTTTGTAGTCAAACTGATTCAGTGCTCACAGTATCTTACCTGATCATTGTGCTGCGACCCGGTGTCTGTATGAACAAAAATAACTTAATTAAACACACACTACTTTGGTTAATTAGAGTATATATATTTAAACTGTTTAAAGGGTTGGTTCACCGAAAAATGATGGACAGTATACCGTACACACAGCTTCAATGGAGGGACTGAGAGCTCTCAGACTAAATCTAAAATATCTTAAACTGTGTTCCGAAGATAAACGGAGGACTTACAGGTTTAGAACGACATGAGGGTGAGTTATTAATGACATCATTTTGATTTTTTTTGGTGAACTAACCCTTTAACTTCCTACCCTCCGGGAGACGCTTCAGGGGCATCCAGAAAAGGACCAGCAGATTCTGTATAATATGTTCATAGTACACCTATCTGTATATCATGCTGGTAGTATTTAAAATCTATAAATTATGTCTATAATACTTATCTGTATAGTTAATGTATGTATTGTAGACCTTGTATATTCTGTACTCACTGCACTTCTGGTTAGATGCTAACTGCATTTCATTGCCTTGAACCTTACATGTGCAGTGACAATAAAGTTGAATCTAATCTAATCTATATATATATATATATATATATACACACACACACACACACACACACACACAGTACAGACCAAAAGTTTGGACACACCTTCAGGAGTTTTCAGGAGTTTTCTTTATTTTCATGACTATGAAAATTGTAGAGTCACACTGAAGGCATCAAGGGCTATTTGAGCAAGAAGGAGAGTGATGGGGTGCTGCGCCAGATGACCTGGCCTCCACAGTCACCGGACCTGAACCCAATCCAGATGGTTTAGGGGTAAGCTGGACCGCAGACAGAAGGCAAAAGGGCAAACAAGTGCTAAGCATCTCTCGGGGAACTCCTTCAAGACTGTTGGAAGACCATTTCAGGTGACTACCTCTTGAAGCTCATCAAGAGAATGCCAAGAGTGTGCAAAGCAGTAATCAAAGCAAAAGGTGGCTACTTTGAAGAACCTACAATATGACAGATTTTCAGTTGTTTCACACTTTTTTGTTAAGTATATAATTCCACGTGTTAATTCATAGTTTTGATGCCTTCAGTGTGAATCTACAATTTTCATAGTCATGAAAATAAAGAAAACCCTTTGAATGAGAAGGTGTCCAAACTTTTGGTCTGTACTGTATATATATATTTATATATATATATATATATATATTAGTGCTGTCAAGTTTTTGTTTATATAATGTGTGTGTGTATACTGTGTATATTTATTATGTGTCTAAATACACATATCTACACATATAGTATATATTTTGAAAAAATGTCCACATATATATTTATATTAATATAATTTATATTATATAGAAATATTTTAAATGTATAAACATTACTTATTTTTTCTTAAATATATAAATGCATGTGAGTGTATTTATGTACAAACACATTATGTAAACAAAAACTTTTATTTTGGATGCCATCAATCACGATTTATAATTTGACAGCAAACTAAGAAAACAGACTTCCCATCACTAATGTAATACTCACCTTTTCTTTTTACTCGACGCTTGTAAAATAAAACCCACAAACAGATGCAGCTATAAGCAGAAGGACAGCACAAATTCCTGCTATTTTACCTGGAAACAGACCTGAAACTGAAAGAGTAAATAAGTCATTATTACTAGAGAGCAAATTATAATCCATTTGACAATATATATATATTTTTAACGTTTTTACACTTTTCTGCTTTAGTCATCAGCTGCATGATATTGCTTTAACTGATAAGTGGTGAGTTCTAGAGTGTTTTTGAAGAAGATCACCTAAAATAGCATCACATCATTTAGCTATCAGAAAAAAAATGGCTGGTAAAATAGTGGGGTTGTGTGATGTTTGCTTCTGGAAGGTGTGTTAAGGTGTGTTACCCCAATTTTACAATCTCTGCACTGACTACCTATTAAGTTCCGTATCAGTTACAAATTATCATTACTTACCCATAAGGCCCTAAATGGTTTAGCTCCTGCGTACCTAACTAGCCTTCTACCACGCTACAACCCATCACGCACCCTAAGGTCACAATACGCTGGACTTTTGGTAGTTCCTAGGATAGCAAAGTCCACTAAAGGAGGTAGAGCTTTCTCTCATTTGGCTCCCAAACTCTGGAATAGCCTTCCTGATAATGTTCGGGGTTCAGACACACTCTCTCTGTTTAAATCTAGATTAAAAACACATCTCTTTCGCCAAGCATTCGAATAATGTATCTTTTAAATTGTGAAGTGTAGTTGCATCTGATCAAATGTGCATTTTTATTCATTAGCTTGGGTTAAACTAATTTTACTTTATTGGATCAGCAGCTATGCTAATGATGTCTCTATTTGTTTCTATGTTTTGCCACACAAGCTCCAGTCTGGATCCAGAACACCTGAGAAGAGATGATGCTGACCCTCAGAGGACCTCAGATGATGCTAACCTTGAATCAACAAAAAGAACTAACAATTATTGCTACATGTGTGACTGCATCATATAATAACTATTAATTAATAATCTAGCTGACTACGGCTTGTATTATTATTATTTTATTTTTTATTTTTTCTAAAATCCTGTCAAACGTGCACAAACTACTAGCTACTACTAAATATTGTAGAAACATAATTTTCTGTAAAGTTGCTTTGTAACGATTTGTATTGTAAAAAGCGCTACGCAAATAAACTTGAATTGAATTGAATTGAAAAAGGGCAGGTTTTTAGAGTAGCGCTGCTCTGTCAGTGGAAATGCAGCTTGATTTTGACCTCCCAGCTCAAGGTCCGAGGCTACAAGCTGCATGTGGCTCATTGTTAGCCCTGGCTTAGACTGCCTGACAGTGGAAAAGCTGCTCTTTTAGACTGATATAAAACACAGAAATATATTTTAAAATGCACTGAAATGCATAGAATTATGCTCACCGGTGATAGAAACGCTGAAGCTCTTTAAACTGGTGACAACAACACTGCTACTACTGCTACTGATCTGTAGTTTATATTCTCCAGAGTCTGTGGTTCTGGTGTTCATGATGGTCAGGGATCCAGTCTGATGATCCAGCTTCAGTCTGTCTCTGAATCTCTCTTTACACTGAACATCTGAACAGATCTTACTCTGATCTCCAGTGATTTCGGCAATGAGAGTCTCATTACAATACCACGTCATCACATCATTTGGGGTTTTTGTCACACCAGGATGTAAAGTGACAGATTCCCCCTCCACTACAGACTTGGTCTTCATTTCATCTCGTCGAGCAGCAGGAACATCTGAAACACAAACCAACATCTGCTGGAGGATCTCTGCTGATGAAAAAACCTGCATAACCTGAGAGACTTTAAACCTTTCTTGACTTTGAATCTGACAAACAAAACTAACTGTTAAAACTAACAACTGAATCACTCTACAAATAAATCTACAAATTACAAAATAACAATAAATATGTTTTAAAGAAATTATATAATTTATGTGAATACACAGGTAAGTGGAAAAACATATATAGTAAATGATTTACTTAAAACATGTATAATCTCCTTATTAACATTTATTAAATGACTCACCATTAACAGCAACTCTGAAGATCTTTTCACTGCCGCTGCTGATGATCACTAGTTTATAATCTCCAGTGTCTGTTTTTCTGGTGTCTGTGATGGTCAGAGATCCAGTCTGATGATCCAGTTTCAGTCTGTCTCTGAATCTCTCAGTACCTTCATTATTACACTGAACATCTGTACAGATAAAACTGAGATCTCCAATGATTCGAGCAATGCGAGTGTCATTAAAATACCATGCAACCTCTTCTTGTTGGTTTGTTTTAACCTCAGTGTTAAGAGTGACTGAATCTCCCTCTTTCACTGACACTGATTTTTCATCTGTAACTCCAGATGAACCTGAATAAGAAATGAACAGACAATCATAAGCCAAACAAAAACACAACAGAAACATGCAGTGAAATATGTTTCTACCTAAAGATTATGAGAATTTTTTCTGTATTCATAATGTAACACACATCATTCAACACACTGATTCATATTTGATCCTCTTTCTCTATACATAAATTTGTGAATTCATGCGACCAACTATTTTCTTGTCTTCATGATGAATATTACACTTATTACACACTCGTTCAGTAAAACCAATGAGATGTTCCTTTGTCTATTCTCAAGTGCTACTGGTGTGTGTTATACACAGACTTCACACACTTCAAAACAGAAGTTTCAAAGGGGCAGGACTTAAGAAAAGGACAGAATGAGAAATATCAGCCAGTCTATCAAAAGTCTGATTTGAAAAGCTGAGAGCAGGCATCTGCAGAGGAGTGAATAAAATACAGTCAAGATGGACAGATTTCACTTGTAGACCATCAGCTAAAGGATACACTTCATTCATTTTTAGTTTAATGAGGATTTGTGTGTTTGTTTGTTTATTTCATAAGAAATACAACAACAATCATCTACACTATATAGAGATCACACCATCAGGGCATATTCTAACATCATTTATGTGCTTAAAATATACAAAATCAGACCATTTATAAAAGATCAACACTGTTTTAATAACATCATCCTGCACAAAGTTGAGCGTATGTTTGTAAATGTTCATCTAAGCACAGAATTGTAGCAATTGTGTTGTGCTATTTAATGATTTCAGCTATTGATTTATTGAAAGTGAAAGTGAAAGTGAAGTGAAAGTGAAGTGAAAGTGTATTGAGGTATATTGAGCCAAAAGCCTTTTTACAATCTTCTGTTTTGCCTTTACAAGTATGTTTCTTGAGAACTTTTCTAAAAGGTAAATATATGGTATTGGCATTATAGGTAAAAACTAATTTGGTGAAGGCTCATCACTTCCTCAAAATTAGCTGTAAAGCTTAGAAACGAATAATAATAATAAGATCCTCATTACTGGGGTCACTGATCATTTCTAAACAATGTTTTTCATCTTTACAAATGTACATGTACAAAAAAGTGCATACACAATAGCATACATGTACGTAGGTTTATTTCCTCTGAATAAATATGTTTATAATTATTAGCAACATCATCAACATTATCCTCATATATGGGTCAGAATATGGATTATGCCTGTGATTACCATCATTATAACGTAGAATATAGTTATGTTTTACTAACCAAAGAAATCCTAGATGACTTAAAATGTAGTCGAAATATTTGTTTTGTGATTGTTCGTAGAAGTTTGTGTAAGTTTGTAGAATAGCTAAATGTTTCATAAAATGCATCATGTGAAAAATCTTGAGTGATTTATTTGGACTGTATCAACACTACCTCTGGCAACAACACAATTTATAAATTGTTGTTCAAGATGAACAATTATATTCTAAACTTAACTTCTAGAGATTAATTTTAGATACATTTTTGGAACTGAAGGATCCTTAGATCCTCACTGCAAAATGTGTGTGTTGTGTTTTTATTTAATGTTTTTTTAATTAATTTATAGTCATTTATTCACATTATCATTTTACAAAGGTCTATGGGGTGCTGCCGTGAAGCAGATATGGTATGAACAGTAAATGCTTAATTTGTGCTGGTCAGATGAAGTTAGGAGTCAAACTCTCTAACCACTAGGCCACGACTTCCCCATCTGACGTGGAGACCCGATCTAACAGAATACAGTTCTGTAAGAAACTATAGTCTGCCCTGACCCAGTGTTTTAGATGCAGATGGTGGCAGTCTTCTTATGATCTGCATTCCTCGCTAATCAGCTAGAGCTCTCTCACAGGAAATGAGAGAAAAGAGCAGACAGACGTGCAGGGAGAGAAGCTCTGCTTAGAGTTGTTGAGACTGAATTTGATAACTTTACTGAGGTGACAATGGCGCCACAAGGGCATTCTTTGGTATTGCATCCAGGTTGTGTGAAGTGTTTAGCTGTTACAGTGGTGTGCTAAATGCAAATAAACAAAACCTCATGGTTAAGTCTGCATTAATTGCACAGATTAATCCAAAAACGCGGGAAGCCACTGCTCTGCATGTAGATGTAAATACACCACATGAGCAAATAGCAAATATATATTCTAATTGAGAATGGGTAACAAATGTCTATCTGTACTTTAGATTGGCCGTGGGCCCTGTGTTTCACCTGGTTGCCTGTTGACAGCAACATTTACCAAAGTTTCCCGGCAAATTGCTCAAAAAGTTGCCCCATGTATCATCAGCATAAGGATAATGTAAGTTTTCTCCTTTGCAGCAGGCGTGACATACACTTCAAAGAAACGCGTGATAGGTATGCGTGACAAAAACGAAACAATCAATGTTTAATAGTTCCACTGTTAACATTTTCAGTGCATGGAAACAACGTAATGCCACAATTAATGCAAAAACAAAGATACATTCCTGGGTGTAGGCTTGATACAATAATATTGCACAATTCCCTTGACCCAAGCATCTAGAGGGACCGAGCATTTAATGTCTGCATGACGAAAGTAAAACTAACATTTATAAGTGCGACACACGTCGAATATAACAAATAAATGTCTACAATAGCCAATCAAAACACACTGCGAGCAAAATACAAAAACATAAAAAATAAAATAAATGCATCTCTATCGGATATAAAGTAATTATAGAAGCAGGATTTAACATTTAAATGTCTTACCATAGTAGGACAACATCGACAGGCAAATTAATAAATTCTCCATTTTCAAAACTAAAATAGCTCTAATAATAAAAAGGAGTGTTGATTTTATCAAATACATGTTCTTAGTTCCCTTTGCAGTAATAAGAGAGCTCTGTTTAGACCTTTTACTGTCTATGGTTTAGACATGGTCAAAATGGCCTCTGTTCTGGGCGAGTGGAGCTCCACCCAAGAGCGGAAATACGTCACCTCCACTAGCGACGCCGCCGCCATGTTGGTCCGGGCCACACTTTCCGTAGAATAATGTCACCTCCACTAATGACGCGGCCGCCATGTTGGTCCGGGCAACACCATAAAAAACAATAAAATGAGAAGGAAAAAAAGATGAACAACAATATGAAAACCATGCCAGAGGACAATAACAACCATATTTTTTTTTTAAATAAATAAATCAATATTGCATCCATTACAACTGCAAATTCCTTAGGTTTAACTGGTATTTTAAATTTATTCAAAAATTCTTTATATATATTAATAAAACTTCATCATTGTTTAGGAGCTGACTAACTGCTATAATATTGTTTTCAAACCAGTAATCAAAATATAAAGTTTTATTTTTGTATAAGATGTCTTTGTTGTTCCAAATATAGTACCTCCTTGGTGAGAAATTATGTTTATAGGTCAGAGTCCATGCCGTAAGAGCTTGTTTATGAAATTTTGCAAGCTTCACCAGTATTTTTTCAATTGAATAATTGCACTTCAACAAAAATTGGAGATCACCCAATTGCTTGAACAAATAGTTGGGAAAGGAATTCCAAATACTGTCTTTATTTTTTAAATATTGAATAAGAAAATTTATTTTAAATACATTGTTTATCGTATCATAACTCAACACCTCTAGACCACCATGACCTTTGGAGTTGCATAAAATGTCTTTTCTCAGGTAATGAGGCTTGTTTTTCCAGACAAAATTAATAAGCATTTTATCCAATTGCTTGGTAACTTTAGGAGGAATATCCAATGATAAGGATGTATAGACTGATCTGGAAATACCTTCAGCTTTTGACAGAAGTACCCGCCCCTGAATAGACAAATCCCTTTGCAACCACATATTAAACCTCTTACTTGTTTTAGTAATAATTGGATTGAAATTTAAATAATTACGCAAACATTCAGCTTTAGATATAACAACTCCCAGATATGTTACTTGGTTTTTAATTGGAATATTATGGAAATTATTTAAAAAACATTTGTTGAGAGGCAACAGAACTGACTTATACATATTCATTCTTAACCCTGATACTTCTGAAGATTCTTTTATACAGTTCACTGCTTTAATGATTTCATTCAAATCTTTCACAAAAAAGGTAGTGTCATCGGCAAACTGACACAACTTAAATGTTCTCCCTAATGCAGCAATTCCTTGAAAATCACATTTTTTATGTGAAGGGCCATTATTTGCGTTGCTAACAAAAACAAAAAAGGGGAGATCGGACACCCTTGCCTAATTCCCCTACCAATATTAAATCTGCCAGAAGTCCCCCTTGCTAATTTTACAGAACTGGTACATCCTTTGAATAAGGTTTTGATAGCATTTTGAAAGTAACTACCAAAGCCAAAAAATTAAATTTGTCTGAATTAAAAAATGTGTTCTATGGTATCAAATGCCTTGTGGAAATCAATAAACAAAATAAAACTATCATCTAAAATATATTCATTGTAGTCTACCATATCTAGAATCAATATAATATTATTACTAATGTGTCTTCCTTGAATAAATCCTGTCTGTTCCTCATCTATGATACTTTTTAATCCCTTTTTTCAGTCTTTTGGCAAAAATTAGAGAAAATAATTTGGCATCATTATTTAATAGACAAATGGATCTCCAATTTTCTAAATAAAGAATATTTTTGTTTGGCTTTGGGATTAATGTAATAACACCTTGTCTTAAAGATGCAGGTAATTCCCCTTTATCAATGGATTCTATGAACACTGCTGGGAGCTAAAAGATTTTATAAAACTCACTAACAAGCCCATCATTACCTGGACAATGATTATCTTTAAGGGTACCAATACATTCTATAACTTCCTCCAATTTTAAATCATTTTCCAAATTAAAAAAAAAATATTTAGTGTTTTTTTCCCCCTGTTCCAACCATTTATATCTTGATCTGATAAATGCACCCTCTGCTTTTTCTTCATAAATTTTATCCAATTGTTCTTGTAATGATGATAAATCTATTAATTCCTGCATATTTAAATCACCTTTACTGGACTATCGCATTATTTCTTTAATAACCTTATATTCATTTTGTCTTTTATTTGAAGCTATGGATTTCCCCACTGAAAGTTTTTATATTTTAATATCTCCCAGTGGTGTCCACATTCATTATTTTATGCTGAGTCCAGTGTTTGTCAATTATTTTTGAAGCCATTATTCTAAAATTATGATCATCTAATAACTTTTTATTCAATTTCCAATAACCTCTTTTGAATTTTGAGTCAACTGGGCCATGTACATTAATAAAGATTGATTTACCCCTATGGTCTGTTAAAACTGACGGCTCTATACACACAGACTGGACACACTGTTCCAGTTCATGTGATATTAGGAAAAAATCAATATGTGATTGTTTAGAATAATCTTTGTTATTCCATGTATACATCCTCGTGTCTGGATTTTTGAGATGCCAGATGTCAACTAAACTCAAACGGGCTCACACAATCTTAATTTCACAATGACTTCAAATGCGCCCTTCAGTTCGCAAGAAAATGAAGTGTAAATCTGATGGACACGTCGCACCCCACCATATCCCAGAATCACTTGCGTGCATATGACGACGGTGGCAGGTGAGAGGTCTGTGGAGGAACTCAATTCATTCACTCAAATACCTAGCGGAAGTGTTAAAAGCCAGGTATTTGTTTTTGTTTTGTTTTTCTTTTTACATAAAGTCCACATACAATAAGACAGCCGCTATATAAGACAATGGTCTTTCTCTTTGTTGTGTTTTCGAAGTGCTGGCATGCAAGAGATGTCTACAAATGTTTTAACCAAACTTGAGCACTTCAGTATTTTGTATGCATGGCCTGCTGTGTCATATTTTCTATTGGTAAGATTACAAACCTGTCCTGGGACAGGTGAGGGAGCCAGTGTCCTGGGACAGGTGAGGGAGCGAGTGTCCTGGGACAGGTGAGGGGGCGAGTGTCCTGGGACAGGTGAGGGGGGAGTGTCCTGGGACAGGTGAGGGGGCGAGTGTCCTGGGACAGGTGAGGGAGCGAGTGTCCTGGGACAGGTGAGGGAGCGAGTGTCCTGGGACAGGTGAGGGAGCGAGTGTCCTGGGACAGGTGAGGGAGCGAGTGTCCTGGGACAGGTGAGGGAGCGAGTGTCCTGGGACAGGTGAGGGAGAGAGTGTCCTGGGACAGGTGAGGGAGCGAGTGTCCTGGGACAGGTGAGGGAGCGAGTGTCCTGGGACAGGTGAGGGAGCGAGTGGAGCTGTTCAGGAGGACATCAAACTCCAGAGAGAGAGAGAAGAGCGCAAGTTTTCTCTTCTTAAGAGAATGCGTAACAAATACACTCTTCATTAGCCAAGAGATAACAGTAGGAAAAAATGGGTACATTACAGTTTTTCAATGTTTTTTTTTTTTTTTTTAAATGTCATATTGTCAATGGAAAAACCTAATTTCTCTAGTTTATTTTTTTGATGCAAGTTAAAAATGAAATGCAGAAGTTGTATACATTTTTCGTTTTTCCTGTGTAATTTATTCATAAATAAACCTGAGTACTTTCTGTACATTTTGCATTTTTGTTTTTCATATTCATGTGTAGATAAAAGAGAAGTACTCATGTACATTGTAATTTTTTTAATGCAGCTTACAATTTTTTTTTCACAAAACATTCTTTTATGTGTTTATTTTTTTGTCCTGTAAATATTTTTTTACACATTAAAACAAATTGTTCTATACATAACTGAAAGTACTTTTTACAACCATTTACAGCATAGCTTAGGTTTAACATCAGAAAAACACCATCAGTTTGAGCCCAGCGCTGCGTGCGTGTGTTCTGGGGTCTTCAGGAGGTCAATATCTTGGTGAATGGTCAGCACCTCCTCAGTCTCTTGGAGGACAATACAGCGACAGTGGAACGAGGCACATGTCAAACTCTCTGGAGACCCTCTTTATGATGTACCACTGGCAGACAGAAGAAAAACACCAGGGTCTGGATTGTGGCACTTCTCAGAAGATCCAGCAGCACAGTCAGGGCCTCGCTGCTCAGAACAACACCATTAAACACCTGTCCAGCGCTGACACATTCAGCTTTATCCTGCAGTACAGGGGTCTGTTCTGATTTAGGGAAGGAAGGAAAAGAGAAATTGTTTAGAGCTATGAAAATGTGATTAGTAAAATAAATATTGAGCTACTTTAGTAAACTATAATAACTTCTAATACCACATTGGGGAAAAGCTACTAGTTGTCATATTTGATAGAGGGACAGCTCACCCAAAAATTAAAAATTCCAAATCTGAAACAACTTAAGGGTGAGTAAATGATTACAGAAATTTCATTTTTGGCTGAACTGTCCTTTAAGTAAAAGTATTATATTGCATACTCTAATATACTTAAGGTATTGAGAGTAAACTGTTGGGTAGTTTAATCTACAACAATGCATCATGTTGTAAAATACCATATTTTTGTAATGTTACTGTCCTGTGAGAGAGAAAAAAACCTGTAGTACTTTATATTTGTACGAGTATACTTAACGAATGTACTTTCTTACAGTCCACCTCTGAATTTTTTGAAAATTAAATTAACAACATTTATTGTGAGAATATTAATACATTATTGTAACTATATGAAAGACTGCCTCTGCAGGACTGGGACCGGTCAAACAGAGCACTTTTATCTGTCACAGATGCCACTGAACATTAAGTTGTACTATGCTAAAAAAAATTATAATCAGTTTATTCCATTTTATTTTCATGGTTAAATGCCTTAAAAAATCTGGGTTGCAAACCTGTCTACATATGATCACCTTGGTCAAGACAATAAACTACATAAAATCGCACCTTTGTAAGATATCACTTTAACTGATATGTGTGTGTTCGTGTATTTGTAGTTTTTCATATGTATCATATCCATAAGCAAGCATTCAGTAGCAAAACTGATGACACCAGTTAGAATCTCAGGAAATTATGAACAGGAGAACAGGGGACTGCTTTAAAAATGCATCCTAGCACTGCTGAAAGAATTGCACAGTGTAGTACAGTATAGTACCAGTACTTTATTACAGTTACAGTGTTCTGAATTGATCTCACTAGTGTTCACTGGGCAGGGAAGTTGTCTGCACTGTAAATTATAATGAGTAAACCTTATTTTAAAAAAGCACGCAAACCGATTGGCTTGAAAAAAAAACAAGTAAAGTGAAATAAGAATAGTAATTTGTACTAACAAAGGTTTATTTATAAGTGTTGTAACCTTACATGCAAGTTCTTGTAACTCAGAATCACTATTTTCAACAACTAAATTAAGTACATTATACTATGTACGTATTTCAAACAACTCATTTAAGTTTATCTAAATCAAGTAACATTTCCTGCAACTTTGAATTTCTAAGTTGTATTTACTTGAACAGAAATCTAGTTTTGACCAATTGCCTTAAAATAAAGTTACCGTTACTCTAGTAACTTAAATGCTTCAAAAATCTATTACAAATCCATGACAACAATGTTCTATTCTTCACACACATAATTACCCTAAATCAAATGTAGTGACAGTTCAAAGTTAAAGATGATATATTTTTCAATGTAGTTTTAACCTGTATTACAAAAATTTTGAAACAAAGCAAAAACAATCTGCTTTTGGTTATGTTAAACAATGGAGGTAGCAGTACAATGATTTTAAATACGGCAATGAGTTGGTCACACAAGTTGCCAATGTTTTTTTTTCTGTCCCAAGTCAAGCATCATATTGTAGGTGTTCATCCCAGTATCAGGGTAACCCACATGTAGCAGTGATGCAAACGTACATGGTGGTCGGGAAGCAAATGTTGGAGGTAGACCCTGGAGACTGTTCTATGCAGTACTACCCTGAACAATGATGGCAGAAGACACTGGGTCAAGATTTGGAGAAGTACTTCATCTTCAGTTATAGTCAGCAAGCCAACAGATACTAGTGCCCAGACTGAATCAACATCAGACACCTGTATAAAACCAAATAAAAACAATATTAGCAGGCAAATGTGGATGATCAGTTTTCAGTGTTTTCTCTCTTGCCTACACTGCCATAACATTGGGTTAGTTCACCCAAACTTGAAAGTCATGTCATCATTTACTCACCCATGACTTTTAGTTATTTTCAGAACACAAATAAAGACATTTTCAGTGAAATCCCAGAAATTGCTGTCCTCTAACTGAATGTCTATTTACCCAAAATTTTAGACCGTTGATCATATAGCAATCACGTCTCTTTCGAAGACTTGAGCCAAACCATTCTTAATTCTCAATGCTTAACCATTCCATTCTGTGCCAATACGGATATGGTTAATTTTTCACTGTTGGGCTGTTAACAAAGCTCTTTTGAACGCAACATAAATGTGTCAGTTGTTGCCTTAGTAATGCAATAGTTAAGATATAAAATCTGATGTAAATAGCACCCACACTATGAAAGGTTAAATATTACTAATTTTAATATTACTTAGTTTTCTTAACTCAGATAGCATGTTGCCCAGCTGCAGAGAAACTGGTGGCTAGGCAAAAACAAACGACGAACCCTGAGCAGCGACTACCATCTAGGCTTTCTACAGCACGTTCAGTGTGTTCAGCTAAGAGTTCTGGATCAAGAACAGTTCATCAGACCATGCCTGACAAAGTTCAAGTGGAAATATAACTGAAACTGCTCCTTACAATTCATTGAACAGTTTGGCCCAAAAAGTAGATTAATCAGTTCCATTCATATAGATTGATTTGATGGTTTCTTGGGTGTCAGAGATTTGGGTTAAATATCTTAATTCGTGTCATGAGGATGCACAGTTTTTTATAGAATAGAATGATAGGAGGGAGATTAAATGGCACATTTTTTTCATTTTTGATTGAACTAGGTATTTAAAGGGGGGGTGAAATGCTCATTTTCACTCAATATCCTGTTAATCTTGAGTACCTATAGAGTAGTACTGCATCCTTCATAACTCCAAAAAGTCTTTAGTTTTATTATATTTATAAGAGAAAGATAGTCTGTACCGATTTTTCCCGGAAAAACAAGACCGGCTGGAGGCGTGAAGTGTGGGCGGAGCTAAAGCATCCAAAACAAACCATGGCTAACAGTCAGATTCAGCGTATATTTATGATCCAGAATCAGATCCAGAGGCTGAAATTTAACAAGAGCAGCATCAGCAATGACGTCTCTATGTGGTATGTACTGAAACTGTATATATTTGCTTAGCGGTTTTGGAAAATGACTAAGTTCCACTTTGTCGTCTTTTTTTTTTTTTTTTTTAAGGTGTACATGTGGAAGGTGCAGTTTGATGACAACATCGCATGTTGTTTACTTGATGTGCTTACGCGCCGATAGCTAAGTTAACAACACAGAGATATTTGAAGCAGTTTTACTCACCGCCTGCGGTTCCAACACATGATCGTGACCCTTTTTCCTTGGGACTGCATTATCCTTAAGAAATAAACTATATGCAAATCCGGCGTCAAACTGGGCCTTGTTTGTAAAACAAGCATCTTCGAAATGCAGGGAAACAAACACAAACACTTGCACAACTCCGTTGATGCTCTGTAAAAATAAACTCCATCCACTGGTCCCTTAATGCTGTTTTTCTTTTTGTAATCTGTGCAGGGTTGTCTTGCCCTGGCAACCAAAAACACACTTCTTTTGTGACAGTTCGGTCTCTCACTCTGATCAGTGAAGTCTGTTGTGCTCTCATTGCTCTGCTATACGGGAGCGCGCGCTCTTCCGGCAGAAGTGCCCTTAGGACCCATATAAGGAAATTCCGCTCCATCTAACGTCACACAGAGCCATACTCAAAAAAAACTTTCCGAAACTTGTGACAAACCGGAAGAGGTCTTTTCGGAACAAAAATACTCCTTCAAACGTACAACTTAATTTTTGAAACTTTGTCCATGTTTAGCATGGGAATCCAACTCTTTAACAGTGTAAAAAACTCAGTATGCATGAAATAGCATTTCACCCCCCTTTTAATCAACATTAATCTTTATAAAGGTATCTCAGTAATATACCAGCAAATACACAGGTATTTTTTCTAAAATTATGTGCTGTTACAACTCTCGGGGCCGCGATGACCACAGGTCCGATGACGTGCCAGTGGTGGTAAATCACAACTTAAAACGTAAATGTTTTCATAAAAATATTTATTGCTAATGAACTTTAGTAATTGTATAAGGTGGCGTGAACAAATTTATTTCTTACTCATTGTTAGTTCATGTTAGTTAATACACCAATGTTTAATAAATGAACCTTATTGTAAAGTGTATGAATGTTGTTCTCCCGAGGCATGCTGTCGCACATCTGACAAGCCACCGTGCGCAACAGAGAACACTCGATGACAAACTGTGCTTGATACTCATTTCCGCTGACACTTTCCAGCCAAGTATTTGATTCTTCCCACTTTCGTCGGTTTTCGTCTTTCTCTTTCTCTTCTTTCTTCAGTGGTCCTCTTTTTACCTCTGCAAGTAATTCAGAAAGCAGCAGCATGTCTTGACGTGTCAAGACAGCCCTTGTCAGAATGTTTTTCATCTCTCAAGTTTTGAGAAACAACTGAAAACTCTCATCCATGAACATCTAAAACGGGAGATTTTCGTGTTATGTTTTCCTGACAAATGAATAAATGTAATGTAAATGAATCTTGTTTGACTTTCATGCATCCTTTTTGATTGACTGATTTATTACTTTATTTTATTCTAAAGCAGTTTTATCTAAAGAGGAAATCAAACTCTAAAGTTCATAGCAGCAGAACTGGAAAAAAACAAAAAACTTTTCACCTGCAAACTAAGCACAAATCTAACCAACGACCACGTACGAGAAGAAAAACAAGCACTGGAGGTTTCAGTATGAGTCAGTATCAGCTGCTAAAATAATACCTCAGTAAAAAAAAAAACTGCAAAGTTTCTTGTTTTATTGTTCCATATACACAATAACTGATATATCGGTAAGTTTTTTTAATTATAACACAATTTTAAAGTCAGTAAGATCCATGTCACCATGTAACTCAAGGAAACTGACATAATACTCTTCTATTAATATGAGTAATAATTAATATAATCAGACAACTATACCTTACCAAAGTTAAATGATAAAGATCAAGATTTTTTTTCATTATCAGGAAGAGTTCAGGTCTATAAGTAGTCTACAGGACAGAAGACTGTGTAACTGTGTAACATACACACAGAGAAAGTGCAAGTGAAGTAGGGGGTTCAAAACCTGTTGTGGGAGAACTGTTTTCAACAGATGGTCTTATTAGATCAGACACTGAACAACTGAAGAAATGTTTCACATGTTTGTTTTGTTCTGGTTGTGCTGCTGGAGTCTGATCAGTAAGTTATTCATGCTTTTTTAACATGTTGCAGTACTGCTTACTATCAGATTAGACTGTTTTCACTTTGCTTTTATTTCAGATCAAATCAGACAACTAAGATATTGTGAGATCTTTAATTTGTTTTTTGTTTTTGTTTTTTATTTAAATTGTAATAATGCCTGGGAAAGTCATGAAAAGTATTACAATGTTAAAAGTAATGTCTATAATAATAATAATTAAAAAAAAAAACAAGCCAAACCAGACACATGGAAATCCAGTCCAGCTAACTCTTAAAATGTTCATGAATAACACAAATTCATTGGTCTAAATTGATTCAAACTGCAGTCGATTTCATGCTTTGCATACCTTCCAGAGCCTTGACCTGTCTAAAACCTGTTTTGTTTGTCCTGAAGGTGTTTTTGTTGCTCTGACAGATGAAATACAGTCAGTGTCAGTGATAGAGGGAAATTCTCTAGTTTTACCCATGGATGTTACTGAAATAAAAGAAGACGACAATATACTGTGGAAATTTGGAGCTGGACGTATTCTCATAGCTAAAATCAACAGACATAAGAAAAACTTTTCCACATTTGATGGTCCTGACGGGAGATTCAGAGACAGACTGAAGGTGGATCATCAAACTGGATCTCTGACCATCACAAACATCACAGCTCAACACGCTGGAGATTATCAACTACAGATAATTGGTGCAAAATGGTCATCAAAAACATTCAGTGTTTCTGTCTATTGTGAGTAGAAATGAAATTATCATTCTTGTTTTCTTAATAATTAATTCATTAATAGTACATTATTTTTGGACTGTTCTCAGAGGTCCATAAAGTTATCAAGATGTTGGTAGCACTTTATTTTACAGTCCTGTTCCTCATGTACATACTATGTACTTAATATAGTAATTACAATAACTATGTAATAACTAGGTACTAACCCTGAACCTACCCCTAAACCTAACCCTACCCCATGTAGTTACCTTGTGTTACCAGAACTTTCTTAGATAAATACACTGTAAGTACACTATAAGTGCATGTTAGTAGACGTACTGTAAAATAAAGTGCAACCAAGATGTTTATATCAAAAACATCATAATTTTAAAGTAATAGGATATTTTTTGTTCTGTTTTGACCCCCTCATCACCCACTGCTATGATTGGCTCACAGTTGTGTATATTTGACATCTTACATTGTTTATAGATGGACACATACATACTCAGTACATATTAAATAAACTGTAATAACAGACAAAGCTATAGTGAACACGTAAATAAAAACAGTTACTCACACTTGTGTGATGTGACGTTACTTTTGGATCCAATAGCGTAGTCTTTTAGTTTCAGTCTTTCTGAATATCCTGTGTTGAATTGTGTCTAGTTTGCAAATGAATACATGGTAATGAAGAGAACAAAGGACAGTGTTCTTACTGAAATGGTCTGGGACTTCATTAAAAATAAAGTTCATGCACTCTTTCCTATCCCTGAGATCAGAAGGAAGGCGATAAAAAATTGTGTTTTTCCACAACTAGGCACTGCACAGCATCCTGTATTCTGAGAAATCTTGATCATTTGGTTTCTGCATAGACCTGAGTTTGCCTCTCTCTTCATTTACCTTCTACATTTGAAAAAAAAATTAAGACAGGCACTGATCTTCTTCTCCGGAGTGTTTAGGCATACTATTATGTCATAAAACCTGAGGAGATTATAGGCATTAAAGGGGTCATATTATACGGTTTCAAATTGTTTCTTTCTCTTGGGAGTGTTACAAGCTCTTGGTGCAAAAGGAAGATCTATAAAGTTGCAAAGACTAAAGTCTCAAATCCAACAAGATATTCTTTATAAAAGTTAAGAGTCAGCCATCCTCCTAAAACGGCTCGTTCAAACTCGCCCCCACATCTCTACATTCCTATGTAGGAAGATTTGCATTACGCCGCCCAGATATTCATGCAAAGAAAGAAAGCATAACTTTTATTCTTGCTGTTGCCGACACCATCATGTTGTTGAGATGGTGTGTGTGTTTCATTGTGAAAGCAAAACTACTTTGTTTGATCTTCCAAAAGAGAACACAACTAGAAATCAGTGGTTAAGTTGTATTTACAACACTGTTCCAGAACAGTTCAACTCAAGTATTCAGATGTGTGCTGCATATTTTATGTAGGACTGTTTCTTGATCCTGGGAAGGCTGTGCACAAAAGCTGTTTCTATAAAATGAGGCTGTTCCAACTTTCTAACTTAAAAAGTGAGTAACATTTCCGTTACACGCTTGAGGAATTCAGCCAATCACAACGCACTGGATAGCTGGCCAATCAGAGCACACCTCGCTTTTCAGAAAAATGAGCTTTGGAAAATAATTTTTTTTTTTTCTTTTTTCTTAAACCGCGCATAAACACATGCATTAAACCAAAAACACAATATACTGTTCTTTTTAGCAATGTCATGTGACACCTTTAATATAAGTTGTTTTTAAACTAATGAGAACGTTTTGAGATGACACTTACAGGCCATTTTCATAGTATACTGACTTCTATGTCTGATGATCAAGGGAATTTAGATTTCTCAGTTCATAACACATTTAATTATAAATTTAAAGGGGGGGTGAAATGCTCATTTTCACTCAATCTCCTGTTAATCTTGAGTACCTATAGAGTAGTACTGCATCCATCATAACTCCAAAAAGTCTTTAGTTTTATTATATTTATAAGAGAAAGATAGTCTGTACCGATTTTTCCCGGAAAAACACGACCGGCTGGAGGCGTGACGTGTGGGCGGAGCTAAAGAATCACGAGCGCCAGTAAGCTTTTGTGTTGAGAGCGTTTGGAAGCTGTGACATTACCGTGAGGAAAAAAAACATCCAAAACAAACCATGGCTAACAGTCAGATTCAGCGTATATTTATGATCCAGAATCAGATCCAGAGGCTGAAATTTAACAAGAGCAGCAGCAGCAACGACGTCTCTATGTGGTATGTACTGAATCTGTATATATTTGCTTAGCGGTTTTGGAAAATGACTAAGTTCCACTTTATGTCGTCTTTTTTTTTTTTTTTAAGCTGTACATGTGGAAAGTGCAGTTTGATGACAACATCGCATGTTGTATACTTGATGTGCTTACGCGCCGATAGCTAAGTTTACAACACAGAGATATTTGAAGCAGTTTTACTCACCGCCTGCGGTTCCAACACACGATTGTGACCCTTTTTCGTTGGGACTGCATTATCCTTAAGAAATAAACTATATGCAAATCCGGCGTCAAACTGGGCCTTGTTTGTAAAACAAGCATCTTCGAAATGCAGGGAACAAACACAAACACTTGCACAACTCCATTGATGCTCTGTAAAAATAAACTCCATCCATTGGTCCCTTAATGCTGTTTCTCTTTTGGTAATCTGTGCAGGGTTGTCTTGCCCTGGCAACCAAAAACACACTTCTTTTGTGACATTTCGCGACGCTCTCGCTCTGATCAGTGAATCGCTCTGCTCTCTGTGCTCTGCTATACAGGAGCGCGCGCTCTTCCGGCAGAAGTGCCCTTAGGACCCATATAAGGAAATTCCGCTCCATCTAACATCACACAGAGCCATACTCGAAAAAAACTTTCCGAAACTTGTGACAAACCGGAAGGAGTATTTTTGGAACAGAAATACTCCTTCAAACGTACAACTTAATTTTTGAAACTTTGTCCATGTTTAGCATGGGAATCCAACTCTTTAACAGTGTAAAAAACTCATTATGCATGAAATAGCATTTCACCCCCCCCTTTAAATGAATCAACAGCACTTGAGCAATAAGTTGCTTACAAGTAAAAATATGATTCCTTTTCCCCCAAGAAATTAAGATTATGATTAAGAGCTTATAATGAAAGTAGAGACCTGCAAAATGATTTGCAAAATAGAAATATCTACACACAAATAAACAATTGCTATTCATCAATTGCACAAAAGCAACAGGAGTAACTATTATAAAATAAAAAAGATTTACAGGCACAAGCATTGGCCGAGTTTCTGTTTATAATGTGTTTGCAGCATTGAGTTATGTAGCCAATCACAGACACATCTGTTGATTTCTGGAAAGCAATGGGCAATCAGAGGTGTTTAAGTTAGAATCCACTTTTTCAAAAGGACGTTTTTGGCTAGTGCTAAAATTTGCATGCTCACGAATCTTCTCAGTTTAATACAGAAAGTGTGGACATAATGAAAGATTAATTTTGCATGTATATTCATTGTGTTATAACAGCTTTGTGAGATTGCAATGAACTGAGATGTCAGCTTTTTAGTGTTTAGAAAGTAAGCACTCTTTGCTCGCATTCTGCTTTGCCAAACCATGCATGCAGCAGCCCATATGCTTTTCTGTTAAAAATAACAGTGGTTTATTTATTTATTTATTTTTTATTTTTATTTTTTTATTTATTAATAAACTAACACTTAACTAATTATTTTGTCTAAACAGGTAATCTGCCCACTCCAAACATTACCAGAGATTATTCACAAAATATTTCATCATCATCCTCACAGCAGAATTGTTCACTGTTGTGTTCAGTGGTGAATGTGGGTCATGTGACTCTCTCCTGGTACAAAGGAAACAGTTTATTGTCCAGCATCAGTGTGTCTGATCTCAGCATCAGTCTCTCTCTACCTCTGGAGGTGGAATATCAGGAGAAAAACAGCTACAGCTGTGTGATCAACAATCACATCACAAACCAGACCACACATCTGAACATCAGCAAACTCTGTCACACACACCCAGGTATATCAGCATTGATATATGTATTTATGTACACATTCAGTAACTGTAATGATTGTCTCCTTCTCATCCTCCAGCCTCAGTTTCTCTGACAGTGTTGATTTCTGCTGCTGGATCTCTGTTGATTGTAGCTGCAGTCGTGATGTGCTGCATCCGCAAGAAATGTAGAAAAACTGGTAAAGAATAAAACTATAAACTTAAAATAATAACTAAAGCATTTGGATCAGATATACAGATTTCTATACAATATTTTAAGCTCTGTTGTTTCAACATTTCTTTATTACAGTTATTGCATTTGAGACACTGGAGGAAGACAGAACTGATTCATCAAAATCTCAAAAACCAGTAAGATCATTCATGATTGTTCAGTTGGTCTGATTGAAGCTTGCTGTTTGAAGTTGTTTCTGCAATTGCATCAAACGGACAGAGAACAGATGTCGATCGTCAGCCTTGATCATTATTACCTACAGGGGACAGCTTGAAAAAAATATGCTTTATAAGAATGTTTTACCTTATTTCATCAGTAACTGATGCTGCTGGGGAAAAAGTTTCCTAAAAATACTGAAGCCTTAATTGAACAACTGCATCAGCTTTGGAAATGAAAGTAATTAAATATTTTAGCTCTATTAATTTCAACCCCTCACAACTGTGCATGTTTGATGATCAATCTCTTTAATTCACGAGTTCACCCTTACATCTAATCTGAAAGCGAATAGTAGGCATAATTTTGGTGTGCAAATAAATAGATTAGAAGTGAGGAGTTGGGGTGGAGGAGGGATGTCGAAAAACTGTTGTGGGACAGGAGGTAGGAAGACTGGATATATATACACTTATGTGCTAGTTAAGATGATTAGCTAAACGAGATGCACCTGTGCCAAATTGGATGATTATCTGATCATGCTCCTGCCGAAGTTTGTTAATAAAACCCCATAAAGTCATGTGAATGGATGTATTGTGAATGGATGGATTTTCTGTAATGTTAGGATGTATAATGAGGCAAATAGAAACATTGCTCCGTTTCGGATCTTTATTCACAACTGTGTCACATCAAGCGGCATGAACGAACACACTGTTGACTCAATACCGTATATCTCTCATTAGCTACGCATGCCACAAACAGGGATAAGTTGCTCTATATATTACCGTATATAGCCTAACAGATTCTCAAACTATCATTACATTTTCTAGCCACTCTGTGTTAGCATCTGCTCTTATGCTTGATTCTATGAAGTTATATTGTGAAATAATAACACTTATTACTTTGAAATGATTGCAAACTGCTGGTTCTGGGTTTATTATTTGTGTTTCCTTGCAGAAATCAAAGGCAGATGCTGTGTATCAAAATGTCCCAAAAAAACAATGATCATTTTCTGTATCTACTGGAAACTGATGCCAGCTTACATATGGGACAACACCTAACTTTGGCTTTATTCACATTTATTCTCTGCAGTATGTCTGTTCAGTTTTCACTCTTTGTATCACATCTTTTGCTGTTCATGTGATGTCTGCATTTTTTGTTTTAATTTAGTGGTTCATCAGTAGCATAGCATCCAGAAACTCAACTAAAATGTTCTATTTTTTGTCTATCATATGGAAATAAACCTAATATTTATTGTTAAATGTTAATCACACCCATTAGGTGTGCTGTCATGTCATTGTCTGCTATTTACCATTCTTGTTTTTATTCTTTTTGGGAAGAAATTAAACTGTATAATAAGTGCATTGCATATTGGATTTAAATTTCATACACAATAAGCTCTGATTGATTCTTTGATAAACGTAACACAAGCACTACATTGCTCTCTGGTACTCAAAGCAGAAAAATCACATCTCTCTAACAGCAGCACAAGTTTCACTCGATACAGTCCACTAAAATAATAAATAAAAAAAAATGCATGAAAAAAACAAATATTCATATGTAATGGTTAATGTTATGGCTGTTTAATAGATATAGGCCACATGTGTATAGTTATAGTCTAACCCAATAAAATAAATATAAGAGATTTAAATTTAATACAATAAAGAAGTTTACAATAAAGTTAAAGAGGCAAGGGTAAAGGTAAGTTATTGTTATAATGTATTATATAGATTTATTTATTTATTAAAAAATATATATTTTTTTGCTCAGTCATATATCATTGCTTACAGTATATTAGGGTTATTATTAATGGTCACTCACTACTGGTCAATTTCTATTTATTTATTATTTATTTTATTTTATTTTATAAAGACAGTATCAACATTTTGTAATAAATTGCGTAAATATTCATTTTGTACATAAATTGAGCGTACTAAAAGCAGTGCAATAATATACTGTAGCACTGGAATGTGTAATAGTAAAAAACCTAAAACCTTTAAGGGTGAAGGTTTCAGTCCATCAAATTTGAAATTACATTCCAGAGTATACAGACACACACACAAAGATCGCTCTAACAACTCAGTTTAACTTATTTAAGTTATTTTTGAATACTTTCTGAGAAAATAATAGTAAAAAAAAAGAATAAATAACAAACAGATTCCACTCAAGCTGATGCTTTAATTTCATTTATTACAGAAAAATTCAATTGTTTTAAACATATAAAAACATACAAAACGATAAAAGTACAAAAGTACAATTACAATGCAAAAAAATACAAAAAAACATATATATAAAATGCATAAAGACTATAAAAACATGACTATTTGTTGTTGTTTTATCATGTGCTGTTGCACTTTTCCTGAGAAGTAAGGCATTAGGTGTTTCAGATGCCATTTCAGTATTCAGACACAACCCTCATCGTTCGTGCATACAGGATGTACTATGAAGTAAATGATTTCTTAAGCTGGTTAACTCTGGTTGGTGTTATTGTATAAATACAGTTCTTCTTAATGGCAGCTTGCTTGGTTAGATGCTGGATAAGTAAATAACAAAAAAAACTATAACAACATAATATCAGTCTTTTGTAATAACATCAACAATATAAATTAACAACACTTGCAGCATCAGTTTTTCTGCATCTCTTCTTTTGCAGCTGTGCGCACATCTGGGCGACATTTAATGGTTAACAGCCAATGCTAGCAACTATAAATGCATGTCCTCAAATGTGATAGAATAACTGGTATGTCAAAGCATTTATAGGTCTTTCAGTGTCGTTTTTTTGACAATGCTGCAACTTCAATACAATACTATAAACCAGGGTTATTCAATCTTGCCCTGGAGGGCCAATGAGCTGCATATGTATGCATGTCAGTCTGGTACACTTTTTGTTAGTTTGACAGTATTTCAGTCCACATCACATTTTTAACTAAGATAAATAAAACGCATTAGAAGTATTGTTCATTCTTAGTTTGTTAACTAATGTTAACCTTATTGTAACATCTCAAGTGAGGTCAAGTAATAAAATAAAAACAAATAAACAAATCACAACCAATGGCACAAATAAATACAATAGAACAAATATAGAAAATAAAACCAGTGCTTGAAGTTCTTCAGTCAGGTCTAACAATGACTTTCACTCAGTCTTTTGTTGTTTACATCACATTAATGTCACAGCTGTCACTAAGACTGAGTGGATCTATAATAATGATACAGGTGATTTCATTGCTGTTTACGTTCTTTTAAGACGTAACGACTGTTTATGAGGATACTCGCCAAGACGGGTATTTTGCACAATGTGACATATTAATTTGTTCAAGTCTTGCAGATGTAAAAACAGATGTCAAATAGACGTGCCATCATGGCAGTAACCAATGCACGAGTACCGAGTTCTAGATTAGATTGTGACGGGCCATTAACAGAACACTTCAACAGGACTGAAAGGTTCAGAAAAGGCCCACAGACCCTCCTCTCAAAAGAAATCAGGACTGAAGTGGTCGAAAGTGGACAGAAGAGACAGATTTGAACAGGAATGTTTCCCTCGTCTCACTTGTGATCCAATCGACCAAAATACATTTTATTAGGATAGATTTACACTGCATGGTTCAAGTCGGCCAATTCAGATTTTTTTTTTCCTCTCATTTGGTACAGATAGGATGTGACCCATGATGGACATGGATTCGGATACCCTCAGATTGGTTTCAGGCCACATTCATATGTGAAGATGAATCTGATATGAATCAGATCTGTGCATGCACCTGCCATGTAAGCCCACAGATCGGATATTACCAACAGCATATAGAATACACAAGAATATGTCACTTGTATAGTTTTGAACAGGGAAAATGCAATGCCCAATATGGCCACTCTATCGACAAAAACAATGTCTTCTGAATAAAAAAGCCCAACCGCTCATCTGTAAAGTCATTGCATCACTCCAACTGCTGGCCTGTCCCAGTTGCTATAGAAACAGTCAGCATTCTAAGACCCTGTTTTGCACAAACTTTTAAGCATTTTTCAAGTAAAGGCCTTGTAGTGGAAATGCAGATATTAGATTATGGGTAACTTTTAAAGCAGCACTATGTAACTTTTGGCACTCTAGCAGTTAATAAACAGAAGTGCACGCATCCCATGGAAGAACATTATAGCTGGAGCACTTCTTTAAGTTTATGTCTATGGTGATTCACACAGGCATGTGTTACTCCACAGAGGTGACGACCGACCAGGGTACCAATAGTCCAAACATAAGCACTTATTATAAGTGTACCGTAGTGATTCGGAATAAGACAAAAACTTTTATCAGTATATACATTGTGCAAATTTTGAATAAAGAAAAAGTTACATAGAGCTGCTTTAATAGAAAGAAGGTATTACATAACTAAGCGGGGCCTTCAAAAAAAATGTGGATACAGTCAAAAGATCCAAATTTGGCTTTTACAGTTTAAATGCAGCCTTAATACCAAGTGTAAACATGGCCCTGAGTAACCCATACTCAGAATTGTGTGCTCATTTAACCCATCCAAGTGCACTCACACAGCAGTGAGTAGTGAACACACCGTGAACACACACCCGGAGCAGTGGGCAGCTGGATATAGGAGCAAATGGTGGTCCCACCCCCCATTATCAAAATAATTAGTAATGTTAAGTCTCACTGGCAGCCACAGGCTCAATCTCAGTGTGTGATTAGAGGACGGAGTCACAGTGTTATTAGATGACTAGTCATTGGTAGTGTTCTCCACTAGAGCATCAGTGTGATTAGAGGACGAGTCATTGGTGGTGTTCTTCACTAGAGCATCATTAGAGGAAGAGTCATTGGTGGTGTCCTTCACTGGAGCAGCAGTGTGATTAGAGGACGTCATTGGTGGTGTTCTTCACTAGAGCAATCATTAGAGGAAGAGTCATTGGTGGTGTCCTTCACTGGAGCAGCAGTGTGATTAGAGGACGAGTCATTGGTGGTGTTCTTCACTAGAGCATTAGTGTGATTAGAGGACGAGTCATTGGTGGTGTTCTTCACTAGAGCATCATTAGAGGAAGAGTCATTGGTGGTGTCCTTCACTGGAGCATCAGTGTGATTAGAGGACGAGTCATTGGTGGTGTCCTTCACTGGAGCATCAGTGTGATTAGAGGACGAGTCATTGGTGGTGTCCTTCACTAGAGCATCATTAGAGGAAGAGTCATTGGTGGTGTTCTTCACTAGAGCATTAGTGTGATTAGAGGACCTCTCATGAGCATCAATCCAACAGTGGAGTCCCACTCTGACCACCATGAACATCATTCGCCTGTAAAAAAAAAATAGATTCACAGAAGGTAAAGACATAAACAGAACTAATGATTCAATTACACCAGAAAATAAACTAGGAACTGTAAGTGTATTTCTGTTTATGTTTGCAGAATATATGGTGTTCTTTTGTTAAATATTAATGAATATGATAAACTGCAGTACACTGTCATCTTCTATACTACAGTAAGATACAGTTGTTGCCAAAAGTGCACTTAAACAATAAAACTATTTAAACTATTCATAATAATCTTATTAAATCAACTATTGGAATTAACATAGTAACATAATAATGAAAATGTATCCACGCCATTGTTTATTATGAAGTAAACTGTAAGAACAGGCTGCCAACAGCGACAACTTGCAGACATTAATTCTGATTTATTGCGGGTAAACTGATTCAAGTGCTCATAGTATTTTACCTGATCATTGTGCTGGTCCGATGTCTGTTTAAACAAACAATAACAAACTCAATTAAACAAATAATACTTTGGTTAATTAAGGTAAA